>NC_141876.1:197221110-197524140 GCF_056163025.1 Triticum urartu | reverse complement strand
TTGACACTAATGGCGCACCAGACATGTGGTGCGCCATTACTATATACTAATGGCGCATCATGTGTTGGTGCGCCATTAGTGTGCAAATACTAATGGCGCACCACATCCATGGTGCGCCATTAGTAAACAATTTTTTTTTAATTTTTTCAAAACTACTAATGGCGCACCGTGGGAGTGGTGCGCCATTACTAGTTGAACTAGAGGGCGTGGGGCCGTGGGCGGGCACTAGCCGGTCGGGAACGTGGCGCGGGCGCGGCCAGAGGTCGCCAGGCGTGCGGTCGGGCGTGCGCACGCGGGTGGAGCTCGACCGCGTCGACGGGGACGAGGGGGAGGAAGAGGCCGGGGGCCTCACCGGGAGCCTGTAGGGAAGTGGCAGCGGGGGTTTGAGGAGGAAGACGGCGACGACGTCGTAGAGGAGGCAGACCGGCGAGGGAGCGCCGGCGACGGGCGGCGGGATCGGGGGTGCAGGGCGACGCGGGATCGGGCCCCTCCCCGATCCAGAACCAGCCGAGCGTGGGGGTGCTGGGAAGGAGGGTTGAGGAGGAGGGAGCTGGGCGGCGGTGGCGATGGTGAACGGCGGCGGGGCGACGGGGATCGACGGCGGCGTCGGGCCGATGGGATCGGGGGGGTTCGCCCCGATCTAGATCGGGCAGAGGAGGGAGAGAGAGGAGTGCGAGGGGGGAATGGGGATCGTGCTAGGGTTCGGTCGTGGGGGGGGATAAGGGAGGCGTGGGGGGGGCGGCTGGGCCTTTGCCCAGTTGGGCCGGTTGGTGGCCTGGCCGGCTGGGCCGGTTGGGTTGGCCCAGTTGGGCCACGGCCCCGGGGGTTTTCCTTTTTTTCCTTTTTTTTGTTTTGTTTTTTTAATCTATTTGCACTTCTGTTTTTAAACCCTTTAAATTAATTAGACATTTTATAAAAATGTGTTAGCTGCACCACAATTACCTTTGTAATTTTTGGCAACCACCGAACATTTTTGTTTCAATTTTCGAAAACTTTTATTTCCGACATAAATTTTTAATTTTAAATTTGAATTTGACGCGGTTCGAACTAACGGGCGTTTAGCAACAGTAATCGGGATGACATGGCATGATTAGCGTGGGATTACTGTAGCAAGATTATCCGGGCGTTACAAATCTCCTCCACTACAAGAAATCTCGTCCCGAGATTTAAGAGGTTCGGTAAGGGGGGAAGTTTTGGTTACGAGTTTCTAACGAATCGTCTCGGTCTTGGTTGCTCTTCTCGAAGAGGTCGATCCATTATGTTGATGTCTTCATTTCTCTGCTCCAGTTCATCATGATGAAGTTGTCGTCCTTCCTTCAGGATCTTCACCATACTTACGAATGGGGTGAGAAGGGAAAACCCTATAAGGACGGTGCAAAATAGGAAGAAGCATAACTATCTCTCGAATTGACACTTAAGAAAGTATCGAGAGCAAAGTAAGAAGGTGCAAAATAGAAGTTTCAAGCGCATAGGCAATCATTCGTTGCCTGAAACAAGTGTTGAATGGATTTAGAGCAATGTGAATAAGCATTGCATCAGATACCAGAATAGATCACTAGGCAGGTGGCCCATGAATTACTTACAAAGTCAAGCGCGAGGAATAATTTTGACAACAGGGTGTACAGGAGAGTCAGGTTTCAATCCTGTTGAACTGTGGGTTATGGGCCCACCATGTGGTTAAAAGTAGGAAGGGCGTTGGCATCTTGCACGGTCATGATGGCAAGACATGTCAGAGGGTAGCCTATCAGTTATGTCGGCAACAATGTCGGTACCAAGGGCGAGGGACGAAGAGAACCATTTTCCTGCTCGTTGAACGAGGCGGACCAATAGGCAAGGTTCCCGTCCATCAGTGGTTTCCGAAATTTCATCAACAATAGTAACAGAGTCTGACTGATAAGGTGGTACACCGAGGTGTTTTCGTAAGTAGGAAAATATTGCTGCTTAGATCATATAAACCTCAAGAAGGTTAAACAGAACAATGGAAAGGAAAATGTGATCATCAGATCAAACAGAAGAATGGAAAGGAATGTGTGTTTGACACATAAACCAAGGGTATTTCCTTCGCAACGACAAGCAGAGCAAGATATCCATGACGGGATATAAAGTAGAAAATCATTTAGGTAAGGGGAGATAAATTCAATGACATTACCCATACCACAGTGTTTGGATAACTGAGCAAGAAACATTTAGCATTGGGCTTCAAATGTTCTTGTTGAAAATTAGAGTACCACAGACATGCTTCGAGATAGCATTGACATAGTCTTCAAGCAAAGGTCATACTTTGGATACACCAAGGATTCATCAGGAACAACTTATAGAATAAGTCTTGCAATTTCCTCATGGAAGAATGGATAACCTTGCTAATAAGAAAACTATAACAGTAGGTCCTCCGGCCAGGTGTGCTGGCATGATATCACCTTACCAGGTCATATGAGGATCAATGTTATAACCCTTGAAAGTATGTTCCAACCAGCATATCTGACCGAGATTCAGATCTGATCGGTGTTAGGAAACCTCAGACTCAAGATGCCTGAGAAGAAAAGGTGCAAGACAAATTGACGAGATGACATTGTAAGATTCTCGGGAATTGAACTGTGGAAGCAAGTTCCGAATCATGAGTTCATTATTAAATAAGGATAGAATGAGGAGGTGGCTGATGGAAGCAGCGACAATTCATCGAGATTAACAAAATATGGATTTCCCCAATTAAGTGAACAAGGAGATAGCATTTGTCAGATCAAATGATATAAGGAAGTATGCTCATGGAAAACATACACAATTGAACATTGGTTGAAAGGTGCGCCCAAAATATGGGTTGGGTTGCACGACCAATGTCAGAATGGTGATTCAATAATCAATAGTCTAAGAACGAACGGCCGACCATTAACTTCAAAGCAATAGGGTTGCTAGAAGGGCAGAATCCAAACAGCACCGTTCACTTGTTGGTATCCCGGTTAGATCCAACACGGGGACCAAGAAAGAATGGCGATGGTGATAAGTATTACCTGTATCAAGAATTCTTAGGAGGTGGTGAAATTCTCACGACATTCTTGACATAAAAGATGGTAATACTCCAAGGTATCGAAGAATAATTGCTGGATAGCACGGGTCTCCAGGTATAACACAAAACACGAACAAGTTTGTGTTGGAGGGAAAGCAATAATGTTGTCGGTGATAACACAAATCATCGAGGGACAAGGATGGTTACATGTCATTATACATTTGGTTGATATTCTAGAAGGAATCAAAATGTTGTTTGATGACCACGACAAATTTAGTCGAGAGGCTCCACGAAGATGTAATCGATCGGCGATGACATCAAGTGAAAGGAATGATGAAGCGAATGGTTATTGGAACCATGGGTATGACACAAACTCGAAATCAAGTTTGCTGTTCAGGGAGAAATGATATGATGAGGAAAATCGACGTAAGCTTAGCTCATCGTCGAGAATTGTGCTCCGTGAAGGACTAGGTAGCACAGTTAAGATTTAGCACAATGATGATATAGCCCATCAGGCTAGGAATGACTTAAATGAATATTAACTCGTAAGCAACAACATTTACTTAAGAGTTATTGAATCAGAGTGCGGACTCGATTCACTTATTCGATGTTCTCGGTTGACGACAACCCAGAACCTAGGATCAATTGGATCCGGCGAGTGATAATGGTTTATGAAGAACCCATAAGAAGTTATGATGTCCCATGATATTCCCGAGATACCAGGGTGTAATACTCGACAGTAGATCAAAGTAAAGGTTGGACTGGTGTATTGGTCCACACAAGACAAGTGCTAAAACTTGCCCGAGAAATGGGGTCAAAGAAGAACATATGGTCGGAACCACGATTGCAAGGATCAATTCACAAATACCAAATGATATTATAACGAGGAGGATAGTTATTATTGCAAGAAGCTTCCACGATAGGATATACATCGTGTCCATGGGCATGAACACAAGTTCAAGGTCGACTCCCACTTCTTCAATGCATAACCTTTCATTCACTGCTCTAGATAAAACTGATTTCAGTGTCAAAACCTACCTGGTGAATTATCAGAGGAGTATGACCCGTGAAAACTTTCGAGTTCACACAGTTTTAGAGAAGGCATATGTTCAACCCATAGGGGCTTCTTAGAAACATATACCACAAGTTTCATGAGTAAATATTACCAGCTCGAAAGCAGAGCATGGTTGGCAAAAGGAGAGGATACAAATTACCAAAGGCATTATGTATCGGAGAAAGAACTCACAAGGTGATTAATTATGAAGGACATTGTCGGATAATAATCCAACAGTGGATATTGTGACCCACAATGGAGCTGATGTGAGTATCGATACCCAATCAGAGGAAGAAAGAATGCAAATGCATCGTTTTACAGAATATCTGAATAATTCAACGTTTAAATAACAAAGGAATTATGATTTTCAAATCAAGGGATCAGGAGCAAACGCTCTGATCAAGGACGGACAAGTTGAATAGACTTAGGGGTACAATCGATGGCAATCTGATTGGCCGAGGACCAGCTCACGTTTTAAATGACATCTGAGCTGGAAGGATGAATTTTATGATCTGAGTGAGGGTTGCGAGCATTCGCAACATATTGAGTCAATGGACTCAAAATGATATTGACAAAGGTTGCCAATAAGATTGCTATACTTATGGGATTAACCATAATGCAAGCAAGCAAGAATTTCAGGACCAATAGGTTGCTGAGGATCTTCGGAAGACCGAATGGTATTTCGAAGAATTTTGTGAACTGCATGAATATCTGGGGATGAGCAGATACTTGATAAATGCGAGTAATTATCCGTAGTGGTATGCATGTGGCAAAGAACTACAAGGCAGTAGGCTCAAAGTATTCTCGGGGTATCTTATAATAAGAAGAACGACTGGAAATAAAAGTAAGCACGACAGGTCTAAATACTTGTCCAAAGGGATATTTCGGTGGTAGGGAATTGCAAAAGCAACGGCATAAGGTTTCGGGAGAATATCAGAGAGTATTGTCAGAATCTTCTGTTGAAGCAGTCGATCATCTGGCCTGAATGGGGCTCTCCGGGAGGAAGTATTTTCGAGAACCTAAAGTTAGATTTTAGTCAAATCATTTAACCCGAATAGAAGAGAGATCAGAGCCCCAGAGTAAAGGTCGAGGAGTAAAAGATCCTAGTACCACCCGATGGCGACGTGGGCCCGTAAGGCACATAGCCAAGTTAGTAAAAGTTTTTGCAATGTCTAGACTCGACTTCGGCCAAGGAGTGTGGAAGGGGGGTTCCTACAGGCAGTCGGCTCTGATACCAACTTGTGGCGCCCCCGATTCAATCGTACACTAATCATACACACAAACGTGTACGATCAAGATCAGGGACTCACGGGAAGATATCACAACACAACTCTACAAATAAAAATAAGTCATACAAGCATCATATTACAAGCCAGGGGCCTCGAGGGCTCAAATACAAGAGCTCGATCATAGACGAGTCAGCGGAAGCAACAATATCTGAGTACAGACATAAGTTAAACAAGTTTGCCTTAAGAAGGCTAGCACAAACTGGGATACATATCGAAAGAGGCGCAGGCCTCCTGCCTGGGATCCTCCTAACTACTCCTGGTCGTCGTCAGCGGGCATCACGTAGTAGTAGGCACCTCCGGTGCAGTAGGAGTCGTCGTCGAAGGTGGCGTCTGGCTCCTGGGCTCCAACATCTGGTTGCGACAACCAGGTAGAAGGGATAGGGGGAAAAGAGGGAGAAAGCAACCGTGAGTACTCATCCAAAGTACTCGCAAGCAAGAAGCTACACTACATATGCAAGGGTAAATGTGTAAAGGGCCATATCGGTGGACTGAACTGCAGAAAGCCAGAATAAGAGGGGGGATAGCTAATCCTTTCGAAGACTACGCTTCTGGCAGCCTCCGTCTTGCAGCATATAGAAGAGAGTAGACTGAAGACCTCCAAGTAGCATCGTATAGCATAATCCTAATCGATGATCCTCCCCTCGTCGCCCTGTGAGAGAGCGATCACCGGTTGTATCTGGCACTTGGAAGGGTGTGTTTTATTTAGTATCCGGTTCTAGTTGTCATAAGGTCAAGGTACAACTCCAAGTCGTCCTGTTACCGAAGATCACGGCTATTCGAATAGATTAACTTCCCTGCAGGGGTGCACCACATACCCCAACACGCTCGATCCCATTTGGCCGGACACACTTTCCTGGGTCATGCCCGGCCTCGGAAGATCAACACGTCGCAGCCCCACCTAGGCACAACAGAGAGGTCAGCACGCCGGTCTAAACCTAAGCGCACAGGGGTCTGGGCCCATCGCCCTTAGCACACCTGCACGTTGCGTACGCGGCCGGAAGCAGAACAAGCCCCCTTAATACAAGAGCAGGCTTACGTTCCAATCCGGCGCGCGCCACTCAGTCGCTGACGTCACGAAGGCTTCGGCTGATACCACGATGCCGGGATACCCATAACTACTCCCGCATAGATGGTTAGTGCGTATAGACCAAATGGCCAAACTCAGATCAAATACCCAGATCTCGTTAAGCGTGTTAAGTATCCGCGAACGTCGACCAGGGCCAGGCCCACCTCTCTCCTAGGTGGTCGGAACCTGCCCTGTCGCTCCGCCTCAAAGATCCACTCGCGGGTGCTCCTCAAGCCGACCCGTCTTTAGTCACCACATGTATCATGTATAAAGTATATAGTATATACCCGTGATCAACTCCCGAGTGATCACGGCCCGATAGTATAGCAAGGCAGACGGACAAGAATGTAGGGCCACAGATGGAAATACTAGCATCCTATACTAAGCATTAGGATTGCAGGTAAAGGTAACAACAGTAGTAGCAAGGACAGGCTATGCATCAGTATAGGATTAACGGGAAGCAGTAACATGCTACACTACTCTAATGCAAGCAGTATAGAGAAGAGTAGGCGATATCTGGTGATCAAAGGGGGGGCTTGCCTGGTTGCTCTGGCAAGAGAGAGGGATCGTCAACTCCGTAGTCGTACTGGGTAGCAGCGGCGTCGGCCTCGGTGTCTATCGAGAGAAGAGGGGGGAGAAACAATAAATATATAAGCAAGCATATGCATAGTGATGCATGACATGACAAGTAACGACGTTAGAGGTGCCCTAACGCGGTAGTAGGTGATACCGGTGAAGGGGGATGACATCCGGGAAAGTATTCCCAGTGTTTTGCATTTTTGGACAGACGAACCGGAGGGGGAAAGTTGCGTGTTCGCTATGCTAGGGATGCGTGGCAGATAAACGGGCTGCGTATCCGAATTCGTCTCGTCGTTCTGAGCAACTTTCATGTACAAAGTTTTTCCATCCGAGCTCGACCGCGTCAGCAGTCAACTGACGTGTGGGTCCCGATCGTCATACTCTGTTTTAATTAACTAACAGTTAATTAGGTTAATTAGTGATTAGGTTAATCTAATTATAATTAATTAACTTAATTAATTCCTTAATTAATTAATTAATTAATTATATTTTTTTAAAATTCTTTTCTCCTCTTTTTTTTAATTAAAACGTTCTGGGGCTGGGGCCCCCATGTCAGTGGCCCAGAGGGGCGATGCGGTTTACAGGCGTTAGCGGGCGCTGGGTCTCGGGCATCTCCCGAGCAAGGGGGGAAGCGAGGCAACGTCAGTGGCAAACGCCGGCGAGGAGCGTGGCGTAGGGAGCGGCGCAGCGCGCGGCCGGACGGGAAGGGGTAAGGCGAAGGCCATGGCAGAGCTGGGCGGTCGTGGCGAGGCGCCGGCCGTGGCCGCGAGCGGTGAAGGCGCGGGTCGCGGCAGAGGCAAGGCCACGGCGGGGCCGGGAAGCAGCGGGCGGGCGCTAGGGAGGCGCAGCGGCAGCAGCGGTGCGCGGCCATGGCGGGGCTCGCGCGGTCGCGGTCAAGGGATAGGGGAGAGGGAGGAGCAGGGCGGCGCGCGCGCGTGCACGCGGTGGCCAGGGGCGACAAGCGGCGGCGCTTCGGGTGGAGGTGCCCGGCCTCCGAGCGGCACCGCGGTGCAATGGCCGGAGTCGGGCGGCGGGTGCAGCGAGCAGGAGGGCGCGGGGCCGTGGGCGGGCACTAGCCGGTCGGGAACGTGGCGCGGGCGCGGCCAGAGGTCGCCGGGCGTGCGGTCGGGCGTGCGCACGCGGGTGGAGCTCGACCGCGTCGACGGGGACGAGGGGGAGGAAGAGGCCGGGGGCCTCACCGGGAGCCTGTAGGGAAGTGGCAGCGGGGGTTTGAGGAGGAAGACGGCGACGACGTCGTAGAGGAGGCAGACCGGGGAGGGAGCGCCGGCGATGGGCGGCGGGATTGGGGGTGCAGGGCGACGCAGGATCGGGCCCCTCCCCGATCCAGAACCAGCCGAGCGTGGGGGTGCTGGGAAGGAGGGTTGAGGAGGAGGGAGCTGGGCGGCGGTGGCGATGGTGAACGGCGGCGGGGCGACGGGGATCGACGGCGGCGTCGGGCCGATGGGATCGGGGGGGTTCGCCCCGATCTAGATCGGGGAGAGGAGGGAGAGAGAGGAGTGCGAGGGGGGAATGGGGATCGTGCTAGGGTTCGGTCGTGGGGGGGGATAAGGGAGGCGTGGGGGGGGGGGCGGCTGGGCCTTTGCCCAGTTGGGCCGGTTGGTGGCCTGGCCGGCTGGGCCGGTTGGGTTGGCCCAGTTGGGCCACGGCCCCGGGGTTTTTCCTTTTTTTTCCTTTTTTTTGTTTTGTTTTTTTTATCTATTTGCACTTCTGTTTTTAAACCCTTTAAATTAATTAGACATTTTATAAAAATGTGTTAGCTGCACCACAATTACCTTTGTAATTTTTGGCAACCACCGAACATTTTTGTTTCAATTTTCGAAAACTTTTATTGCCGACATAAATTTTTAATTTTAAATTTGAATTTGACGCGGTTCGAACTAACGGGCGTTTAGCAACAGTAATCGGGATGACATGGCATGATTAGCGTGGGATTACTGTAGCAAGATTATAACTAGTAATGGCGCACCACATCCACGGTGCGCCATTAGTAAAAAATATTTAAATTTTTTTCAAAACTACTAATGGCGCACCGTGGGAGTGGTGCGCCATTACTAGTTTACTAGTTGAACTAGTAATGGCGCACCATGCCACGGTGCGCCATTAGTAACTTGGCCCAAACATTCGCCTGAATGCACCCCCCCCCCCCCCCCCCGTGGACCGCCTTTTTAGTTTCAAAAAAAATAAAAGAAAATGATAGAAATTTCAAAAAATAAAAGAAAATAAGATTCCCATGTGATATGTAGTCTAGTTGTTAGCAAAATTTACAAACATGAATTTTTGACTTTTTTTGCAAAATCTCTCGAGAATTTGTAAAAATGGGCATAACTTTTGCGTACGAACTCGGATGAAAAAGTTTTCTATATGAAAAATCATCTACTCGAAAAGTTACATCCGAATTTAACAGGGGAACCCGTTAAACATTTTCAAAATCCTCAAAAACCAAACAGAAAAAAGATACGTGGCTTTTAAGATCTGGAGAGGCAAAAAAATTCAAAAAAATTCAAACTTACTAATGGTGCACCTGCCCATGGTGTGCCATTAGTATCTTCCCGCCTTCAAAAAATAAATAAAAAAATAAAAAAAGTTAGTAATGGCGCACCTGCCCACGGTGCGCCATTACTATGCCGTATATATGGCTTGGTGTGGTCCTCTCCTCCTTACCTCTTCATTCTTCTTCTCCACTCCACCTCTCCTGCACTCCATGTCCTCCTCTCCTCCACTCCATCTTCCCTTCTCTCCTCCACCATACTACCCTCCTCCTCTCCGGCGACCTCCTCCTCCTCTCCGGCGACCTCCTCCTCCCTCCTCTCCTCCCCTCCCCTCCCCTCATGGTTTCTCCTCCCTCCTCTCCGGTGAGCTCCTCCTCCCTCCTCTCCTCCCATTCCCTCATGGTTTCTCCTTCCTCCTCTCCGATGCTTCGGTGAACTCCTCTCCGGCGACCTCCTCCTCTCCAGCGATGTAGGCGAGCGCCTCTCCGGTGACCTCCTCCTCCTCCTCTCCGACAAACTCCTCTCCGGCAAAAGAACGTACAAGATCCGAAAACATGAACAAAATTTGAAATAATATCGTGCCAAAAAACGAGCAAAAAAATGAGAAAAAAATGGGCAAAAAAATCATGATCCAGATCCAAATTCAAAATTCAAAAATAGCAATGGCGCACGGTGGGGGTTAGACGGTGGGCCACTACTATTTTCCCGCCTTCAAAATTCAAAAATACTAATGGCGCACGGTGGCCTATACTAATGGCGCACCAGTGGCCTATACTAATGGCGCACCGTGGCCTATACTAATGGCGCACCAGTGGTGCGCCATTAGTAAAAAATACTAGTGGCGTGATACTAATGGCGCACCAATGATGCGCCATTAGTAGGCAAAACTGGTGCGCCATTAGTAGCCCTTTTCCTAGTAGTGTGTTGACCAATCCTGGGAAAGAATGAAGTTGATGATAGGAAATTTCCCTACTCATGGTTAAATCTATGGATGATCATACAAATTTTTTATGCGGTATTGCATTTTGTTTCTAGAAATCTTTTAGATTCTGCCGCGGGTGGTACTTTTATGGAAATTACTTTAGGTGAAGCGGGTATGATCATTTTGCATCATGTTTTCCTACTATTATTTCTAATGTTTTATGGAGTAATTCTAATTCCTTTTCTCTCATAATATGCAAGGTTTACACAAAGAGGAAGAATACCGGCAACTGGAACTTTGGACCTGAAAAAGCCACGTCAAAGTCACCTACTCTGGAGAATTGTTTTTGAATATATGAAAAATACTGGAGCAAATAACTACCGGAGGGGGCCACCAGGTGGGAAGAACCCACCTGGGCATGCCAGGCACCACAGGTGCGCCCTGGTGGGTTGTGCTTAGCCCGGCCCACCTCCGTTGTCCATCTTCTGGTATATAGGTCACTTTGACCTAGGAAAAAAATAAGAGGACTTTCAGGACGGAGCACCGCCGTCTCTAGGCAGAACTTGGGTAGGAGCACTTTTGCCTTCCAGCGGAGCGATTCTGCCGGGGAACTTCCCTCCCGGAGGGGGAAATCAACGTCATCGTCATCACCAACAACCCTCTCATCTTTGGGAGGCCAGTCTTTATCAACATCTTCAATAACACAATCTCCTCTCAAACCCTAGTTCATCTCTTGTGTTCAATTTTTGTACCAGAACCTCAGATTGGTACATGTGGGTGACTAGTAGTGTTGACTACATCTTGTAGTTGATTACTATATGGTTTAATTGGTGGAAGATTGTATGTTCAGATCCATTATGCTAGTTAATACTGCTTTTATCTTGAGCATGATTATCATAGTTACTTTGTTCTTGAGGTCACGGGAGAAATCTTGTTGCAAGTAATCATGTGAACTTGATATGTTCGATATTTTGATGATATGAATGTTGTGATTCCCTTAGTGGTGTCATGTGAATGTCGACTACATGGCACTTCACCATACTTGGGCCTAAGGGAATTCACTGTGGAGTAGTTATTAGATGATGGGTTGCTAGAGTGATAGAAGCTTAAACCCTAGTTTATGCGCTACTTCGTAAGGGAATGATTTGGATCCAAAAGTTTAATGTTATGGTTAGATTTTATCTTAATACTTTTCTCATAGTTGTGGATGCTTGCGACGGGGTTAATCATAAGTAGGAGGTTTGTTCAAGTAAGGATAACACCTAAGCACCGGTCCACCCACATATCAAATTATCAAAGTAGTGAACACAAATCAAACAAACATGATGAAAGTGACTAGAAGAAATGCTCGTGTGCCCTCAAGAAAACTATGCTTATTATAAGAGACCTTTTTGGCCTGTCCTTTGTGACAAAAGGATTGGGCTACCGTGCTGCACTTTATTTACCATTACTGTTACATGCTCGTCACAAATTACCTTGCTATCAAACTACTCGTTACCAACAATTTCAGTGCTTGCAGAAATTACCTTGCTTAAAACCACTTGTCATTTCTTCTGCTCCTCGTTGGGTTCGACACTCTTACTTATAAAAAGGACTATGATTGATGCCCTATACTTGTGGGTCATCATAAGCCACTAAATTTCTAGATAATATTATGGCTAATTATTCGCAATGGCATACCGAAAGAGCTCCTACTAGTAAAAAGATCAATTCTGTTGAAGAAATTAGTACTTTGAGTGAAAAAGTTGATGCTCTTATGAAATTGTTTGCTAGTAAAAATGCTCCTATTTATCTTAATGATGTGCATTTATCGACTTTGATTGAGCAAAATAGTTACCCGTGGATGTGAATTTTGTCTCGCGAAACAATTTTAATAACAATGTTTGTACAGGTAATTTTAATCCTAGGCCTTTTCCTGGAAATTTCTCTAATAATTATGGCAATTCCTATGATAACTCTTCCAATAATAATAATAATAGGGTGCCTTCTAATCTTGAAAGTAATATTAAAGCATTTATCAATGCTCAAAAAGTTTTCAATACTACGATAGAAGAAAACTTGAGTAAACTTGATGATATGTCTAGGAACATTGATAGAATTACACATGATGTGGAAAATCTCAACATTAAAATCTTTCCACCTAAGGTTGATATTAATGAATGAATTAAAGCTTTATATGTTTCTATGGATGAAAGTAAGAAAAGAATTGCTATGCTTAAAGCGAAAAGAGAATTTTTAGAAATAGCATTTCCACATGATTGCTTTCATGGTAAAGATGAAGATGTTAAGATGATTGGTGTTTCTTCTAGAGATTCCTTCTTTAGTAATGTTAAAATTGATGATAAGATGACTGAAGAAGACTCGACTTTAGCTAGAAGGCATCCTCATAATTCGGAGGGTGAAAATCTTATTGAAAAAATTCATAAAAGTGGGTTTGGAGAGGTAAAAAACATTAGCTAATGATGTGCGCACTCCTTTGGATTACAAAGAATTTTATTATGATAGTTGCACTGTCATAGAGTGTATTTTTTTGCTACAAGGAATGTTAAATTCACCCAATGCCTATAAACAAAATAAAGCTTTTACTAAACATATTGCAGAAGCGATTATGAAAGATTTAGAAGAAAAGTTAGAAGTAGAGATTTCAATACCTAGAAAATTATATGATGAATGGGAACCCACCATTAAACTCAAGATTAAAAATATGAGTGCAATGCTTTATGTGATTTGGATGCTAGTGTTTCCACAATTCCGAAATCTCTATGTGATTTGCTTAGTTTTACCAATATTGACGTGTGTTCTCTTAATTTGCACTTGGCGGATTCTACTATCAAAAAGCCTTTGGGAAGAATTAATGATGTTCTTATTCTTCAAATAAGAACTATGTGCCCGTATATTTCTTGTTCTTGATATTGATTGCAATCCGTCTTGTCCCATCATACTTTGTAGACCATTTTTACGATTGATATGCAAGAAAGGAATATTAAATTTCAGTTTCCTTTGAGAAAGGGTATGGAACACTTCCCTCGAACTAGAATTAAGCCACCATATGAATCAATCATGAGGGCAACCTATGGAGCAAAAACTAAAGAAGACAATTCTTGAATCTATGCATTATGCCTAGCTACGGGCATAAAATGATAGCGCTTGTTGCGAGGCAACCCAATAGTTATTTTTGAAACTTTTGATTTTATTTCTGATCCTCAATAAATATGCAATTATACTTCTGTTATGATTGTGTTTTTACATTTTAATTAGTGTTTGTTCCAAGTAAAGCCTTTAGGATCATGTTGGGTGATAGTTGATTTAATCTTGTTGAAAAACATAAACTTTTACGTCCAGTCGCAGAATTTTTTAAAATCAGTAGAGTGACGAAAAATTCTGAATTATTTAAACGTGATTTATATACAAGTTTCCTATGTTTTTCTAAATTTTCAGAAGTTTTGGAGTTATGGAAGTATGGACAAATTCTAGATTACTACAGACTGTTCTGTTTTTGACAGATTCTGTTTTCATTGCATTGTGTGCTTATTTTGATGAATATATGGATTGTATCGGAGGGTATAAGCCATGGTAAAGTTAAAATACAATAGTTATAACGCAATAATAAAATATGAATGGGTTTGCAATAGTACTTAGAGTGGTGATTTGCTTTCTTATACTAACGTATCTCACGAAGGTTTTGTTAAGTTTTGTGTGATTAAAGTTTTCGAGTTTTGGGTGAGATAACAATGGATGGATGAATAAGGAGTTAAAAGAGCCTAAGCTTGGGGATTCCCATGGCACCCCGAGGTACTATTCAAGGAGACCCAAGTAACTACGCTTGGGGATGCCCCGGAAGGCATCTCCTCTTTCTTCTAACAACCATCGGTAATTTTACTTGGAGCTATATTTTTATTGGTCACATACCATGAGTTTTGCTTGGAGCATCTTGTATTATATGAATCATTGTTTGTTTTGCTTTTTAGTTTGTCACAATCATCCTTTTTGGACACACCTATTTGATAGAGCCATAATGAGTCTATGATTTGTTAGAATTGCTCTATGTGCTTCACTTATAATTTTTGAGCTATGGAATTTCTGTAGTGATTCACTTAAATTTTTTTGAGCACGGCAGTGCTTTAATTTTGAAAAAATACACTCTCATGATTCACTTAGATTATTTTGAGATTTTGTAGTGTCGGATCATGGGTTTCGCCAAAACCCTCAAGGTTCGAACACTGGGGTGAGCGCGAAGATCTCCCCCTACCGATCCACGCCCTAGCTTTGCTAAGATCTTACGGGCTAATTCGTCTGACTCGTAACACAAAGGACACAAGATTTATACTGGTTCGGGCCACCGTTGTGGTGTAATACCCTACTCCAGTGTGTGGTGGTGGATTGCCTCTTGGGCTAAGGATGAACAATACAAGGGGAAGAACAGCCACCTGAGGCGAGATGTTCTTCTGCTCGGTGAACTAGTGGTTGCTCTGGTCTCTCTTTATCCCCCTAGCTATGGTGGTGGCTAGTCCTATTTATAGAGGCCCTAGTCCTCTCCCCAAATATTGAGCGGGAAGGGAGCCAACAATGGCCAATTCAAAAGGGGACAGCTAGTACAGCTTATTCTGACAAAAGTGGTCTTCGCCTGCCAAAGGCTCTGGTGGTGATGCCGTCTTGGGCTCCATGGTGACCTCCGTCTTGCCGTCCTGCTTGTCTTTGTCTCATTGCACCGATATGGAAACCTTAGCTTGACGCCTCAGTACTCCACGCCTGCGCCTACTTCCTTAGCACCAAAGATGAAACAAGGACACTATGCGCGCTGGCGCCCGCCAGGCCTTGGTCATCATGGCTCACGTCATCGGAACCTATCGAGGTTTGCCTGGCCTTGATCTCTCCGCCCCTCGTGAGCCAGCCTGGTGAGGACGCTCCCGAGGAAGTCTTGTGTCATCCGCCTCACGAGGCTTGGACCCTCATGAGGGTCTTGAGTCCTTGCTGGTGAAGATGGGCCATATGGGCCCGCTCGCACAGCCACGCCGTGGGCCGCAGGCAGGCAAGTCTGGGGACCCCCATTCCCAGAACACCGACAGTAGCCCCCGGGACCAAGGCGCGCTTGGGCTTGGCTTCGAGGCGAAGCCTAAGGGGCAAGTGCGGAGCGCCGCAGGCCCCAATAGCCTGCTGCCTTGGTCGACGCGTGGCGGTTGATTGGACGTGGGCGTCTCTGCTTCCCCATGTCGCCTCGGCAACTGCCCGATTTGACGAGTCTCTGCTGCATGCATGGAAAAACCATCATTACCTGTGATCATGGGGGCGCTGGTTGGCCTTCTGCTGCTATAAATGGGGAGGGGGCAGAGCCCCGTTGCCCATCTCTTCCCATTCCGCTTGCTTCTTGCTATTTGCTCCATCGCCAGTTGCAGCACTAATGGCGCCGTCGAAGAGTTTCTCCGCCGCGGAGAAAGGGAAGGCCCCTCGCGAGGGGCCCGGCTCTCCGGCACCCAAGCGTGAATGCGGCCGTCCCCGCAAGCACACTGCGACCCCCAACGCAGCCCCGTGCAGCCGTGGCGGTGCCGCTTCGCATGGCAGGGGTCACGATGGTCCTGTCGATGAAGGAAGACGTGTCGTGGTTGCACGGCCTCCCTGGCCGCGCTTCCACTTGGCAGAGGTGCTTCCGGAGTTCGTCATCTGGTCGGAGAACCTGGCCGGCAACTAGCTTCAACTCCCGCGTTTCTTCGTCGACGAGCTGCCAGCCTTTGGTCCAGGCGGGCTCCGGCTGCAGACGGACGGCTGCTCTAGCAAGGCTTCCTGGGTCGCGGTCGAGGTCTCCATCGCGGGCAACCTAGCCCAGGCTCGTGGCTGGCAGATGTTCGCCCGCGCGTGCGGCTTGGGCAGGTGGTGCATGTCAGCGTCCTGGGAACGGGGGTCCCCAGACATGCCTGCCTGCGGCCCGCGGTGTGGCTGGGCTTGGAGGTCTGGACGGCCAATCTTCATCGACAAGGCATTCAAGACCCTCATGAGGGGCCAAGCCTCGCAAGGCAGACGACACAAGACCTCCTCAGGAGCGGCCTCGCCAGGTAGGCTCGTGAGTGGCGAAGAGTGGATCAAAGATCATCTCACCCACACAAGTTAACCAAGCACAAGAACACCTCAACCTAAGTGGGTTGTTCTTCCCCTTGTACTGTTCATCATCAGCCCCAGAGGCAATCCACCACCACCACACTAGAGTAAGGTATTACACCACAACGGTGGCCCGAACTAGTATAAATCTTGTGTCTTTATGTGTTGTGAGTTTGTTGAGTTCGTTCGCAAGATCTTAGAGAGCAAGGGCGTGGATCGATAGGGAGAAAACCTTCGCTCGCACCCAAGTGTTCGAACCTCAAAGGTTTGCCGGAACCCGTGATCTGACATTTGGCGCGCCAGGTAAAGGTGCGCCGAAGCTTCCTTCCATCGCCCTGCGCCCCGTTGCTTCGCCGTCTCCATGGCGGGCGCACGCCACGCTCGTGCTGAGCACTGAGCTGCCCTCGCCGCCCACGTCGCTCAGACGGCACCCGTCGGCGGGCCACCTCGACGTTCCCCTCGGCTACCGCCAACGCCGCCATCGGCCTGGCATGGAATGAGCAGCAAGCGTACTCATTGCATCCCTCGGTGCGGCGGGACGGCGGCACTGCCACTCCATCGCTGACCCTGGCCGGTTCTTCTTCCCATGCATGTCGCTTTCCCATGGAAGCACGGGCCGCACTCCTCGTGGCGCACGAGCTCCTGTGCTACTGTCTGGTCGACGACCTCTACGAGGACTGGCTCACCTGCATCGCCGAGCTTGTCCGCACCGCAGGGGGCTCCCCTGCGCCGTCCCTCTCTCCGCCTTGCCCTCTGCTAGCTGTGGGCGATGTAGCTCACGGAGCGCCTCCACCACCTCAGCCCAAAGACGGCGCCCTGGCGCCAAGACGCGCGACTCCGCGACGCGACCTGTCGCGTCCCACGCCCGCGTGTGAAGAAAGAAGCTGTCAAGAGGTCCCTTGACCGCAAGAAAATGCTCCGCCGCTCCTCGCACCGGCACGCCGGGACCGGCTGCTGCGGCAAGGCCGCGCGCCACCTATAGTGGCAGGGCGCGGACCCCATCAAAACCAAGCTCCACCCCCGAGGTAGGACCCAGTGACCACAGCTGGTTGCCGCACCTTCACCCTCGAGCTGCGTAGCGTCACCTGGCCGGGCAAGTTCAAGCCGGATCTGCCTCCTCGCTACGACGGCACCCCCGACCCCAGGGCACTCGCGACCGCCTCCCGGTCATGGGCGACCTGCGCCGCATCAAGCAACAACCAAGAGAGACCCTGTAGAAGTACATTCAGTGCTTCAACAGCGCACGGTTCAAGATCCCCAAGGTTACCGACGAGGCCATCATCTCTGCGTTCTCTGATGGCGTCCGCAACGTCAAGATGAAGGAGGAGCTCGCCATCCATGAAGAGTTGTGCACAACCCTGGAGCTGTTCAACACCGCGACCAAATGTGCTAGAGCAGAGGAGGGGCGCCTCTCCCTCCTCGAGCTCCCTACTGCGGACCCAGAGGAGAAGAAGACCAAGGCCAAGGACGTGAAGCACAAGGGAGCAGCCGTGCTCGCAGCGGAACCAGACACCAAGAATGGCAAAGACCAATCAGAATCATCCAAGGGCAGTCATTCATTCTGCGCCTTCCACAACCTGAACACCCACAACACCAGCGACTGTCAAGAGCTTAGAGCCAGTCGCGAAGGACGCTTCGGTCGGCGCCTCGAGCGCGGCGACCGGGGCTACGACCGAGGAGGAGGACTGTAACGCCCCGAGACCGATGTGCCAAGTGTCCTCCAGTTATTCTCTGTTCGTGCGTTGTCATTGCTTGCGTGTCATGCATTGCATATCATGTCATCATGTGCATTTCATTTGCATACGTGTTCGTCTCATGCATCCGAGCATTTTCCCCGTTGTCCGTTTTGCATTCCGGCGCTCCGTTCTCCTCTGGTGGTCCTTTCTACCTTTCTTTCGTGTGTGGGGGTTAAACATTTCCGGATTGGACCGAGACTTGCCAAGCGGCCTTGGTTTACTACCGGCAGACCACCTGTCAAAGTTTCGTACCATTTGGACTGCGTTTGATGCTCCAACGGTAAACCGAGGGACCGAAAAGGCCTCATGTGTGTTGCAGCCCAACACCCTTCCAATTTGGCCCAAAACCCAGCTAAACCTCTTCCATCATCTCGGTCGTTCGATCACGATCGCGTGGCCAAAAACCGCACCTCATTTGGACTCTCCTAGCTCCCTCTACCTATATATAGGTGCCTTCCCCTTCATTTTCGCGGTTGAAACCCTAGCCATCTCCCTCCTCCAGCCGCCGGACGAGTCCGACAGGGCCAGACATGTCCGCCCGCCGCCGCGCGCCCAACTGCCACATGCCACGTGTCCGCCGCCGTCCCACTGCCGCCGCGGCCCGCGGAGCCCATCCGGGGCCCATGCGGGCCCAGATCCGCCGCCGCTGGGCTCGGTAGCCGCCGTCGCCCAAGGCCCGAGCCTTGCCGCCCCGCGCTCGCCTCCTTCCCGCCGGCGAGCATCTCCGCCGCCTCGCTGGCGCTGCACCGCCTCGCCTCCTTGCCGCGCCTCGCCGCCCTAGCGCCACTGCGCCCACGCCGCCTACTCTGTGCCCCGCGCCGCAGTCGGCCACTGCGACTCCCACGTCTCCGGTGGCCCCTTCCGGCGACTCTTCCGGCGACCTCGAGCCGCCGCCGTCTCTCCTCGTGCTCCGGCGCTAACTCCGGCGAAGGCCCGGCCCCACCTCGAATGGCGTGCCTGAAACCCTAGATCTGGAGGTGATAAATTCGTCTAAGTCCCCGAATTCCCAGATTCACATGCCTATGTTCATCGCATCGTAACTTTGCATCCATAGCTCCGATTTATGCATATAGCATATCAAAATGTTCGTCTCAGAGATTAAATCATTTCATCTCATTGCATCATTTTCATTTGAGTTCATCTTGATGCCCGAAATGCTGTTAGAAGAGTGCTACTTGAGATAATTGTCAGATCTGCTGCTCCACCTAGATATTTGTCATTTTTGCCATGATTATTGTGTGCATGATATGCCCATGAGCTTTACATATGTTTTGTTAAGGGTTTTGCCATCTTTCCAGAGGTGCAACCCATGTATTTTTTGTGATGTGTGTGGTGAGTAGCACAAGCTTGCAAAGTGGTGCACTTGTTAATGCTGATTTCAGGGACTTAGCATCTCCACCAAGTCATTGGCCTGTTTATCTCATATGGCCATATGTTCATGTTGTTTCCTAGTGATCCGTGCCTCTTTTGAGGATGATCAGTAAGGATGTTTTGTTAATCCTGTAGTGCTCTATCCATCCATGTCCTTGTTTGCAATTATGGAGCACCCTAGCTTAAGTCAATCAAGCTCTATTTTTGCTACTTCGTGAATCTGAGTAGATTGTCTACTTGTTAGCGATTTTGCCAAGGACGTTGTAGTTGATCCGTGCATGCTATGTTATTGTTCTTGCCATGTCTAGCTTGAATTTTGTGTATTCTTGATGGATGTATGCTTAGATTGTCATGCCTTTCTCTGTAGTGAGTGCATCGAGCTCGTAAACATGCCTACTTGATATCTGTTTTCAGCATGCTCCAGTTTTCACTAAGTCTGAGAACTGATTATGTTTTTGCCATGTTCACATGCTTGCAATTGTATTTTCTGATCCCTTTTGGCTCAATGTCACTAAGGGACTTTTGTTAAGCTCTTTGAGTAGATCCATGCCATGCTTTACTTTGCCATGTTCAGGTCCTGTAGCATATAGTTTTCATGCTCCGAAGAGTGCTATCTGATCTGAAATTCCAGACAAGTGTTAATTTCACTAAGTCTGACATCTGTTTACCGTTTGCATTTTTGCCATGCTTGTTTGAACCTGTTAATGGATGAATTGGCCGTAGCCCAGTGCTAGTCTGTTGTTAAGCTTCTTGAGTGGATCCCTGCCATGTATTTTTTTGCCATGTTTGAGTGCTGTAGCATGTTCATCTCATTGCATTTAGATGACTACTTGCTGTAAATCGCAGAACGTGGTCATATTTGAATTGCTTGCCATTTCCAAACCGTAACTCCGATCTCGGCGTTCTTTATATCGTTTTCAAGAGATTTCATCTCATCTTTCCAGTGGCACACTTGGATTTCCATGTTGGGGCCAGGTTCATGCATTCCTTGTCCAATCATGCATATGCATCGCATACCGCATCCCGCATATCATATCATGTTCATGTGTTGGTTGTTTACTATGTTGTGTGCTTCTTTTCCGGTATTTGCTTCTTCGGGTTGGTTCCGTTAACTTCGCGTTGTGAGGACCCATTCATCTATGTTCCATTTGTCTTCTTCATGGAATCGTTCTTCTTCCTTGCGGGATTTCAGGCAAGATGATCATACCCTCGAAATCACTTCTATCTTTGTTTGCTAGATGCTCGCTCTTTTGCTATGCCTATGCTGCGATACCTACCACTTGCTTATCATGCCACCCATATTGTTGAACCAAGCCTCTAACCCACCTTGTCCTAGCAAACCGTCGATTGGCTATGTTACCGCTTTGCTCAGCCCCTCTTATAGCGTTGTTAGTTGCAGGTGAAGATTGAAGTTTTGTTCCTTGTTAGAACATGGAGATGTTGTTCCTGGTCGGAACATGTTTACTTGTTGGGATATCACAATATATCTTATTTAATTAATGCATCTATATACTTGGTAAAGGGTGGAAGGCTCGGCCTTATGCCTGGTGTTTTGTTCCACTCTTGCCGCCCTAGTTTCCGTCATATCGGTGTTATGTTCGTAGATTTTGCGTTTCTTACGCGGTTGGGTAATAATGGGAACCCCTTGATAGTTCGCCTTAAGTAAAGCTCCTCCAGCAATGCCCAACATTGGTTTTACCATTTGCCACCTAGCCTTTTCCTTTCCCTTGGGAGTCACGCTCCTGAGGGTCATCATTATTTTTACCCCCCCGGGCCAGTGCTCCTTTGAGTGTTGGTCCAACTTGTCAGCCGCCGGTGGCCACCAGGGGCAACTCTGGGCTGGCCTACCGGAAGTTTGGACAATCCGGTGTGCCCTGAGAAAGAGATATGTGTAGCTCCTATCGGGATTTGTCGGCATATTCGGGCGGTGTTGCTGGTTTAGTTTTACCATGTCGAAATGTCTTGTAGAACCGGGATACCGAGTCTGATTGGAATGTCTCGGGAGGAGGTCTATTCCTTCGTTGACTGTGAGAGCTTGTGATGGGCTAAGTTGGGACACCCCTGCAGGGATTTGAACTTTCGAAAGCCGTGCCCGCGGTTATGGGCAGATGGGAATTTGTTAACGTCCGGTTGTAGAAAACCTGAAGTTGACCTTAATTAAAATATATCAACAGCGTGTGTAACCGTGATGGTCTCTTTCCGGCGGAGTCCGGGAAGTGAACACGGTTGTTGGAGTTATGCTTGACGTAGGTTGCTATAGGATCACTTCTTGATCATACTTTTATCGACCGTGCTTTGCCTTCTCTTCTCGCTCTCATTTGCGTATGTTAGCCACCATATATGCTAGTCGTTTGCTGCAGCTCCACCTCATGCCTTTACCTTACCCATAAGCTTAAATAGTCTTGATCGCGAGGGTGCGAGATTGCTGAGTCCCCGTGGCTCACAGATACTTCCAAAACCAGTTTGCAGGTGCCGTTGAGTCCGTCCAGATGACGCAACCAAGCTCAAGAGGAGCTCATTGAAGATCTTGTCCTTTGTCTTGCTTCGTTCTAGTTGATCAGTAGTGGATCCCAGTTGGGGTCGATTGGGGACCTTGTCGCATTTGGGGTTCTTCTTTTATTTTGGTTCCATAGTCGGACCTTGTTTGTATTTGTATGATGTAATGCTTTATTCATGCATTGTGTGAAGTGGCGATTGTAAGCCAACTATGTATCTCACCTTTTATTATCTATAATACATGGGTTGTGTGAAGATTACCTCACTTGCGACATTGCTTTCAATGCGGTTATGCCTCTAAGTCGTGCTTCGACACGTGGGAAATATAGCCGCATTGAGGGCGTTACAAGTTGGTATCAGAGCCTTCCCCGACCTTAGGAGCCCCCATTGCTTGATCGTTTTTAGCAGCCGTTGTTGAGTCTAGAAAAATGTTTTGAGTCATTTAGGAATTATATATCGGAGAGTTTAGGAATTCTTTTTACTCCCCAGTCTCTTCATCGCTCTGGTGAGGCATCCTGACGTAGAGTTTTGACTCTTCTCTTCTCAAATTTCACTAATGTTTTTTTTAGGATCACGCGGGTATCTTGGAATCGTTCCGATGGCTTTATGATGAGAACATCGTCTTGGTGCCTCCTATCAGGGGTTTTGTGGAAGTGTCCCGGGGAGTTGAGCTCTGAGGTGTTGTCGTCATAATTTTATAGTTGCAGTTCTGGAATACCTGAGTTTAGTACGCCGACATCGAAAATCTCTTTTATGCAATTCGTTGGTGAGATAACCTCGACGCCACCCAGTACTGGGGCAGGAGTTCGGGAGTATTTCCATAACTTGTATAACGGATGCTTTTTGAAGGTTGAGGTAGATGATTTTTGAAGGTTTCTTGGTTATGTGTTGAAGGATGAATACAGCTGGATGTAGGATTTGCTAGATTTGGGTGAGATATTATGCTTCCCCTGTATCCCCAATACCTGTTTGCATAACCGGAAAATTTTGGGAGTTTATAAGTGGGAATTCAGGTAGCTCTTAGGATTTCTTTCCGTCGGATGTATGATATGAAATTGGGGTTCGATGTCTAGTGGTCCGCCTATCCACGGTTGGTTTTAAAGTGGTCTTGTTGTGTCTTAAAGAGTCCTTGGCTATGCCGACTCGGGGACGCTTCTTATGTCATGTGCACTGCCTTGTACATGATGGTGCTGTACGATCGAGCCCGTGTAGGCCCCACCACGAAAACTTCAGACGAAATCTCTATCATATGTTTGTTCCGGCTTATTCTGCAAGCCAATCCTTTGTTTTCTTTTGAGTTGTGGTATCCGAGTTGCTTCGAAGTCAAATGTTGATTCCATACCTTCCCCAAATGGTGTTTTCATACTTCGATGTGAATACCAATCCTTCATGATAATCGAGATTGTCATGTCAATCCTTTTCACCGGTTTGTTTCCCTTCAAGTGGATCCGAACATTTCAACATCCGCAAGATCCAATCTCAGCTTTCTCAACGGTGTTCGTTCATCCATCCCAAGTTGTATTTGTTTTCCCACCCTCCCACCCTTGTTTATCCTAGGACTCGGATTTCTTTATCGTGTATCCATCTTATTGATGTGAAGTCTCTCCATTCTTCTTCTTCAATGTTCTTATCCGGTGATTCTCATGAAGATACTAATATTTGCCTTTTCTTCTCCGGTGGATCCAATTCAAGCTTTCGGTGTTGTTCATATTCTTTTCCGTATTTCAAATGTTTTCTCATGCTGATGCACCTCATATTCATTCCTCTTCTCTCTATTCAATTGTTCCGGAGTGCTCCAGATATCTCAAAGATTCGTGTTTCCACTCTGCAGTTATTCAATATCTTCGAGGACGTTCTCTCTTTCAAGTCTTTTAATTCAACCGGTGCAACCTCTCTTTGAAATCTTTTCAACGGTGTTCTTTTGAGTGGGCCCTAACCCACAGGTCTTTTTCCAGCATCTTACCTGACTCTTCTTATTTTCCCGGAGGTATTCTCAAATTATTTTCGAAGTTTGACGTAAGAATGATTTATCATCAGTCAAATGTCTTCTCCAAGATCTGTCAAAATCTTTTCATCATTGGCTCAACCTCTTCGTTTTGATTCTTCCGGAGGTCTAAATAATTCATGGTGGTGTTTCAGTCGTCATTCATAGATTTTGAAGACCGAAGAAGATTTTTTCGCTCAGTCTTGCTCTTTTCTCTTCAAGATTCGTGATTCTAGCTTTATGCCATTCTCTCATAATCATTTTCGGTTATGAGAATTCTTTCCACCTATCCGGAGCAATTCAAGAGTCTTTTAAGTTTGTTTCTCCGAAGCCCATCATTTCAGAAGACTTATTCATTCTCAGCTTTCATCTACCATTCCCCAAATCTTACCAGTGCATCGATCAAGTATCCTCTAATCAGTGCATGATCTCTTCGTTCTCTCATATATAAATTCTCTCAAATATCTTCGTTCATTTCATAATTCTTCCCGGTGTTCCTTTATCTTTTCTTTGTTCATTTTCATTTCTTACGGTGGTTCTTCCAGATTTCTCTTCCTTATCAATTTATTCGTTGTCAATCCTACCTGTGGTTCATAGAAGACCTTCCCAAGTTGGCGCTATATCTCTCTTATTCTTTTCTATGAGAATAAGTAATATGTCAAATCCGTTGATTGTCATCAATTTAATTGGTGAAGGATAAGCATAATGTAATTCTTATTCTTGTTTCATCCAAATGATTCAATTCCTTATTCAGGAGTGGTTCATCATACATATTCTTGGTTTCAAGTTCTCATCTTTCTTTCCTGGAGTTCCAAGCTCTCGCAATTATGTAATCGCGGAGATCTGTCTAAATCTTTACAAGGTTCCACCTTGTGTTTTCAACTACCCTTTCTTTCCGTTTGATCATTCTTTTGTTTAACGGAGTTCTTCATGGAGGTTCTACATGATGGTTCATCAAAGATTTAATTCCTTCTAGAAGTGTTCATCAAGATTCTTTTCAGAGGAATTCAAGCATTCTTCATTTTCCTATCTGGAGTGCAACTCTTTCTTCTGTATCATTGGAGGTGGTATTATGTCATTCTTGGTAACTTGAGTTCATGTTTCCTGATTCACATTTTATTAAGAATGAGGTATTTTAAATCCATCAATCTCTTCTTTGGAGTTATCTTGGGTTATATTTCACCTAAAGCCTTCCCTAAGGATTGTTGCTATCTATGGTGCTTATAAATGATCCAATTTCTTCATTTATCCTTTCCGGTGCGATATAGTTTCTCATCTCCTTGTTGATATCAATCCAATTCTTTTTCCGTGAGTGGCGGGTTGTCACATTATGATTTGAGATGTACTCCACAAGACCATATCAAGCTTATTCTTTTCGTTGTTTCTTTTTCAACAATTCCGTTCTAGCACTTGTTGTAAGCGTGCTCCCTCAAGATCTTGTTTTCTCGTCGTTCATTCCATTCCATTCTTTCTTTTGTTCCGGAGGTATTGTGATGTTGCTCTCTTCAACCCATCTTTTCGTTTTGTCAGGATCATGTTATTTTCTTGGGTTAGCCATTTAACCGGAGTATTGTTCCCCTTTGCTCAAGTTCTTTCATTTCATCAAGTCTTTCATCTCTTTTCATCCGAAGTGCTGTCCGAATTTGTAATTCCTTATTCCGCTTCCCTACCGGAGTGCTTTCAACTTCATTTATCTCCGTTGTATTCTTTTCTCGATATGGCTTAACCTTTTCAAGGTTCTTTGGTTTCACTTGTTTGTCAAAGAAGCAATTTGTTTTACCTCTTCTCTTATCTCTTCCGTTGTCCCTCCGGTGCCATTCTAGATCTCGGGACGAGATCCTCTCATAGTGGTGGAGTGTTGTAACGCCCCAAGACAGATGTGCCAGGTGTCCTCCAGTTATTCGCTGTTGGTGCGTTGTCATTGCTTGCGTGTCATGCATTGCATATCATGTCATCATGTGCATTTCATTTGCATACGTGTTCGTCTCATGCATCCGAGCATTTTCCCCGTTGTCCGTTTTGCATTCCGGCGCTCCGTTCTCCTCCGGTGGTCCTTTCTACCTTTCTTTTGTGTGTGGGAGTTAAACATTTCTGGATTGGACCGATACTTGACAAGCGGCCTTGGTTTACTACCGGTAGACCGCCTGTCAAGTTTCGTACCATTTGGACTGCATTTGATGCTCCAACGGTTAACCGAGGGACCGAAAAGGTGTTGTGTGTGTTGCAGCCCAACACCCTTCCAATTTGGCCCAAAACCCAGCTAAACCTATTCCATCATCTCGGTCGTTCGATCACGATCGCGTGGCCAAAAACCGCACCTCATTTGGACTCTCCTACCACGTGTCCGCCGCCATCCCACCGCCGCCGCGGCCCGCGGAGCCCATCCGGGGCCCGCGCGGGCCCAGATCCGCCGCCGCCGGGCTCGGTAGCCGCCATCGCCCAAGGCCCGAGCCTCGCCGCCCCGCGCTCGCCTCCTTCCTGCCGGCGAGCATCTCTGCCACCTCGCCTCCCTGCTGCGCCTCGCTGCCCTAGCGCCACCGCGCCCGCGCCGCCTGCTCCGTGCCCCGCGCCGCAGCTGGCCACTGCGACTCCCACGTCTCCGGCGGCCCCTTCCGGTGACCTCGAGCCGCCGCCGTCTCTCCTCGCGCTCCGGCGCTAACTCCGGTGAAGGCCCGGCCCCACCTCGAACGGCGTGCCCGAAACCCTAGATCTAGAGGTAATAAATTCGTCTAAGTCCCCGAATTCCCAGATTCACATGCCTATGTTCATCGCATCGTAACTTTGCATCCATAGCTCCGATTTATGCATATAGCATATCAAAATGTTCGTCTCAGAGAGTAAATCATTTCATCTCACTGCATAATTTTCATTTGAGTTCATTTTGATGCTCGAAATACTGTTAGAAGAGTGCTACTTGAGATAATTGTCAGATCTACTGCTCCAATTAGATATTTGTCATTTTTGCCATGATTATTGTGTGCATGATATGCCCATGAGCTTTACATATGTTTTGTTAAGGGTTTTGCCATCTTTCCAGAGGTGCAACCCATGTATTTTTTGTGATGTGTGTGGTGACTAGCACAAGCTTGCAAAGTGGTGCACTTGTTAATGCTGATTTCAGGGCCTTAGCATCTCCACTAAGTCATTGGCCTGTTTATCTCATATGGCCATATGTTCATGTTGTTTCCTAGTGATCCGTGCCTCTTTTGAGGATGATCAGTAAGGATGTTTTGTTAATATTGTAGTGCTCTATCCATCCATGCTTTTGTTTGGAATTATGGAGCACCCTAGCTCGAGTCAATCGAGCTCTACTTTTGCTATTTCGTGAATCTGGGCAGATTGTCTACTTGTTAGCGATTTTACCGAGGATGGTGTAGTTGATCCGTGCATGCTATGTTATTGTTCTTGCCATGTCTAGCTTGCATTTTGTGTATTCTTGATGGATGTATGCTTAGATTATCATGACTTGCTCTGTAGTGAGTGCATCGAGCTCGTAAACATGCCTACTTGATATCTGTTTCAGCATGCTCCAGTTTTCACTAAGTCTGAGAACTGATTATGTTTTTGCCATGTTCACATGCTTGCAATTGTATTTTCTGATCCCTTTTGGCTCAAGGTCACTAAGGGACTTTTGTTAATCCCTTTGAGTAGCTCCATGCCATACTTTACTTTGCCATGTTCAGGTCCTGTAGCATATAGTTTTCATGCTCCGAAGAGTGCTATCTGATCTGAAATTCCAGACAAGTGTTAATTTCACTAAGTCTGAGATCTGTTTACCGTTTGCATTTTTGCCATGCTTGTTTGAAACTGTTAATGGATGAATTGGCCGTAGCTCAGTGCTATATTTTGTTAAGCTTCTTGAGTGGATCCCTGCCATGTATTTTGTTGCCATGTTTGAGTGCTGTAGCATGTTCATCTCATTGCATTTAGATGACTACTTGATGTAAATCGCAGAACGTGGTCATATTTGAATTGCTTGCCATTTCCAAACCGTAACTCCGATCCGGGCGTTCTTTATATCGTTTTCAAGAGATTTCATCTCATCTTTCCAGTGGCACACTTGTATTTCCATGTTCAGGCCAGGTTCATGCATTCCTTGTCCAATCATGCATATGCATCGCATACCGCATATCATATCATGTTCATGTGTTGGTTGTTTACTATGTTGTGTGCTTCTTTTCCGGTGTTTGCTTCTTCGGGTTGGTTCCGTTAACGTCGCGTTGTGAGTAGCCGTTCATCTACGTTCTGTTTGTCTTCTTCATGCACTCGTTCTTCTTCCTTGCGGGATTTCAGGCAAGATGATCATACCCTCGAAATCACTTCTATCTTTGCTTGCTAGATGCTCGCTCTTTTGCTATGCCTATGCTGCGATACCTACCACTTGCTTATCATGCAACCCATATTGTTGAACCAAGCCTCTAACCCACATTGTCCTAGAAAACCGTTGATTGGCTACGTTACCGCTTTCCTCAGCCCCTCTTATAGCGTTGTTAGTTGAAGGTGAAGATTGAAGTTTTGTTCCTTGTTGGAACATGGAGATGTTGTTCCAGGTCGGAACATGTTTACTTGTTGGGATATCACAATATATCTTATTTAATTAATGCATATATATACTTGGTAAAGGGTGGAAGGCTCGGCCTTATGCCTGGTGTTTTGTTCCACTCTTGCCGCCCTAGTTTCCTTCATATCGGTGTTATGTTCCCGGATTTTGCGTTCCTTACGCGGTTGGGTAATAATGGGAACCCCTTGACAGTTCGCCTTAAGTAAAGCTCCTCCAGCAATGCCCAATATTGGTTTTACCATTTGCCACCTAGCCTTTTCCTTTCCCTTGGGAGTCGCGCTCCTGTGGGTCATCATTATTTTACCCCCCCGGGCCAGTGCTCCTCTGAGTGTTGGTCCAACTTGTTAGCCGCTGGTGGCCACCAGGGGCAACTCTGGGCTGGCCTACCGGAAGTTTGGACAATCCGGTGTGCCCTGAGAAAGAGATATGTGCAGCTCCTATCGGGATTTGTCGGCACATTCGGGCGGTGTTGCTGGTTTAGTTTTACCCTGTCGAACTGTCTTGTAGAACCGGGATACCGAGTCTGATCGGAATGTCTCGGGAGGAGGTCTATTCCTTCGTTGACCGTGAGAGCTTGTGATGGGCTAAGTTGGGACACCCCTGCAGGGATTTGAACTTTCGAAAGTCGTGCCCGCGGTTATGGGCAGATGGGAATTTCTTAACGTCCGGTTGTAGAAAACCTGAAGTTGACCTTAATTACAATATATCAACAGCGTGTGTAACTGTGATGGTCTCTTTCCGGCGGAGTCCGGGAAGTGAACACGGTTGTTGGAGTTATGCTTGACGTAGGTTGCTATGGGATCACTTCTTGATCATACTTTTATCGACTGTGCTTTGCCTTCTCTTCTCGCTCTCATTTGCGTATGTTAGCCACCATATATGCTAGTCATTTGCTGCAGCTCCACCTCATGCCTTTACCTTACCCATAAGCTTAAATAGTCTTGCTCGCGAGGGTGCGAGATTGCTGAGTCCCCGTGGCGCACAGATACTTCCAAAACCAGTTTGCAGGTGCCATTGAGTCCGTGCAGATGACGCAACCAAGCTCAGGAGGAGCTCGTTGAAGATCTTGTCTTTTGTCTTGCTTCGTTCTAGTTGATCAGTAGTGGAGCCCAGTTGGGGTCGATCGGGGACCATGTCGCATTTGGGGTTCTTCTTTTATTTTGGTTCCGTAGTCGGACCTTGTTTGTATTTGTATGATGTAATGCTTTATTCATGCATTGTGTGAAGTGGCGATTGTAAGCCAACTATGTATCTCACCTTTTATTATCTATATTATAATGGTTGTGTGAAGATTACCTCACTTGCGACATTCCTTTCAATGCGGTTATGCCTCTAAGTTGTGCTTCGACACGTGGGAGATATAGCCGCATCGAGGGCGTTACAAGGACGTGGTGGCGGACACTGGGACGACCGTGGCCTGTGCCAGGAGTGGCGCGACCGGCCTCGTGAGGACCGCTGGCAGGATCAGCCTCACGAGGGCGCCTGGAGGGATCAGCCTCGTGAGGATCGTCCTCAAGGCAACACCGGACTCCCTCCGCTGCCACCACCGCCAAGAAGGAATGAAGAACACCATCAAGACGAGGGGGCTAGGGGCTTCCAGGAACCGCGTGCTATCGCCTGCATCTTAGGCAGAGTCCAGGCCCCAGCCTCACAGCGTATCTTCAAGCAGTTTACTCATGAAGTGAATGCAGTCCTCCCCAAGCTCGAAGCCACGTTCCCGCTCAGATGATCCCAGTGCCCCATCACACGCCCGCTCACGCACATCCGCCTGCCGTACAATGCCATCCTCGGGTATCCAGCCCTGGCCAAGTTCATGGCGGTGACCCATCATGGCTACAATGTCCTCAAGATGCTGGGAAGCGGCAGGATCATCACGGTCCCATGTGAAGAAAGAGATGCGGTGTGCTCCCTCGAGCGTGCCTTCCAAGCTGCAGCAATCGACGACCCACACAGCAAGGGAGAGGGCCTTCTTGAGGCCATCCCCAAGAAGAAGAAGCAGCAGCGACGCGCAGGACCTCAGGAGGGTGACGCCACAGCCGGAGTCTCGCCAGGATCAACGCCCGCTCCAGGGTCGCCTCCATCCATCACATAGGAAGGCGTGCCCAGCACCCTCCTCGGGCAGGGCTCGGGGGCTTTCTTCTGCAAGGCCTCTGACCTTGCCCACATCATGAGGGAGGCGCTCGGGCACCACTTGGAGGCATGCTTCGCTGCACGTTTCCCTCAGGAGGGCACATGGCAAGGATTGTCCACCATTCAGGAGTTCATCACCAAGACCACCTAGGAATTGCAAGACGCAAGGGCCATGCGCGGCGAGCGCCGCTCACGAGATGCAGCTTCCCATCCAGGTGAGGATGCTGGGCTGCGCGTTTGCATCGACGTTCCAGGGCTCAACAGGGCCGCTTCTCAGGAGCCTTTCTGGCCTTCACACGTGGGATGTTGCGAGGGCCCATCACACAGCTACGTTCGCATGCCCTTTGGCCTGCCGAGTGTATCGTCCGCCTACCAGCACAACTTACGGCGCATCCTAGCGGCTCAGGAGGCCATGCACCACGCCGTCCAGATGGAGATGGAGACGGTCCTCAAGGAACCACTTGAGCCCCCAGAGCCTCCCAAGGCTCAGGGCCCCGGTGGCTCGTCAGGAGCAACCCCTTCGCCGTGCACCTTCAGCTGCCCCAAATATCCTTCGTCAACATGACCAGGTGACATCTTTCCGGGTCCGTTTAGGTGGGAGTGCCCCTCGGGCTGCATCATTCCTAGGCCGCGTGGGTCCGTCCTTGTGGCATGTATCCCTTTTTATGTCTTTAGCTTACCTTGTTGGGGGTGCCCCTCGGGCTGCATCATCCCCAAGCCGCTTGGGCCTGTCCTAGTGTCACGTATCTCCCTTGCACTTACTCAAGCCTGCTACTCTCATGTTCGATCTACCTATGATTACTACTTGCTCGATCGCCACACATCATGGGGACCGTGCGCCGGCCGTCTTTCTTCAGGACCCTTCGCGTGAGTAAATTGAGCATGGTGTCTGTGCTCGGGTCCGTCCTTGTAGAGTCGATAAATCCAACGGCTGAGCTCTGTCTGGTGGGCCGGCCTTGTTTAGGTCACCTCCTGGGGCCGTTGGTGCTTGGCCTTCTCATGCGATAACCTCAAGAGATTCGTTCGACACAGTTTGTCTGACCACCTCGCAGGTCCAGGCGCAAGCCGCCTTGAGGTAGGGCCTCGTTAGTCCTGCACTGGCTCACGAGTGCCCAGATACACCTCGTCTAGCCCTGCCGTGCAAGCCACGTGTCAGGGTGGGGCTGTACACGCCCCGAGGGCTCTCCGCAGAGGGAGCCCCCCTCCCACGCACAAGTGGAAGCACCATGCTCCATACTAGCCGCCGACACTACCGAGGAGCGGCTATGCTCGTGCACAAGCGGAAGCACTATGCTCCGTGTTGGTGATAAACAACTAAGGGCGGCTTCACGGTTGTACCAACCTCAGGGAGCCCCAGAGCTCAGTGTCCGGCCTCACCGCAATGCCTCCCCTCGGGAGAGCCGCGCGAGGGGGCTGGGCACGTGGGCTGAGCTCGGGTCACGGCCAAGCGTACGCCACTCAGCCAGGTCTCCCGGAATAGGTCGTCGCACGCCCCTCCCGAGCCAATCCTCGGCGACAGCAAAGGTATAGAGATTGTTTGCACGTCAAGGGGGACTCCTGAGCATCGTGACTCACGAGCCTAACTAGTCACGTAGCCCCTCACTCCTTGGTCCGTCCTGGTCTCCCGTCAGCCCAACGGCAGTTGAGGTATGCGCGGGGCCGGGCTCTGCCGACGTAGAACATCAACCTATCCTCGCGTACTCTCCCTGTAAGCTGTTTGCGCGTCAAGGGGGCCTCCTGAGAATCGCGACTTAGGAGCCTAACTGGTCGCGTAGCCCCTCACTCCTTGGTCCGTCCTGGTCTCCAGTCGGCCCAACGACGATTGAGGTATGCGCGGGGCCGGGCTCTGACGACGCATAACACAAAGCAAATAGGAAGAAAATCACAAAATCTCGAAGCAAATGTTACAAGACATATTGTCCTGACAATATCAAATGAAAGTTTTAACGCCTCCACGAGGCCTAATGCGTATTGCAGGAATGAAACAGGAAAGCAACCGCAGGTCACCCCGGGGCACCGCCATCGGTAGGATCGGTGGCATTGCCGGTCGAGGGAGCGATGACGAAGCCGCAGAACTTCTTAAGCAGGGCCTCCACCTGACCTTTCACGGCTGCGGCGGCGGCCGCATAATGTTCATCAGCCACAGGCTCTAGAAGCTCGTCAAGACGAGCATTGGGGTCGCGAAGGTACAGATGGCTGAAGACACACGTCAGCGCAGCTAAAGAAAGGACACGAGCCTCCGCCTCAGCCATAGGACCGATGGCCTCCACAACTTGCTCAAGCGCCTTCACCAAGTGGGGAAGCAGCTGAGCAGGGCCATCCTCGTTGGTGGTCAGCGACTTCTCCAGGCCCTTCTCATACAGTGAGTTCAGCGCAACGCTGGACCTCTTCTCAAGAAGCGAGAAGGCCTCGTGGTCTACGGCTAGGACCTTTGCCTTGGTATCGAGCTCGGCCTCCCTCGTCTTCGCCTTCTGCTCCAGTTCCTCCAGTCGGCTGCGCTCCACGGCCTGCGCCTTCGTCAGCTCCCCCAGCTCAGCGTCGCGGCCCTTGATGAGGTCCTCCCGTGCCTTCATCCCCTCCTCCTTTGCTTCCCGGTCGCGTGCTTCCTTTGCGCGCTCGTCACGCAGCCTTTTCAGCTCACCCTCTAGCTCTCGGCAGCGGTCGCAGGTGGCCTCGGCGTCCTTCAGCACCGCCTCGCGATCGGCCGCAGCTCTGGCGGCGGCCCACTTCTCCTTCTTGGAGGCCGCCGCGGCCTGGCTCAGCAACGCTCGAATGGCCGAGTCGGAGTGAAGCTAGCCTGAGGCCAGCTCCAGGTGCCCGGCCACTAGGTGTGGGTCCGTGCCCAGGAGGTCTTCCCACAGCTTCGCCATCCCCGAGAAGACACGCTCAAAGGCTACGGAGGGATCAGAAGAATTTGGGGTTAGAGGAGCAGCAGGAGGAGGAGGCGACGTTGTTACCAGAGCTTGGAAGATCGAGGGCTCTGGAGCCCTTGGGACCTCATCAGCAGAGCCGGTTCCCGGCACTTCTGGGGCCAGCGGGGCCTCGCGAGGGTGACCGGGCTGGGGAGGTGCGGGTGCTGTCACCCCTCTTCTCCATAGAGGGGGGCACGGCCGCGGCATCCACCTTCCTCTACTTTGCTGAAGACACCGGCCTGATCAATCAAAGGCGAACGTCAGAAAACAGCAAGTACAAGCAAGAACAAGATGAAGCTCGAAGCACTTACTAATCCATTGTGACATAGTCCACCCTCCGCTTGGTGAGCCTAAAACCCGAAAGTGTTGGAGACTGAGGAGTGGGCACACGGTCTCCGGGAGCAGAAGATGGCGCAGCAGAAGGACCGGAGCCGGCCCCAAGCGGTACCACGTCGGAGGCAGCATCTCGAGGGACCAGCGACGAACTACCCCTTGTCGGGACGAGGGGCAGCTCCCTCACCTCCAGGCGGGCGACGACCTCAGCATCGTCTGGTAGGGCGCAGAGGATGTCGGCCTTGCTCAAGGGGGAGTTCTCCCCCATTCCCTCAGGGATCTCCTCCGAGCCCTCCTCCTCCTCTTCCTCCTCGTGGGACTCGTCAGAAGACACCTCCACCGGGTTCGGCGTTGTGGAGGCCCCTGCGAGCACCAGCGGCACCAGCCCGCGCGCGTCAAAGGTCGGCCTGGAAGCAATGAATTGCTTCCAGTCCTTGCGATGGAACAAATGTAGAAAGGCGCTCGGCAGGTACTCTTGGTTGTCCCCAACCAAGAGCCGCAGAACTACAGTCAGCTCGTCATCAGGCAGGGCCACCAGGCTTAGACGAACCTTGTCTTCTTCGTCTCCAAGCTTCCAAAAGGGGCGCGTGCGCGCCTGGAGTGGAGCAACGCGTAGCGTGAAGAATTCCCTCAGGAGCATGACCCCAGTCACCTTGGCCGCCTTCGCATTGTGCGGCTTCAAATTGTTGTTCATCTTCTCCAACAACGACGATGCCCGCTCGTCAGTGAGCTCTACACGAGACCACCCCTTGTTAGACTGGGGCGCCTCCGTCGGCAGTTCCAAGCATGGATGGGCGCACTTAGCGCTCATCATGACCCATTTGGCCCTGATGTTGTCAACCCTCTTCCCGGTGTTTGAGATCGAGTTGGCCTGGCCGACCGCGATGAAGTTGGCGCACCCGGAGATATGGCCACCGGTGACGCGGAGGAAGAAGAAGTGGCGTAGCAGTGCCACAGACAGCATCACGCCCAGGTACGCCTCGCAATAGTAGGCAAAGATAGAAAAGAGAAGAACGGAGTTGGGATGGAGATGCAGCACTTGCAGCTCGAAGTGGTCGGGGACCTCAAAGAAGAAATCAGAAAAGGGGGGAACCAACCCGGCGGCGATGCTGCTCGAGAAGAAAGGGAAGAAGGTGCTTCCCTCAGGCTCTGGCTCGTCGGAGGCAAGCCGGAACTCCGTCTTCCCCCTCTTGTTGCTCTCCCCCACCGTCAGCAAGTGCGTGGCGGCAAGGTTCTTCTCCATGACGTTGGGAAAATCGAGGGCTGTCTCGAACCAGGCCGGCACCGAGGAGGACCCGACCATGCACGGCGCCATTGGTCGCCGATGTGGAGCGAAGTTGAAGCAGATCTGGAAGTTCCGACAGCAAGGAGGGAGAAAGGGGACTGTGAGACGCCCTCTTTTTGTCAAGTCGGGCAGTTGCCAAGGCAGCATGGGGAAGCGGAGACGCCCACGTCCAATCAACCGCCACCGAGGCCGCAGGCTTTTGGGGCCCGCAGCGCTCCGCGCTTGATCCTTTGGCTTCGCCTCAAAGCCAAGCCCAAGCGTGCCTTGGGCCCGGGGGCTACTATCGGCGTCCTAGGAGTGGGGGTCCGCAGACTTGCCTCCATGCGGCCCGCGGCATGGTTGGGCTAGCAGGTCTGTACGGCCCATCTTCATCAAAAAGGCATCCAAGACCCTCGCGAGGGGCCAAGCCTCGCGAGGCGGACAATGCAAGACCTCGTCAGGAGCGGCCTCGCCAGGCAGGCTCGCGAGGGGCGGAGAGATCAAGGCAGAGCAAACCTCGCGAGGTCCTCATGACGTGAGCCATGACGATCGAGACTAGGCGGGCGCCAGCGCGTGCAGTGTCCTTGTTTCCCCCTTAGTGCCAAGGGGGCAAGCGCAGGCGCGAAGTACCGAGGCATCAAGGAAAGGTTTCCATATTGACGGCAAGACGGAGGTCACCATGGAGCCCAAGACGGCGTCATCACCAGAACCTTTGGCAGACGAAGACCACCTTTTGTGAGGATAACTTGTACTAGTTGTCCCCTTTCGAATAGGTGTTGTTGGCTCCCTTCATGCTCAATATTTGGGGAGAGGACCAGGGCCTATATAAGTAGAACTTGCCACCACAGTGGAGAGGATCGACCTCATCGCAAGTTGAGAGTGGATCCAAGATCATCTCACCCACACAAGTTCACCAAGCACAAGAACACCTCAACATCAGTGGGCTGTTCTTCCCCTTGTACTGTTCATCATCAGCCCAAGAGGCAATCCACCACCACCACACTAGAGTAGGATATTACACCACAACGGTGGCCTGAAATAGTATAAATCTTGTGTCTTTCTATGTTGTGAGTTTGTTGAGTTCGTTCGCAAGATCTTAGAGAGCTAGGGCATGGATCGATAGGGAGAAAACCTTCGCGCGCACCCAAGTGTTCGAACCTCAAGGGTTTGCTAGAACCCGTGATCTGACAGTGCACCCTCCATTTGAAGTATGACGGTGACACGACCCTCTATGTGAGGGTGTTTGGGGAAGATGGTCGCCGTGCCGGGTGCTGCCCCGAGGTCAACAATGGCGAGGAGGTGCTCGGCCTTGGCGATGGTCGTGATGAGGATGAGGGCGAACCCGCCCTTGGGGCCGACCACGTCTCGTCCATCTATGGCGGCTCTTCCTCCGGCGGCAGCTCCAGAAGTGGTGGCTACAACCAGCCGCCACGCCCGCTTTGAAGGTGGCAGTGGGTCGTCTCGTCGCCGCGCCTCCGTGAAGCATGAGGAGGGGTCCGATTGAGCTCAGGATGGCGCTAGGAGCCCGCCCCCGTGAACCACTGTAGGGGCAGACGCCGCTTTTATTTAGTTCTTCCTTTCCTTCCTGCACCAAAGAAGAAACCAGAATGGGCCCCGGAGGGGCGTGTATCGAACAATGTTCTCAATCATTATGCTATGTTTGTTGCTCCTGTGTTGTGTCGCAACATCGTCATTTTGTGTAGGGATAACTTAGCTTGACTTCATTGGAGTAGCCTCCTCCTCACGAGGCGCTTGCTTGCTTCCTGGTGCCTGTCGAGGCTTCCTTGACCTGATAGGCGATTAGGAACTGCAAAAAATTCGTCAAGAGGTTTATCGTTCACCCGAGGCTTGGTCATAGGCGCCGCTGGCCTTGACCCAGCGCTTCATATAATGGTACCCGAGGGGCACAGATTGAGGGAGAGGTGCGCCAGCTTGCGGGCTCGAACGAGGGTACCTCCACGAGGGTACCCGAGGCTTAGTGACTAGTATTATTTTCATCATGATGGTAGTTGATATTATGTTTTGGAGTATGATGTTGGAGATAATGATTGCATGTGGATCATAGGTTAATACTTTGATCTTGTTATTGTAGTAGTAGTATTATAATTCTTGGATTCATCATGATAGTAGTGTTATTCTGTCCTTGGAGTATTTTGGTAAGACGATATTAAGCACATCAATATAGGGATTATATTCATAATTATCATAGCAATATTTTAAGATAGCTAAATTTTCAGGCCTATAAACATCATCATCATAAGCTTCATGCTTTTCAAACGAAGATTCAATATCATAAGCACCCTTAAAAGCAACGAATTCTTCTATTTGTTCCACATCATAGTAATCATATATACCATTAGCATAAGAATCTAAGGTTTCATTATCATTAAATTCACATGAAAAGGGAAGGTGTCGAGCCTTCACCTTAGAGCAACAAGTATAATCATATCTCAAGCATAGTTGCCTAGCACAATTCAATATATGAATTTGATCCCATAATAGTTTCCCTTTTTGTGTCAAGTGGTAATCCCTAAAGTATTCACGTTGATCCAACGTTACTCCCATTACATAATTGAATGGGTTTTCTCAGGATTATTAAAGTAGTACATAATATTTTTCACATAACCAGCATCGAGGGTTTTAGGAGGTTCCCCATCTCCATGAGTAGCAAGTACACCTAATTTTTTTGGTATTTCATGTTCCACATCCATAACTAAAGATAGAGAACAACTAAGAACAGAAAATAAAAATTACTTAGTGATGAATCAAACAAGCACACACGAGAATATTCACCCCACGCTATTGGTCCCCGGCAACGGCGCCAGAAAAAGGTCTTGATAACCCACAAGTATAGGGGATCGCAATAGTTTTCAATAAGTAAGAGTGTCGAACCCAACGAGGAGCTAAAGGTAGAACAAATATTCCCTCAAGTTCTATCGACCACCGATACAACTCTACGCACACTTGACGTTCGCTTTACCTAGAATAAGTATGAAACTAGAAGTACATTGTAGGTGTTATTGGATAGGTTTGCAATATCATAAAGAATACGTAAATAAAAAGTAGGGGCTGTTTAGATAAAGAAACAATAAAGTAAATATAGCAAGTGTGGAAAAGTGGTGGTAGGAGTTGTGAAATTGCCCCTAAGCAATTGACTAATTTACTAGACCGATAGCAACTATTATGTGGGAGAGGCCACTGCTAGCATGTCATCCCTGACTTGGAATTCTATGCACTTATGATTGGAACTATTAGCAACGATCCGCAACTACTAATGTTCATTAAGGTAAAACCCAACCATAGCATTAAGGTATATTGGTCCCCCTTCAATCCTGTATGAATCAATTTCTATCCTAGGTTGAAGCTTCTGTCACTCTTGCCCTCCAATACATAGTTCTATAACATACAACTAACCCTAGGGTGTGATCCACGCGCGCAATCATATGATGGGAACCAAAGGACAACAACATAACCACAAGCAACAGACCCAGGGTTTGTTGCACGGACAGAAGCCCCCGAGCCTACCTCGAACGCGCTGCTGAGTGTCGTCGGGTTAGGGCCTAATAAGTGCACAGGCAAGGTTGCTAAAGGGGTTGGCCCCTTAAGTTTTCCGTTTCCGCTTCATCAACCTTGATTCCGAGCCAGTTTCCGGTTTTCCCGCTCATGGTGTAAAGCCAATAGTGGTGGGGCCACTCGAGTGATGGCCCATGAATGACTTTAACGCATGGGGTAGTTACTGCCAATTTACTCTTCCCACAACGCTCCCTTATCCTTAGCCTTGTATGCAGCATGCATCACGCGGGGTAGGTAGCGGAGGCGTGTGGCGCGGGAGAATAACTTGGAAAGGGCCTGTCCGTCTTGAATTGGCGAAGGAGGGCGGGTGATCATCCATGGATGGAGCGGCTGCCCTTCCCCACCCGACCTATAAAAGGGAATGACGGAGGAGGGCAGAGCCATCCACCATTGCGTTCTTCTTCTTCTTCGCTTGTTCTCTTCTGGCAATGTTGGAGAACGAAGCCTGGGGCTAGCCCCAGGGCTTTGGCTTGGGGCATTTGCTGCTTCATGCCGGTGTTGATGCTTGGTTAGTGAGCCTGGTCCTTGGCATGGCGAGTCTTTTGGTATCTTCGAAGCTCGGCCAGGAGGCAGGGCTGGAGATCACTGGTAATCCCAGAACTTCCCCTTCCAGAGGTCTTGGGGTTGATGTCGACGAGAGGTGCGTCTTCTTGCCCGTCAAGGTGGGGTCCGGCATGCTTTGAACCCCCTGGCCATTTCCGGCTGCTTGCTGTTTCTCCGCTGGAGGCGTCGGACCGGAGCCTTGGCGCTTCCCGGGAGCAGTGGTGGTAAGGAGAAACCGGGGGAAGAAGGAGAAGTCGGGTGGCAGGGGGTCAGGTCGGAGTATGATAGTGTGGATGCCTTCACCTCCGACCGTCGTCCTACTGCCTCGTCTTCCTGCTCTTCCCCTCCCTCCCCGGCACCGTCATCACCAGCCTCTCCGGGTGATAGCTGGGAAGGGATGTTCCCTTGGTGCCTTCTCCTCGCCTCCAGCAGTCTTCTGGCTAAGCTTTGGTGGATGACTCCACCGGTGCTCAAGCCAGGGCTTCTTGCTGGCTCTGGAGCTGGTGACCAGAAGGCGTCGCCCCGTCCCCCGCACTCCTCCTTCATAGACTCAACACTCCCGGTCTTGCCAGGCCGTGCCCGACGGGACCTGATAGGACCGGGGTGGGCTCCTGCTTGGGTGCTCCTTTTCTCATCTTTTCCTCCTTCTGCCGTAGTGCCAGAAGGAGTGAAAACGTCAAGAGGGGATCACGGGGCACTTATATTTTTTCAATTTTAATCTTGTAGGCAATCGCCAAACTTTAATTCCAATACTGTAATCTCTCGAATCCGTCTTTGTGTTCTATAATGCTTGTACTTGTATCTGCATGTCAATGAAAGAGATAAACCTGTCCAGGAACCCATGCATGGATATGTCCATGCAGAGGTGGAGTGCCTCTTTACTGTAATTAAACAAGTTTTCCCAAGCAGGATATCCTGTCGGCACCCTTTTCGTCTGTCGAAGAACCATGTCTGCCAAGGAACAGAATGGGGTGCCAACCCCTTGCCCACTCCCTTTTTACCAAGGGCCACTATGACCATCCAGGCGGAAGCAGCGTTCGAGCCAAGGATGGGAGCACCCTGGTTCCAAGAGAGTGATGAGGTTTCTCTATGCACAAGTTATAGCTTACAGAACACTAATGGACAAGAGGTAAACTTATTTGTTTGGCTTGCCGGGGATCACTGTGCCGTGCAATCTTCTCGTCCCTTGTCGGAGTCAAGTTCATAGCCAGAACCTGCAACTCCATGTAGAGGAGAATGAATGCAGGATGCAATCCTATCTATATGCATATGCAAATGCTCATGAAATGCTTATGCAGTGATCTGGGTGTGCTCATGCATGCATGCGATCTTGATCGGGGGCTCCCCACAAAGCTTCTTTGTTTTATCTTGCATGGGGTCATCACCCCGACTTTATACAAGGGGTTACATGCAACTGAGGCAAGGCCTATACAAAAGGGTGGCTGTCGGGCAGTGCTCGGCAGCCTCACACCTTATGGGTAGTACTTACGGAGATGCTCAATATTCCATGAGTTCTAAAATTGTGTGCCATCCTCGGTCTCCACATGGACTGCGCCAGGTCTGGTGACTTGTACCACGCGGTAAGGGCCCTCCTAGTTCGAAGACAGATTGTTTGTACCCTTGGAAGACTGAATGCGCCTAAGGACAAGGTCACCTTCCTCAAAACACGGGGTATGAACCCTGCGGCTATGATAGTGACACAGGGCTTGCCGGTAGCGTGCAACACGCGTAAAAGCCCGAAGACGGTTCTCCTCCAGTAGCACAACATAGTCACGCTGGTGCTGATCTTGTGCTACTTCATCGTAGGCAAGAACTCGAGGGGACCCGTAAATGAGTTTCGTGGGAATAACTGCTTCTGCCCCGTAAACCAGGGACAAGGGAGTCTGCCTGGTAGCTTGGTTAGGTGTCATTCTAAGGGACCAGAGAACTACCGGCAGCTCCTCGATCCACCACCTGCCATGCTTCTACAGCATATTATAAGGTCGTGTCTTCATTCCATGAAGCACTTCAGTGTTCGCCCTCTCAGCTTGTCCATTGCTCCGGGAGTGTGCCACAAAAGTGAATGAGATTTTGCATCCGAGGTTATGAACGTATTGCATGAAGGTGTGGCTCATGAACAGGGAGCCGTTGTCAGTGATGATCCTTGTCGAAACTCCAAAAGGACACACCAATTCTTTAAAGAACTTGATAGCGGACTGAGCAGTCATGTTTCTCACGGCAGTCACTTCCAGCCACTTTGTAAACTTGTCGATGGCAACAAACAAGAATTCAAAGCCCCCGATTGCTCGTGGGAAGGGGTAGAGGATATCGAACCCCCAGACCGAAAATGGCCATGATATAGGGATTGTCTAAAGAGCTTGGGCAGGCAGGTGTATTCTCTTGGAATGGAACAGACATGCTTCACATTTCGTTACTAACTCAACCGCATCTTGGAGGGCTGTGGGCCAATTGAATCCTTGCCGAAATGCTTTCCCAACTAATGCCCTTGATCCAATGTGCTAGCCGCACATTCCCCTATTAATTCCAACCATCAGTTCATTTCCATCCTCCCGGCAAACACACTTTAATTTCACACCATTGGGACTCCTTCCGTACAGAGTTCATTGACAAACTGATACATACTGGCCCTCCGAGATACTCTTTCAGCTTCGTCCTGGTTGCCAGGGAGTTCTCTGGTTTGGAGGAAGTGGACAACGTGCCATGCCCAAGTTGGAGCCTCAGGCTCGGCAACGAGGACTAGTGGCACCTCCTCTGCTGCGGGAGCCCCAACCTCGTACCCGGGGTCCATAGGCCCGGCTGGAGGGGGTGGTCCGGCAGGCTGTGAAGAGTTCTTTCCGGCAGGGTCTCTGCCGAGAGCGGATGGCTCTGCCGGGAGAGGCTTACCGTAGTCAAACTTTCTCCTCTTCTGGGCCATTGTGGCTGGTGATACGGAGGGTTGAGAGAGATGTAGAACAAAAGTTCCTGGTTCCACAGGAAGCTTCTGCGCAGCACACTTTGATAGGTGATTAGCTATGCTGTTTTCCGCATGGGGTACGTGCTCTGTTTGCAACCCGTCAAAGTGCTCCTCCAATGTCCTTCACTACAAAAAAAGACACATCCATGACATTTTGGACCAAATGAAGTTTTTTCTGTCATGCTTATGACACTTCTATGACGATAATTGTGACTAAACCCATATCATCATAGATGTGGTGGGCTCCTACTTCTATGACAAAAAACCATGAAAGAAAATGGGCTTTTCGTCCTAGGCGGGCCGGAGATGTAGCTGCATGACATTCTTTGGGCCGTCCATGATGGGAAAATCATGGTAGAAGTGAGGGCGAGGAAAATCTTGGGGAGTTCCCGGTTACGGTGGGTGGTCAGGGGGCGAGTGATGCACGTTTCTCTCGTACATGTACGAGTGTGGGTGAGAGGCGTTGGGGCTCTAACTGAACCCGCGCGATTGCACTGCAAGGTACGCGTTACTGAACCCGAGAGATCGATTGATGGCTGTTAACTGAACACGATTGAGCGATTCCTTCGCCACTACCGCTAACAAAAGCCGATCGATGCTGCCTCTGGATGAACAGTGAGCGTTCTTGGGGGGGTGGGTGAACAGGACCCCATGGTAGTAGAGGCCGTTGCCACTGGATGAACAGGACCCGATCGAGCCGGTTGGGGTGGATGAGCAGGACCCCGTGGAGGGCTAGATGAACAGGACCCCGTGGAGTGCTGGTTGAATAGTAGCCAGTGGAGGGCTGGATGAACAGTAGCCTGTGGAGGCGTGGTTGAACAGGACCCCATGGAGAGCGCTGATTGAACATTAGCCGGTGGAGGAGCAGTGGAGGATGGATGAACAGGAGCCCGTGGATGAACAATCGCAGGTGGAGGCTAGAGGAAGTCGATGGTGGATGAACAGTAGCCCGTGGAGGCTGGAGGAGTTCGACAGTGGAGATGAACAGTATCTCGTGGAGTCCCATTTTCCGGTACGCCACACCCCTCCTGATGAACAGGACCCCCGTTTCGACCGTAGCGCTCCAACAAAAGTTTGTTTCCTCCGTTTTGTGGTACGCCACACCCTCCCGATCAACAGGACCCCGTTTCGACTGTAGAAGGTCCAACAAAAGTTTGTTTCCTCCGTTTTGCGGTACGCTAGACGCCTCCCGATGAACAGGATCCCGTTTCGACCTTGGCCGGTCGAACACAAGGCCATTTCCTCCATTCTGCAGTATGCTAGGCCTCATTTCGATCGGCTGTTCCATCCAAGCCAATTGGCTCCCGATGAGCACAACGTATTCCATTGCCTCCTGATGAAGAAGATGCATTCTGGTGCCTCCCCATGAATACGACGATGATGCATTTTCTCCGTTCCGACCCAGCTGGTTGGCTTCTGATGAACATGATTAGTTGATGTATGCGTTAGAGACACCGCCCGTATGTATGCACGTAGCCGTATTTACTATGTTGCGGCATGGCCGTACGTACGTGTAAACGATATTGGCGAGACTGCATGACATGCTATGTTAGTGCCTCTACTTCAACGCATACTGCTCCTTACTCGGCCACGGTACGTCGATGCAGAGACACCGATCGACCGCTATGCACGTACACGTTCGCGGTCGGTCAAATAATGCTACCTTCGCTTCAACCTGGTGGGTCCCAGCTGTCAGGGGGTAAGAAGGCAGTTCCTTTTGTGCGAAGATAAAGCCGGTGGGTCCCATCTGTTAGGGGGGAAACGCTTTTTTCTGGAAATACAGAGGCCCTTCCGGTAGGTCCGAGGTTTCAAGTGGAGGAATCATTATTTTGCACGTAATAAGGAGGCACTTCCTTGCGTGCAGCCATGGACCCAGCTGTCAGCCTCTCCACTTACAATCCTCTTCTAATGGCTATCATTCGTTGACTGCGTTGACGACACCATACCACCCGAGAGCACCAAGGTGGTGGACGACGACGCAACCTAGGAACGGAATGACCTGGAGCATGGGAATACGCAGCAGTTGATGCCCACACGGAGGGGAGTATGAGAGTTGACTGCTTCGGCTACGGTTTGAGTCTGCCGTCTCCAGAGAATAACAGAGGGAAGGCCTGGCTAGTAGTATTATGGTCGGGTGGTGAGGCCTGCGCGGCAGCACAGCCAGCCACGGGAGGCTGGAGCAGGCGGTACGGCGGGCGCAGGTTTGGGCGGCTGGAGCAACAAGACCAGAGGTTGAAGACGCAGCTTGGCCGTTGAATTAACATCAAACGGTCAGTGCAGCTAGAATCGTTTATTGACTAAGTTGACAAAGCGCTGCATACACATTAACTTAGTAGGCCCACAAGTCAGCCTACAAATCTGGTGGGTCCCAGCTAGCAGGGGGAATCAATTTTTTCGCGTAATAAGGTGGCACTTCCTTGCGTGCGAAGATGTTTTCTAGTTTTTTTTATTTCTTCCTTTTCAAGTTAGAATAAAAATAAAACAACTTAGGATCTTCGGTACAATCTGTATTTTCAAGAAAAGGATCATAATAAAGCTGGTGGGCCCCAGCTGTCACGAAGAGGAAACTTTTTATTTCTGCATAAAAAAGAAAGCACTTCCTTGCGTGCGAAGATGTAGCTAGTGGGTCAAACCTGTCAGGGGGAGAAATTATTGGTTTTCGCACAATACGGGGGCACTTGCTGCGTGCAGCCATGGGCCATGTGCGTCCCTACCTGTCAGCCCATGTACATGCCTCATGTGAGCCGCGCCCCCCCTGATCCAACTGCTGGCTGGCCGCTAGTTATGTTGTGCCTTGCTATGGGCAAGGCACTGGATCTCTGTCCTGCACATCGTTTGGGACTAGAGTGGGCCGGTGAAGCCTGCACGGCAGCACAACCAGCCATGGGAGGCGGTAGCAGGCGGCAGCGCCAGTGGTGGTTTGGGCAGCTGTAGCAAGAATATCCGAGATTAAAGAAGCACTATATCCCTTGGATGGACATCCAACGGCCACTGCTGCTAGTATCGAGTCTTGACTATAAGTTTACAAAGCCTTCTGTACGCCTTAGTAGGCCCACAAGCGTTCCGTACGCGTCACTGACTATAATTCTCTAAAAAAATAGTAGGCCCCTAAGTGAGCATCACATTTGTGGCAGAGAACATATAGTCCATTTGCGATTTGTAATATTGTACAACCCATTTTTCAATTGTAATGGAATTTACTACAACCCATTTACGGTTTGTTAAAATTACAGCCCATTTTCTAGCCAGGACAACGATTAATAATTGAAACCAACCTCTCAAAACAGAATTCAACCAAAAATCCCACATTTTGATGTGATCCGAAAAAAATTATCCCGAAATTCTGAGTCATATTAAATATAATTTCAAAATGAATTTGTATTAGATAAAAAACTAAAAAAATACTGCACGCGCAATAAGTAAACAAACAAAAATTTCCATTGTGGAGAATATTTCCTTTGTAAATATTTCAAAAGCTTGAAATACCCAGAAAGGGTTTTTGAGGGATTTGACCAATATTTTGAAGATGACCTTGTTTTGAAACTCCTATATATGGACAATATATGTCATATGAGTTTCCCTAAATTTTCTCAAATATTTTTGAAACATTAACATAATTTAACCTATTAAAGACCATTTCTGGCCTTAAGAAAAAGCCTTTAAATAAAATAGGAAAATAACTTTTAAAATAATATTTTTGTGGTTCATGTGATTCCTATATCTAATAGGAGTCAAATATAATTTTTGAAACATTTTTCAGACCCTTCATTAAGTACTTGTAGTTCAAGTCTCAATTCAGTGGGTTTTGGAAAAGCTATTTTAGAAAATACTTTTTGGCCCAAATATTTTTGTAAGAAAATACTATTAATTCTTATACACATGCCATGATCATTGGGCAAAGTTTTGGATCAAGGGGTAGGAGTATAAGAGTTGGAGGATTTATTTGATTTTTAGAGCACTTGCAACCAACACACAAAAATCAAATCAAGCAAAGACCAAAACACTCAAAAGTTTTTGTCAAACCACATTTTATCATGATTTATTAGCTTAAGTATTGTGGCATGAAAATCAGGGTGTGACAGACCTACCCTCCTTACAAGAATCTTGTCCCCGAGATTCCCAAACTAGGCGGGGAAAGGAATACCGATACTTGGATCCGGGGTAGTCTTCACGGCCTCATACTGCTTCTGCTTCCGAATGGTGCTCCATTAACCCTTGAAGTACTTGATGGTGTGGCATTATGTATGATGTTCTTCTTGATCCAGGTTGCTAAGTGGTCTCTTGCGTAAGTCGGGTTGGGCTAGAGGTCAATGTCTCAGTGATCGATGTCCTTGTAGAGATCCAGCTAGTTAGGGAGTTGGAAATACTTCCGGAGTTGTGTCATGTGGAGAAACATTGTGAATAGTGGTTAAGTCAGGTGGTAGCTCCAGCTGGTAGCTATCTACTTCTCACAAGGAAATGCTTGATTCTTTTGGGAGAAGTGTCTTGCAGATACACATGGTCTTCGACGTGGAAGTTTGCTTCTTGACGACAACAGTTGGTGTAGTTCTTCCTCCTTGACATGGTGTTCTTAAGATGTTCTCTGACTTGTGGCTCTTCTTCCGTCTTCGGGTAGACAAGTATGTCATAAAAATATGACAACCAATTTATCCTAGTACTCCATCAAGAATCGGTTCATGAGGTACATAAAGTAGGATGGGGTATTGCTGGTGGTTATGGTTGTGTATTGGCCAAGGCCTTCTCGGCCTAGAGTCAGGGCCCATGGTCATGATCCTACCATGTTGTGGCTTGGTGGGGCTTAAGGGTTTCAAGTATTCTAGTGTGCGAGTGAACATTTTATCATCTTATCCTTAAGCAGGGTTTCTGAGATGCCTGTAGTCGTATCTAGTCCTCTAAACAAAACACTTTATACCGCCAAAAGCATCATCTCGTATAGGTCAACTCAAATCATCACTTGTGCCATTCATATCCTCATGACTCTCAAGAGGCGGTCTGACAAAATCGTACATGACAACTATCCCCATACTCATGTGTATGGCTATTCCTATGTAAAAATCTATGGGTAGAGCATACAAGCTGCTAAGCTTGAATTTAATCACCACAATCTAAGTGCTCAGTCTATTGATCCAAGGTCCATGTTAGTGCACCTCTATCCTAAGGAAACACGTCATATGCCACTCCAAGATCTTGTTTCCTTCCTATGAACCAAATCCAGAAACCCATAAACTTCTATCAATCACTACATAATCCATTAATTCTACAAATCCGATGTCTACAGTGTTCCACGGGATCTCCTAAAGTCCGTATAATCCCCAAATACTTGAAAGGGTCTAACTCGACTATAGTAAGTCCACCAATTTCCATCATCATGGTCAAGTAAACTCCAAGGTCATGCTTATACAGATCCCTAAATCAACTGCGACAATGGATCCAATCCTCTAGCTTATGGTCCACCGAGAAACATGGTATCATGATCGAGATCATCAGTCTAAATCCAATTTACCCCGAACCATGTAGGCTTACTCAGCATCTATACTTAACTAGGATCACCTATTTAAATCCAAAGCTCATGTCTAATGGGAATTTCTTACATTTCTCCATAAGTCATTAGCGTAGTGTCATCTATCTCCTATCAATATCCCTTAGCTAAGTGTAATCCTCATGCTTCCAAGAATTTCAGCTTGCGATCATAATTTGCCCTACTAATTCCAATTTACCCAGGGGTAATGTAAGTTGTGCTACTCTATTGACGTGATCCCACCAACTTCATATGCCAACATGAAAGCCTCATCATCCACCAAATAGTCTCATATAATTCCTCAAAGTCAATGATATAAACTCATCAAGTCATTTTTCCTCTATTCCTATATCCTCAAATTGACTTCCCTATGGCATCGTTAGTTCTTGTGCTATATAAAGATGACAATGCGATCTCTCACTACATCCACTAGTTTCATAATGAACCCTGTGTTGTGCAAGGTTACGAAGGCTTAACTGGTTTTCTTGCAATATGCTGGTTAAGCTCATGGTTAAGCATTCGAGTGAAGTCTCGAGGGGTCTAGGGATTAGTTTCCAGTCTTGAGGGGTAAACACAAATCTACGGGCTTGCACTTGGTTAAGGAGGCCGTAGCAAACGTCTTCAGTGCTAGTTGGTCGCCGAGGTGGAATCCTTGGTGCATCTTGTTTTGCTGGTCTTCGGTTGACGAGATAGATGAGAGGGAGAAGTACCATAGATGGGGGGGTGCCTAAAGGGGGTTCTATAGTGCAAGTGGAAACAAACAAGTGTGGAAAAGGGCCACACACAAGCATTAGTATAAGGTAGGTGATATAGTCCCATACTTGTTGCCTAGGGCAAAAGGGCGACTGATACCAAAACACAAACAAATAAAAAAAAGCAACACACAATCATGGTTCTATATGAATTGTCACACGAACTCGACTTCGCATACTGGATACACGACTCATTCTACCCTAGGGGTTCTCGGACTCAATAGTCATGCTTGCTTCGTGTCTTGTGTAGTCTTCTGGGTCTTCCTCAGGTGTCGCTACATCTCTTGATGAAATGGTCCAGGTTGGGTCTGAAGAATCTTCATCAACTTCTCGCCTGATGAGCTGACAGGGTGAAGGTGGTTCCTCATAGTTGGCATTGACTCGGTCTTCTGTTCTCTTCTTAATCATAACGATCCCTTTTGCCTTTTAAGGCGTCAAGGGTTCCAGGTAAGCAATCATTTATGCAATTACATTAACAAGGCATAGTAGAGGTCCAACCTAATGGTTACGTTGATGATAACATCGACACCAAGAGCGGGGGACAAAGAGATCCGTTTTCCTATTCACTATAGTGAGGTGGACCAAATGGCGAGGTTCTCATCCACCGGTGGTTGCCGATACAACAAAGGTAGTGACAATGTTGCTCTATTAGCGATGTATATAATGATCTTGCATATACTATGCCCTGATCATTGTAGGCCAAGGTTGCATCATCATGGGGCAGTGTCACGGGTGTCACCATCCTATGGGTCTTCATATCCTCATTCCTCGAGGTTGTATCTTCTATTGGTATTGTCTTGTCGTGGTGTCACCAATCTTGTGTCCCAAGGTGTCGGTGTACAAAAAGAGGGGTACACTTTTTGTACCCCTATAACTGTGCACGGGCAGTCTGAGCCACGGGCATCACCACACTGAGCAAGGCAAGGGAGGAGAGCCAAGGTAAGGCCGAAGCTCAGGAGAAGCAGAAAGACGCCAAGACCAAGACCACAAAGAGCAAAGGGGACGAAGCGGACCCCCCCGGCAAGATCCTTGTCGGGAGGCGGTTTTAGCAATCCCGGCAAGACCCTTGCCGTGGCAGCTCTCCCCACACCTACGGAGTGAGTTACCCTTGAGTCCACTGCCCCCATGGGGCAAGGATTCGGGAGACATCCCCGTGGTGGCATGCAGATCTTTGTGAAGACATTCAAGATCAGATACACCCTTTAGAAGATGATGATCCTTGGCGGGATCCCAGCCAAGGAGGACCAAAAGGCCCCCGGCAAGAGCCTTGCCGGGGATGACAGCAGGCGCCATGGCAAGACCCTTGCTAGGGCCCCGGAAAGGCCCTTGCCAAGAACACCCGTAGGGCCACCATCAGGCCCACGCCAGTCAAACCTCCACCACCGTTCGCTTGCAGCTGCCGACCCAACCAGTTGGGCACGCACCTGCGTGGCGGCATGCGGATCTTCGCGGAGACCCACCACTGCGCCACCTCAGCTGCATGCCTGCCTACATGGCACCGCGGGCGCCACTGTCCTGGGCACATGTCGACACAAGAGGGAGCGGTGACGGACGAGACAGGGCTCTCCCCCATCCCCGATAAAGCAAGGACACCTAGGCAAGATGCATTAAATGCGCCTTGTCATGTAATGTGAGGGATAACCTCACATCACTGTACCCTTTCCACCTCCTGTGTGCCACTGTGGCAACCCCTTTCCTATAAAAGGAGGCCCGAGGCGACCAGGAGGAGGATTCGGCTTTTTGGAGCTCCTCACGCCCCATAGCTAGCTCAAGAACACATATATACAATCCACCAAAGCTGGAGTAGGGTTTTACGCATCCTCGCGGCCCGAACCTGGCTAAACGAACCGTGTGCTATCTGTTTGATCCGCTCTTCTCACGACCCCACGCCCCGCAACCATAGTAGGGATTCTTCTGATCCCATAGGTGTCGTTCCCACCGACATCTTTGGCGCGCCAGGTAGGGGGCGCAGTTTTGAGAATCGGCTTTAGCAGTTAGTTCGACGCTTCTTCATCGTCATGGTGCCCAAGAAGAAGACGATGGTGGCGGTTGGCCCATCGGAAGCCAGACATCCCATCCTGACGTGGGCGAGCAGCGGACCGGTCGCAGAAAGGACCCGGGGCGCCGTTCGCGAACACCAACACCGTCCCAGCAGCCGGAGTTTGGGAGGCGGCGATGTTCGTGTGCCTGGTAATGGGCCGCACGCCGCCAAATCCAAAGACAGAGCCAGGCCCTCGCAGGTGGCGCGGGGCCTTCCACGATTGCTGCCACCCCGCCCAAAGGTGATGCGAGGGCCTCCAAGACTCCCACGACGGCGCCGACGGCGCGCTCCTCTCAAGCGGCGCGCGACGAACGGCGTAATCACGCCGAAGACCCCAGGCGTCGCCGCGGGAAGAGTCCCGAGCGCCACTCCCGGGAGGTAGAAGACCTGCCCGCTCGCCGAGGCGCTGGTGAAGATGGCATACGACCGCAGGGTCGTGATAGAGCTCCTTCTGACATGGTCAGAAGTTGAAGCGCGTCACGATCCGTGCCGGTTTCGCTGCCACCAACTCCATCAGAAGCCCTGGCACGCGCAGTTGCTCCTCGATTTTCCTCACACTACGGGGAAACTCGACGAATGGAGAGCCACTATCCGAAGCCTTGTTGCGGTGGCCAACAAAGACGAACCGAGTCCGGTGGAGCCCCCGGGTTGACGCCCCGACGGAGTCCCACGCACCAGTGGCAGGAAAGCCGGCGGCGCCGCGACCATGGTGCACTCGCCTCCTCCTCGCCCGGTACCGCGGACGCCAGCCCGTCACGACGTTACGGGCGATGAAATCTCCATAGCATCGCCCGACCTGCGGACCCACTGTGACCAGCGCCAAGTCCTTCAGGAACGAGAACATGAAGACGCTCGAACCACTATCGAGCGCCGGCGTGGAGCGCGCCACCAGTCAGACAGGCGAGAAGGGCTTGATGTGAACCACCCGGCACCAGAGAGCCGTAGAGGCCTACCTTATGAGGTAGGCTGTCCGGCTTTTACCCGTGAGCTGCGGCAGTTCCAGTGGCCCACTCACCGCACCTTCAAACCTGACGTGGGCGAAAAGTACAGCGGTAAGACCCACCCGTCCGAGTTCCTCAGCATCTACACCACTGCGATGCAAGCTGCCGGAGCCCGCGATGATAAGGTGCTTGCGAATTACTTTCCGTTGGCTCTCAAACCCAACGCCATGTCATGGTTGATGCACTTGCCAGTAGACTCTATTTCCTCCTGGTCGGATTTGTGCCATGAGTTTGTGGGCGCCTTTACTGGAGGCCACCAAGCCCATGGCCAAGCAAGCGACCTACACGTCATTCCCCAGAAGGTAGGCGAGAGTCTCCGCAAGTATATACAGAGGTTCACCCGGATACAGTACAATATCCCTGATGTTCACCCTACCGCCATCATCAGCGCGTTCCATCAGAACGTGCGTAACCGCAAGATGCGCGAAGAGCTGGCAATGAACAAGGTGAAAGATGTAGCAGAACTCTATGTTCTTGCTGACAGATGTGTCCGGGCTGAAGAGGGAAGGAAGTACCCCAGCGAAGACGCCGGCGTGGAAACCGACTCCTCAGATGAAGATACTGCCGCCCCGGCGAAGAAGGGCCGGCGCCGCAACAGGAAGCGCAAAGGTAAAGCCGTGCTTGCCGTCGAGGGATCTGATGACACCGGCTCCACCAAGAAAACCAAGGCAGATGACCCCGGCAAGGAAATTGCCGGATGTGTCTCCTATCGGGCCTTGGCGGTTGCCGAGAAGCCAGGAAACTCCGACAAGCGATACTGCAAGATCCATCGCACCAAAGGCCATGCTCTCCAATACTGCCGATAGGTTGAGCTCCTCGCTGAGAAGCAGAGGCCTGAATATGAGAGGCGGGACAAGGAGAAGGTCCAAGACGGTGCTAAGGGGTCCGGCAAGAAGCGTGATGGCCAGGCTGGCCATCGCGGCAAGGATAAACAATAGGAGAGGCCCGCCCGGGGCCGTGACAAAAAGCCAGAAGACGACAATCACGAAGAGGACGACGAATCCGGCAACCAAGAGTTTCAGAAAGCTACAGAGGCCATGTGCGTCGATGGTGGCGCCTCGCTGCATACTTCTCACCGCCAGCTTAAATAGTGGGTGCGAGAGATTACAGCGGCAGAGCCATCGTTTGATGCCCAAAGGCCGCTGAAGTGGTCCAGCACACCTATCATTTTTTACACTGAGGATCACCCTGATCGCACTACTGCGGTCGGGTGCTTGCCATTGTTAGTTTCACCAACAATACGCAACCTCAAGTTGACAAAGATGCTAGTCGATGGCGGGGCCGGTCTGAACTTAATCTCGCCTGCCGTGATCGAGAAACTGCAGATTCCTGATGGAGACCTCGAAGAGATGGGCACGTTTCAGGGGGTCAACCCTGGAAGAAGCCAACCTAAGGGAAAGGACACGCTGCCCGTGACTTTTGGAAGCGATCTGATCTACAGGACGGAGAGGATCATGTTTGATGTTGCCAATATCCCCTTGCCTTACAACGGGATCCTTGGCCGCCCAGCGCTGGCGAAGTTCATGGCGGCGTCACACTACGCCTACAACACCCTGAAGATGCCAGGACCTATGACGATCATCACCATCCCCTCCGATAAGAAAGATGCACTGATTTGCGCTGACCAGTTATACTAGCAAGCAGTTGCAGCAGCTGCCGCCACTAGGGCACTTGCTCCTGCCACTGGGACCCCGGGAGGGAAGAAGAAGAAGAAGAAGACCGGTGAGACCTCGGACACCCACTCCGGCAAGTGCACCTCTTCGGAGTGTAGCACTCCCATCAAGGACGTGCCAGAGAGCTCCACCAGCGGAAACAAGAAGCCCAGGGCCATACCGCCGGGAACCAAGAAGGGTTAAGTCAATGAGGACGACACGGGAGGGGCTTTCACCATAAGCTCCACCCTTGACGACAAATAGGAAGACGCGCTCATCACCTTCCTGCGGGCGAATGTCGATGTGTTTGCATGGCAAGCTTCCGACATCCCCGGTGTTCCTAGGGAGGTGATTGAGCACCACCTTGCTATCTGTCCTCATGCGCGGCCCGTCAAGCAGAAGGTCAAAAAGCAAGCTTTGGAACGACAAGAGTTCATCACACAGGAGATCTGGAAACTGAAAGCAGCGGGTTTGGTAAGAGTAGTGCTCCATCCAACATGGTTGGCCAATCCGGTCGTAGTACGCAAAGCTAATGGGAAGTGGAGGCTATGTATTGATTACACAGATATCAATAAAGCTTGTCCTAAGGACCCCTTCCCGTTGCCGCACATCGACCAGATTGTTGACTCCACAGCTGGGTGTGATCTGTTGTCATTCCTCGATGCCTACTCCGGCTACCACCAGATCTTCATGACAAGAGAAGATGAAGAGAAAACAGCATTCATCACCCCATGTGGTACGTATTGTTTCATGTGGATGCCTTTCGGGCTGAAGAGTGCTGGTTCGACGTTTGCAAGGGCGGTCTAGATTGGTTTTGAACCCCAGCTCCATAGAAATATGGAAGCTTATATGGATGACATAGTGGGCAAAACCAAGGACAGGGCAACCCTCATACCGGATTTGCAAGAAACATTTGCAAACCTGCGCAAGATCAATCTCAAGCTGAACCCTGAGAAGTGCGTCTTTGGCGTCCCGTCTGGCAAGCTTCTCGGGTTCTTTGTGTCACAGCGTGGGATAGAGGCCAATCCGGACAAGATCAAAGCTATAGAGCAGATTGAAGCACCCAAGCGAATCAAGGATGTGCGTCGGCTTGCTGGTTGCATCGCCGCCATGGGCAGATTCATTTCCAAGTCTGCCGAGCGCGCCATTCCATTTTTCAAGATCCTGAAAAAGGCGGGCCCAATGTAGTGGACGCCAGAAGCCGAAGCAGCATTGCAAGATTTGAAGAAGTACCTCTCCTCCACGCCAATACTAGTTGTCCCTAGGCCACAGGAGCCGTTGCTGCTATACTTGGCGGCAACGAACCAGGTGGTCAGCGCCGCACTAGTGGCGCAGAGAGAGGTTGACGACGAGGTAATGGCAGAAACAGAGCCCGACACCACCAATGCAGAGACGACACAGCCAGTGGAAGTGCCGCCGAAGAAGAAAATGATGCAGCACCCGGTCTACTTTGTTAGTTCCCTCCTGCAGGGAGCTAGATCAAGGTACTCTGGCGTGCAGAAACTGCTCTTCGGCCTTCTTATGGCCTCGAGGAAGCTGCGTCACTACTTCCAGGCACACGAGATCACTGTCGTCACTCGCCTCCCTCTGCAACAGATATTGCACAATCCAGATGCAACGAGAAGAATTGTGGAATGGGCACTGGAGCTGTCTGGCTTTGGCCTCAAGTTTTAATGTACTTCGACGATTCAGAGCCGAGTCCTGGTGGAGTTCATTGCAGAATGGACTGCAACGCCTGACGAAGAAGCCCAAGAGACTGCTCTCCCCGGCAAGGAGGCAAGTTGCAGTTGGATCATGTACTTTGATGGAGCTTTCTCCTTACACGGCGCCGGGGCTGGCGTACTGCTTGTTGCGCCCACCGAAGAGCACCTCAAGTACGTGATCCAGATGCACTTCCCTAGGGAGGGGTCAACAAACAATACGGCAGAGTACAAAGGGATGCTTGCCGGTCTTAGGATCGCGGCGGACCTCAGAATCAAGAAGCTCATCATCAGGGGCGACTCACAGCTCGTCGTCAAGCAAGTCAACAAGGACTACCAGAGCCCATTGATGAAGGCCTACGTCGATGAAGTGAGAAAGCTGGAAGAGCGTTTCGACAGTATACAGGCTGAATACGTTCCCCGAGCGGAGAACAATATCGCCGATTACCTGTCAAAATGCGCTGCCCTCAAGCTGCCTGTGGAACCAGGTACCTTTGTGCTCCAGCTAACTCAGCCATCCGTTGATCCATCAACAGAGCAGAAAAAGAGGAGGAAATCATGACCCGGCAAGTACTTTCCCGCCGAGCCCCCCAGAGCCGCCGGCAAGGATGTTGCCGGGGACACTGAGCCCGCCACGGGACGGCGAGCTCCGGTGGAGCGTCAAGCTCTTGCCGTCGAGACAACCGCTCCTATAGCGGAGGAAATGCCTTTAGTCCTCGCCGTCGAGCCCCAGGCTCCAGCGTGGGCACGGCATGCTGTCTGATTCCTCCAAACAGGGGAACTTCCTGAAGAGCAGGAAGAAGCGGAAAAAGTAGCCCGTCGCTCTACCATGTACCAGTTCATCGATGACGTCCTGTACAGAAAGAGGCCGAACGGTGTGAAATTGAAGTGTATCCCCCGGGAGGAAGGACTGGAGCTGTTGGCGGAGATACACGGAGGCATATGTGGATCCCACATTGGGTCAAGGACCCTTGCCGGCAAGGCATTTCAACAAGGCTTCTTCTGGCCCACCGCCCTCCAGGATGCGACGACACTAGTCACCAGGTGTGAAGCGTGTCAGTTCCATTCAAAGAAGCTTCATCAGCCAGCTCAAGCCCTTCAAACCATTCCTCTCTCCTGGCCCTTCTCGGTCTAGGGGCTCGACATACTAGGCCCTTCCCCGTGCGCTGTCGGGGGCTTTGAGTACTTGTACATTGCAATCAACAAGTTCACAAAGTGGCCGGAGATGGAGGCAGTGAGGAAGGTCACAGCTCAGTCAGCCGTCAAGTTCATCAAGGGACTAGTGTGCCGTTTTGGTGTACCCAACAGGGTCATCACCGACAATGGCACACAGTTCACAAGCCGCACCTTCATGCAATATATCCAAGACCTCGGCAACAAAGTCTGTTTCGCTTCCGTTGCTCACCCATGAAGCAATGGTCAAGCTGAGAGGGCAAACGCTGAAGTACTACGAGGCTTCAGGACCAAGACCTTTGACAGGCTGCACAAGAGTGGAAGGCGCTGGATAGATGAGTTGCCGACGGTTCTTTGGTCAATCAGGACGATGCCAAATCGAGCCACCGGCCAAACACCCTTTGCCCTAGTGTATGGGGCAGAAGCAGTTCTCCCCACTGAACTCATATATGGGTCACCTCGAGTGCTCGCTTATGATGAGCTTGAGCAAGAGCAACTGCGGCAAGATGACGCAATGCTCCTTGAGGAAGATCGTCTTCGGGCATCTGTGAGAGCAGCATGCTACCAACAAGCCTTGCGCCGCTACCATAGCCGCAAGGTTCATGCCCGAAGCCTTGAGGAAGGTGACCTTGTCCTTCGGCGCGTTCAATCGGCCAAGAATTCCAACAAGTTGACGCCAAAGTGGGAAGGCCCTTATCGGGTAATACGAGTCACCAGGCCCGGCGCAGTCGGCCTAGAGACCGAAGATGCCGTTCCGGTGAGTAACTCCTGGAACATTGAGCATCTTCGCAAGTTTTACCCATGAGGCGCGGCTTGCCTGGCCCCCGGCAAGCCACCTTTTGTACAAGCATTACCGATGATGCATGTAACCCTTTGTACAAAGCCAAGCGCAGACCCTGAGCATAAATAAGTGAAGCGCTGGCGCCCTAAGTTATAGCATGCATGCTTGGTCGAGTCTCGTCCTTGGTTAGGGTTGATAGTGCTTAGCGGCGACTAATCCCTAGCTTAGATGTAGAGTGTGCATCTCTTTGTCGTTCTTTCGTCTTCTTTGGTTCGCGGGACTCGTAGATATCCTTGCCGGATCACTTGAGGACGAAAAAGAGAAGAGGGACAAACCATCGTCTAGACCCCGGCAAGCCAGTATTGCCGGGGGCTGCAAGAGCAAAGATTCACCCACGGCCAACCAGAGTTGCTGGGGGCTACAGCTTCAGATAAGTTCTTCATCCCTTATCATGCATTCCCTTATGGACTGAGGTATGTGAAACCTCGTTTTTTCCTAAAGCTACCGTGCTCCCCTAACTCTAGGCCCTAGGGCTCGTTCCTGGGGCCAGGTTTGGTCGTAGTCGCGGCAGCGAGAGGATGAAACAAGGAGCCTGAACCCACCTCATCCCTGCCTCCGCCAAAGGTGTGAGAAAGGTCGAGAGAAGTGGAGAGACGGCAAGGCCTGTTGCCGGGCAAGGAAATGTTTATCTTAAAGATATCAAGGATTTACTCCTTGTCATGGGTTCTACCCACAAACAAATGACCCGACAAGCATCCCTTTTTCATTAAAGACGTTCCACTCAGGTACAGTCCATAGGGAATGAAAAACATGAATGATGGGATTACAAGTTTTAAATTCAGCCAAGGCCCGAAGGCTTACAAACTAAAAAGAGATAAGGTGCCTGTAATCCCTTTCTTGTCCCTCTCCTCAGAAGGCAGGTCAAGGAGACGAAAGAGACAAAAGGAGCGCCTAGGCGAGCTACGGGTGGCAGAAGACACCAAGAGAACATCTTGGTGGCCGTCCAAAGGCTGGATGGTGATGGTGGTGCCGGAAGCAGAGCTCGAAGACGAGGCGGCAGGACGTCAGCACGTGTCGAAGGCGTCGGTGCCCGCGTACTCTGATTTGACAGCCTTGCCGCCCGCCCTCTTCCTCTTCCGCAGCCTCCCAACGCCAGCCGCCCAAGGAGACGACCCCGAGAAGTTCAGGGAGCCGGCGACGCGGATGATGGGGTCGCCAGTGCCGCACGGAGTGGCGCCCGACACCTAGTCGGACTCGTCATCCTGCCGCCTACTACCCTCGTCGTCGCTGCCGTTGTCCTCCTCATCACTCTCGCCCGAGGAGGAGTCTTCGCTATCAGAAGAGCTCTCCACGCAGCACCTTGCACGGGTCCCAAAACACCCGAAGACCTTGACGGAGAGAAGGCCACCCTCCATTAGCTTAAAATGGAGAGTGAGCCCCTCCGTCAAGCGGTGGATATGAGCAAACGTCTTCCATCCCCGACAAAGATACATCACGTGAGGGGCGGGGAAGTCGACGCGGACCCGCGTGCCACTGATCCCGCAGCCCCTCATGTGCAGCCGCAGCGACTCCGCCAGATCCAGCTCCATCTCCCGCGCGAATGGACTCGGGAGACGAAGGCGACAGCGAGGCGGCCGGCGCAGCCTGACGAAGAACTCGCAAGGGTCATCCCCAACGTGGCCCTCCATGGGGGGAGGAACTGCTGGAGGAGGCGAGGCCGGCGCGCCGCCCCGTCCTCCTCTTCCCCGACCGCCTCGACCTGGCCCACGGCCTCGCCCCCTCCCCCTTCCCCTCGCGGCTGGCTCTGCCACCGCGGGTGCAGGAGAAGGAGGGACGCGTTGTCGAGTGGCGACCCTCGCCGCCACCATTGAAGGACCCGAATTCCCTCTCTCCATGGCGGATGGAAGGAGGGAGCAGAAGCTGAAGGAAGGAGGAGATGAAAAGAATGCGAGACGCCATTCCCCCCATCCTGCTCTTTATAAAGGAACAGGGTGGGGGCTCGGCCGCCCCGCTCAGCCAATCAAGACGCGGAAGGCGCAGGGAACTGGGCCGACCCGCCGCCCCAGCCCGCGGCGGCCAGGTTTCCCGCCTCCACCGTTCGCCACCCCAAGCGCATGAGAGCCACGTGGCAGGTGTGCAGGACCAAGGCGATGGGTGAGGCGACCTCTCCCCACCCCGTGATCGTGGGGAGTGGATGCCTTGAAGACCACGCCTCGGCCCCATTCAGTAAATGGGCCGCGCCTCCACGCCTCCCTCCATTTATGGGGAAGGCACGAACCGCCCCCTTTACTACGATGTGACGCATGCATGCAGAGCTCAGCCCCACGCATGCCGCCCACGTCACACACGCCTCCCCACGCCGCGCCACGCGTGGGAAGCATGGGAAGCGCAGCGCGCGAAGAGACTTACCGCGATAAAAACCGCCCCGCCTGCCCGCGCACCATTTATGGGCCTAGCCCAACGACGCGATTGCGCTTACGTGTGGCCCAGGCCCGGGGGCTCCTGTCGGTGTACAAAAAGAGGGGTACACTTTTTGTACCCCTATAAATGTGCATGGGTAGTCTGAGCCACGGGCACTACCACACTGAGCAAGGCAAGGGAGGTGAGCCAAGGTAAGGCCGAAGCTCAGGAGAAGCAGAACAACGCCAAGACCAAGACCACAAAGAGCAAAGGGGACAAAGCGGACCCCCCCGGCAAGATCCTTGCCGGGAGGCGGTTTTAGCAAACCCGGCAAGACCCTTGCCGTGGCAGCTCGCCCCACACCTACGGAGTGAGTCACCCTTGAGTCCACTGCCCCCATGGGGCAATGATTCGGGAGACATCCCCGTGGTGGCATGCAGAACTTTGTGAAGACATTCAAGATCAGATACACCCTTTAGAAGATGATGATCCTTGGCGGGATCCCAGCCAAGGAGGACCACAAGGCCCCCGGCAAGAGCCTTGCCGGGGCCCCGGCAAGAGCCTTGCCGGGGCCCCGGCAAGGCCCTTCCCAAGAACACCCGTAGGGTCACCATCAGGCCCATGCCAGTCAAACCTCCACCGTCGTTCGCATGCAGCTGCCGACCCAACCAGCTTGGCAGGCACCTGCGTGGCGGCATGCGGATCTTCGTGGAGACCCACCACTATGCCACCTCAGCTGCCAGCCTGCCTACATGGCTCTGCGGGTGCCGCTGGCCAGGGCGCATGTCGACACGAGAGGGAGCAGCGACGGACAAGACAGGGCTCTCCCCCATCCCCGATAAAGAAAGGACACCTGAGCAAGACGCATTAAATGCGCCTTGTCATGTAATGCGAGGGATAACCTCACATCACTATACCCTTTCCACCTCCTGTGTGCCACTGTGGCAACCCCTTTCCTATAAAAGGAGGCCCGAGGCGACCAGGAGGAGGATTCGGCTTTTTGGAGCTCCTCACGCCCCATAGCTAACTCAAGAACACAGATATACAATCCACCAAAGCAGGAGTAGGGTTTTACACATCCTCGCAGCCCGAACCTGGATAAACGAACCGTGTGCTATCTGTTTGATCCGCTCTTCTCACGACCCCGCGCCCCGCAACCGTAGTTGGGATTCTTGTGGTCCCATAGGTGTCGTTCCCACCAACACAAGGATGTGACCGAACGTCTGGCAAGGCGTTTTCCTTCTAGGTTTTCCATGAGGATTACAAGTAATCTAGTGGTCACGGGCATGAGGGTGCTAGCGATCGATCGGAATAGTTTTGAAGGGGAATAGGTCAATAAGGAAAATATATCTCTAGTTTTTGAAAAACTCAGAAGGGAAGAGAAGTATATATAGTTTTGAAAATAGTTTTACCCTAACTAAAGACCATGCTAACTAAGGATTCCTGCAGTCAGGATGGCTCTGATACCAGCTCTGTGGGGACCCCGACTCATAAGTCATGATCACCGAATGCATGTGTATAGTGATCCCAGAGATCAATGCTCACTGAACACACAGAAGCTGAATAACAAGATTCCTTCATCCATACATACCATCTTACATAAATTATGACCATTATTGTCAAGTCTTGAGTATAACTTCACAGCAGAAATCTCCATCGATAACTTGGACCCATGCCATCTGCCTTAATCCTATAGGCATTCTGACTGGGAAGTGTCCTAGCTCGCACGTTTGTCACCAAGGTACTCTTCATTATATCATGTCCTTTCATGCCTGGCCAATAAAATAACCAGTGGCAAGCCAATGAGTACTTTGAATGTACTCCCAAGCAACCCATGTTTTGGTTCAAGATACAAAAATGCATGATATAGGTAAATTTTGCAGAAAGCTAATTTTTTGAGCTATGACATGTTCAACAATTGGTAAAACATGCATCATATGAATTCAAGTAACCATAGGGACTGGTTATAGATATCAATATAAATGGAGTGGGCATCAACCCAACTCAATCATGTCAAGCCCTTTGACTTGACCCAAGTAGTTCTTCCCACTTATCCAAACACACACATTGGTTTCTAAACATGTGGACGTAGCCCAAGAGTGGTAACCCAACTGTCCTTGACCGTGGACACAGCTATTCGAATAGTTTTACACTCTATAGAGGTTGGACGCTTTACCCATAAGACTCAGGGAACTTCCGTGTCAAGCCATGACTCGTGGTATATGACATACCCGAGGTAAGCACCCGAACATTATCTTTCCCTTGACAACACTAACAAAGAGTCCACTTGTTGGCCATTCTCCTCACGATGTACATCATACGAGACTCACTTGAGATCGCACCATCAGAGAGGGGACACAATGGTGTGCCCGGTGTATGTTAAAATAGCCATAGTCGCCCTACCTGGCACGACTCCGTATCGATAGAGTAACTCATACTCTCCCACCACTAGTAATGCGGGCTCCCTTCTAGTATTGACCAAAGTAATCAACAAAGCCCCATCCCATAAGGGGTATTGTGGTTGTACATGTAATGTTTGAATAACGGTCGCAACTTAAACCTATCCATTTTTGAAAACACAATCACACAACTCGCTCCGGTACACCACTTCTTTGTCAAGTGGTTACCTAGCTCATCATCTCCCTTGGGCATTAGTGGCACCCAACGGGGTTTTCAAATAAGTCTTTGGAAATACTTTTGTATCCATCACCATGCATATACCCATCCCATTTGCGTAGCATCTACTTTAGCAACCTAGCTACTCCCACCGGCATAACCCTCATAGGAAGGTAGGGTCATGCACAATGCAAGTATCAACAAGGAGGAAACGAAGGCAACCCACCGAAGTGGCTACCATATCATCATGATTCTGATGCAACAATAATAAAGTGCTATATGGCATGCATAAAAAGGGGTTTCATAGACATGGTCAAAGGGCTGCTTGCCTGGTTCATCAAAGTCTTCAAGTCTTCTGGTCCTTCTCAAAATACTCCATCTGCTCTGTCAACTAACATCAGAAACAATCACAATAAGCAACACAACAAGGCAAAAATAAAAGTGCTCTAAAATTATGAAGTTGACTTTTCTAGGACTTCTCTGGTTACATGAAAAATAACCAGAGTGGCTACATTGGAATTGGATCAGTGGATATTTCTGAACATTTCAATATGATGGAATAAATGGATTTAATGGATCTGCAAGTTTTCCACACAATGCCTTTTTATAAAAATGATGAAAAGTACCCATTAAATCAGGCATGATTTTAGAAATATTTAGAAATTGGTTTCACTAGATTTGGATTCCAAATGAATATCCTATGGATTTTTAAAGTGGACTTATGTGGATAAATGACCTATTTAAAGGATCTAGTGAAAACCAAGCAACGTAAAAATGTTAACTATGGCTCATTAAATAGAACTTGATTTATGGAGTCACTACAAATTTGAATCATCAAATTTGGACTTTATTTGAATTCTCTCGAGACTTTAGAAGCTATCTGGAAAAGAAAAAGCAAAGGAAAATGGCTTTACCCTTATCGAGCCCACGGCCGCAAGATAGCAGTGGGCCAGCCTGGCTACTCGGCTGCGCGGGCGACAGGAGCGACGTCATAGGCGTATTCATGGAGGTGTGACTTTGAGCAAGGGAAGCGAATCCGGCCGAAGCCGTCTCCACTTAAACGAAGAGGCCCGCCCGCTGGGTCGCTGATGCACGGGGCCCAGCGACAAGCCGTCTTCATCTTCCCGCGCGCGCTCCGGCCACGGGGAGGAGTGACTCCTGTCGGGGCTACAGAGCGCCCCTGGCGACGTTCTACCCACTTGTGTGACCAGCGTAGAGAGGTGCTTCCATCCATGGGTCACACGCATGCCGGGGAGGACCTTCTCATGGAGAGCGCCATCCGTGCCGGACGTGGCCGATGGCGATGGCGGACACGGTGCTCCAGCCATCGGGAGGAGTAACCAGAGTGCGGGGGAGCTCATCGGGGCAGTGGATATGCAAAGTAACCCATAGGTGGGGAGGAGGGGGCCCGGACAACGAGAATTTAGGCGGTGGTCAGCGGCTCGGCTCTGGCCATGGACGAGATTGGAGGGCACGGGAGGAGGTGTAGATTGGTCTAGGGGGTGCACGGGAGAGAGAGAGAGAGAGAGAGAAGGGGATCTAGAGGGAGGTCAGGGGCGGCCTTATATGGCGAGGCCACGGCTCACCGTGGACATGGCGGACGGGCGGCCACAACAATGACTCGGGCAGCCAGGAGGGAGGGAGAGGGACTGTCTACGACGTTAGTGGGAGTTGAGTAGGGCGCCAGGAGGAGCTGGGCGGGCTCGAAGAGGTCCCTAGCGTGGGTGCGTGCATTGGCTGAGCTAGGGGTGAGAGAGAGAGGGGAAGGAGGGGGACAACACGGTGGAGTGTTGCGGACGTCGAGGCACCTCAGCTGTCATGAGTGGGAGGCTCGAGGTGGTCGAGGGATGAGGTGTCAACGCTCCGGTGCTTTGCCACGCGCTCCAGAGCATGCAAATGGCCGGCATCCATGGATTTTTGCGCGCACCCGCGCGTCCACTTGTTTCCAGTGGCTGCTCTAGGACCCGACATGAGTGAGAGAGAGGTGAGAAAATGGGAGAAATGCAGCTAGCCATAGAGGGAATATGGGGTTTCACCCCCTCAAGCATTTCCCTTCGGGCTGGAAACCTCGTGGGAGGTTAAGAGGGAATAGATGAGGGTGTGCGTGGAGTTTCAACTCACGGGGATAAATGGAACTGGCCAAAACATGAATTATAAGATTCTGCAAGAAGGTGTTTGATAATGGTTTGGGCTATCTAAGTTGCTCAACTTGCTTTGAAACTTAACAGGAGTGAGAGGCATTACAAATTAGTAGTTCCCACCAATTTTGAGGTCAAATGGAGAAAGTGGTCAATGCAACTTTTATAAACCCTAGAAATGGGCAGAAAAGTTTTGGCTAGATTTGACCATTCTATCTTGTTCTCCTTGATGCACCACTTGGTTTGGTGTCATTATTTGGGTATTACAGCATGCTCACAAAAATTGGGGTCAAAAGTAGACAGTTGACATTGTAGAGTTGTCCAAATTTGGTTCCAGACAGGAAGGGTTTTGAGGCACTTTGATCAAGTTATCCTATTCTCCAACTTGTGCCACTTGTCCTAGGTGAATGATTAGACCATCTGAGCATGTGTACAAATTTTAAGATCATTTGGACATGTTTGGTAGTGCAAAGTTGTTCAAACTTGAAAAAGGGCAGAAATGGTTTTGAGAGGGTTTCATGGGGTTATACTGTTCTCCATGACATGAGACTTGTCAAGCTCATCAAGTATGCCTTTTTTGACATGGTGGAATATTCTTGGATTTAATGGAGAATATTTCCTTCGTAAATATTCCAAAAGCTTGAAATGCCCAGAAAGGGTTTTTGAGGGATTTGAATAATAATTTGAACATGACCCTGTTTTGAAACTCCTATAAATGGAGAATATATGTCCTATGAGTTTCCCTAAATTTTCTCAAATATTTTCGACACATTAAAATAATTTTAACCTATTAAAGACCATTTCTGGCCTTAAGAAAAAGCTTTTAAATAAAATAGGAAAGTAACTTTTAAAATCATATTTTTGTGGTTTATGGGAGTCCTATATCTAATCAGAGTTAAATATATTTTTTGAAAGATTTTTACACCCTTCATTAAGTACTTGTAGTTCAAGTCTCAATTCAGGGGGTTCTGGAAAAGCTATTTTGGAAAATACTTTTCGGCCAAAATATTTTTGTAAGAAAATACTATTATGTCTTATACACATGCCATGATCATTGGGCAAAGTTTTGGATCAAGGGGTAGGAGTATAAGAGTTGGAGGATTTATTAGATTTTTAGAGCACTTGCAACCAACAAACAAAAATCAAATCAAGCAAAGACCAAAACACTCAAAAGTTTTTGTCAAACCGCATTTGTTATCATGATTTATTAGCTGAAGTGTTGTGGCATGAAAATCAGGGTGTGACACTGCTTAATGCACCGCACGTCGTCCGCGGCCGGCGGGCGATTGCGAGTGCCTTGGAAGTTGGCGACGAAATGCTCGCGCATCTCGCCCTAGGAGGAGATCGATCCCATAGGCAAGTTCAGGAGCCACAAGCGCGCGCCATCCTTGAGGGCCATGGGAAATGAGTTTGCCATGACCTTCTCGTCTCCATTGGCTGCCTTGATGCTCAGCTTGTAGAGCTGCAAGAACTCCACGGGGTCGGGGGTGCCGTCTTAGCGCGGAGGCAGGTATGGCTTGAACTTGCCTAGCCAGACGCCACTGTGCAGCTAGGAGTAAAGGCACGGCAGCCCGCTGTGGTCACCGGAGCCCGTCGCAATGGCGGAGCCTGATCCTGGTATCCACGCACCGCCGCCGCAGGTAGCGCGCGACATTGATGCAATGGTGCTGGGAGTGTAGGAGCGTTTTCTCGCGGCCCCAGGACTTCTCAGCAGCTTCCTTCTTCGTGCGCAGGCGCCCGGCGTGGTGGTTCATGCCGCGGGACCGAGCGTCTTGGTGCTAGGGTGCCGTCTTGATGCGGAGGCAGCGGAGGTGCTCTGTGAGCCGCGCGTCTTGGTGCGAGCGTGCTGTCTTGATGCGGAGGCCGCGGAGGCGCTCCTTGATCTGCGTCATTGTAGAGGTCATCGACCGGGCAGTAACGCAGGAGCTCGCGTGCCATGAGCAGCGCGGCCTGCGCGTCCGTGCGCACGTGATGAGCGTGGGACGACGAGCCGGCCCGAGTCAGCGACGAGGTGGCGGTACGTCCGTCCCATCGCACGGAGGGGTGCAGCGATGAAGCTTGCTGCTCGTTTGCTGCCGGGCCGGTGGCGGCGTTGGCAGCTGGTGATGGAGAACGTCTGGGAGGTCCGCCAACGGGCGCCGTCTGAGCGATGCTGGCAGCAAGGGCTGCCCGACGCTCAGCATGGGCTCGGCGAGCGTCGGACATGGATGCAGTGGAGGAGTGGAGCGTGAATCAATGGAAGAAAGGCTTCAACGCACCCCTACCTGGCGCGCCAATTGTCGGATTGCGGGTTCCGGAAAATCCTTGAGGTTAGAACACTAGGGTGCGCATGAAGATCTCTCCCTAGCTCACTCTCGCCACGATCTCAAGGCCTAGCTCGCCGAACCGAAGGAACAAGTGACACGAGAGTTTATACTGGTTCGGGCAACCGTTGTGGTGTAATACCCTACTCAAGTGTGGTGTGGTGGATTGCCTCGCGGGCTAAGGATGAACTAGTACAGTGGATGAACAGCCTCCTCAGGAGAGACGTTCTTGAGCTCGATGAGCTGGTGTGCATGAGGATGGTCCGGATGATCCCTGTTTGCTATGGCGGTGGCTAGCCCTATTTATAGCGGCCCTAGTCCTATTCCCAAATGTTTAGGCGGGAAGGGACTCCACAACGGCCAATTTCAAAGGGAGAGAACTAGTACAAGTTATCCTGACAAAAGGTTGACTTCGCCTGCCAAAGGCTCTGGTGGTGATGCTACCATGGGCTTCGCGCTGACCTCCGTCCTACCGTCGTGCTGATCTTGGTCTTGTTGCACCGATATGGGAACCTTTGCCTGATAACTTGGGACTCCTCGCCTACGCCTGCTTCCTTAGCACCAAAGAGGAAACTGGCACTCTGCGCCCGCTGGCGCCCGCCTGGCCTTGGTCGTCATGGCTCATGTCATGTTGACCTCGCGAGGTGCCCCTTGCATAGATAACTCCGCTTTCTTAGGAGCCAGCCTAGCGAGGCCACCCCTGGGGAGGTCTTGGTGTCGTCCGCCTCGCGAGGCTTGGCCCCTTGCTAGGCTTCGCCCCTCGTGAGGGTCTTGAGTGGTTGCTGGTGAAGATGGGCTGTACCAGGCTGTTGGTGGAGCCACGCCCTGGGCCGCAGGCAGGCAAGTCTGGGTACCCCCATGCCCAGGACGCCGACACACTCCATATTCATTCCTACTCCAAGGTTGCCCCATTACAACATTCCATCAAATACAAAGGAAAATTAACACGCATGCTGATGCATCTCAATGATTCACAGATCATAGCCAATATTACTTCACAACTAAAGAAAAAAGATGTGAGAGCGTGTACAAAAGAAAAACTACTGATGGGGTCACTACGACTTAAACCCTAAACCCTAAACATGATTTAATTTCCTGACTAGGTAGAACCTATTGAACGAAAGACGGCTGGCACCCTTGGATCATACGATGCTTTTGTGCAGTTCCACTAAAATCAAGCTGAGCATCCCTGATGGCAAAGATATTGAAGAAGTGTGATTAGAATAATAGTACTAGCACTAGTTAATGAGACATAAACTCATCACAAATATAAGCCGATAGAAGTACAAAAAGATCATCATGGAGATGGAGCTACGTGGGGAGCTGCGGTAGTGGAGCAAGCCGGCTCCAAAAGGAATATGTACCTGGGACGTCAAGATGTAGCTAGAAGGGCGGTTGGGACGCGACATCAGCCCATACCACAGGGACCGCCGATTGGGATGCACCGACTGTGGGTTTTCTCCCTCGCCGATGTCGACCGCGTCTACATAGAACATCGTTCCCTTTCACCAGCGGCGGGATCAGGTCGGATATGTGACCAGCAGTGTGGCCACCGTCGTTTTATGCTTGTGAAGAGAGCAACCCAAGCAATCAGGCTTGTAGCTTAGGCTCCTGCTAGTGTATATATAGTGGTTTTCTTTTTCTCTCCATGTCAACCATTTTATATTGAGTACGTGTCATTGAAGAGTGAAATGATGGTTGCTTCTTCCAACTAACTTACTATGTGATTTGACTGCTCCTTAGTGGCCCCTACACGTACTCCCCCTACGTGTATAACTATTCCTGAGTCTCACTTGTACCTATCTCTATTTTCTTGCATGACACGTAGACAGGATGCGCATAGAGGAATTTTCTTACTACATGTTGTTACGTAGTACTACTAGTACCTACTCCCTCCTTCCGGTTCACTACTGGTACTCCCTCCGTCCTGGCTTATTGGTCCCCTTTGTACTCAATTCATATGCTCGTTTTCCTCAAGAAATTGTCTATACCAACGTATTAATATCGGGAATGCATGCGTGAACAATGAATGTTTAAACCTAGCATGCAACGTTTTGACAAAGCATTGACTTATGAACATGTGAATGTGAGGGACTGCAACCTCGTGCATGCATGCAACAGTCACACATATACATGGACGCAAAAACATGCGCGATGCCCTAATGCATGCGTGTCCAAGCACACGACGGAACACACACGGTCACGCTCAAGTGCTCAACCTACATGTGCATGCACACACATACTCATCTAGGGTGAGCTAGTGACCGTATAAACACTGGAAAATGTATATATTGAATGCAATGATCGTATTATAAAGTCCACCGACCATATTTTTACAAATATATAGTGACAAACAATACATTTATCTCGTTTTAAATTAAGCCATATTAACCGAAAAGGAGGCAGTATGAACTAGCATTACTTTGTTGTGTCCCGTCAACTTGCCGAACGAGGAGAAGCTTGCAGGACGGGAGAAGCTTGCAAGCGGTGGCTCGCAGGACAAGGAGAAACTTTTGACTAATGCAAGCTCTCCCTCGTTCAGGCGGCGCAAGTGCAACAGTTAATTCGGCCTCAGATTGCCAGAAGAATACACTATACTGGTACTATTATTGTTTGACATCCTAAAGAGGAAAACAGCCAAGCGCAAAGTTCACTACTACTACTACTACTATATTGGTATGTACTACTACTAGGAACCGGATGAGAAGCGTCTGCACTCTTGTTTTAAAATGTGATAAAGCAATCTTCAACCCATGTGGTTCTCTTCGAGGGTTCTCGCATGTGATAATGGAAGTTGATTGCATGGAACACTCGCCACAATTCTCGCTTAATTCTGGCTCATATCCTGTTACAAATAGGAGCACTCGGGAATATTTTATCTTTTTTTATTCAGCATGTAAACAGGTCATCAAACATTGCGGCGCATCTTTGTGCGAACCGTGCTTGCTGCACTATGAATCTGGCCGAGAGCTGGCTTGAAAAACACCTTGCTTCCTTCTTCTTCTTTTGCGGGGTACCTCGCTTCCTAGTGACTAGTCTCTTGGCTGATCGTCCTAAGAATGCTTATATATGAATAAAGCTCTCTCATTTACCCGCCAAAAAGATTAAGCCATATTAGCCGGAAAGGAGGGAGTATGGACTAGCACTACTTTTCAGTGTGTCCCGTCAACTCATAGAACGAGGAGAAGCTTGCAAGACAAGGTGAAGCTCGCTTATGCCTTTTGACTAATGCAACCTACACCCACCCAGGCGGTGGACATGCAGTAGTTCATTCGGTGTCAGATTGCCAGGGGCATACGCTGTAGTACCCAACATGCGGAGTACCATCATTGTTCAACTTCACGAAGAGGTGAACAGCCAAGCGCAAGGTTTAGTAGTACGAGTAGTACTACTACTCGAACCGCATGGTGGAGCATCTGTACTCTTATTTTATTTTAAGCTCTCATAAAGTACACATTTATTCGGGAGAAGGGCGGAAAACGGCAGCCCAATAGTAGTATTTAAAACATCAAACATGTAATGATGATATCGATCAACCATGTTCGAATATATCTTGGCCTCCGTGCGAACCCGTCTGTGTGTTCTCGCTCCTCGTCTCTCTCAAAGAACATTGGATTGGCCATTTTGCTGTCAATTGAGATCAGTTTGCTCACACTTCGGTCCCACATGTCAGTGATATGCCAAGAGGAAATGCGTTGACCGACTGGCCATACGTGTACTTGGTTTTGCACCTTCATACTACTCCTCCCTCCATCGCAGTTTACAGGGCGCGCTTCATTCTGATGCATTTCTCTCCGTGCATTTCCACCACTAGAGAGATTTTAGACGCGTTTGGTTTAATGCTTAATTAATTAGGGCGTGGTAACCGCAATCAAGTCCACAATTTTCTCTCGATGTACTACGGAGTGGAGTAAGTGCATGGATGTGTGTACCCGGGGTGGAAGCACTGCATGCATGTGTGTACGCATTATTTACTCTATTAATAGACGCCGTGATATATCTACCAATGCTATTTTTCAGGCCGATCGCTAGTCGCCTTGGTCCCAGAGATTGTTTTTTAAGCACATTATATAAACAGTGACAGATGGAGTATTATGAGTGGAATCAAAGAAGAGCATATTGATGGTTGCTACTTCCGAGCAACTTACAGTGGGAAAGGTGGGGCTTATAATTTGACTGCTCATTACTCACTATTAGTGCGGTGCAATGACCATGCCGAGTCTCCCATGCGGTTGTGGACTACTCCCTCTGTTCTTAAATATACGTCAGAGTATTTGTCTTTTAAGAGATTTCAATGAGTGACTACATGCGAAGAAATATGAGTGAATCTACACTCTAAAATATGTCCATTTGAAATTTGTAAAAAGAAAAATATTTAGGAATGGAGGAAGTATAATTTCGTGCATGGCACATGGACCCGGATGCTCAAGAGGCTTTTGACAATGCTATCAAGTTTCTAGCATTTGTTTACATAATTGACGTACTATACAAATAATTTTCCAGTGACATTAAATTGTACAATTCTCTGAGCTTTCAACTTTTGTTTCATGCGTCTTGCCATCCATGCTCTTTCGGAAACAATAAAAAACTAACTTCCTTGCTAATGCATCTCAATGATTAGTAGATTAGAGCTAATATTTACATCATAATTGAAGACAATGTTGTGATAAGGTGTTAAATTAAAATTGATCCATGCTTTCATTGGCAGCAACGTCCCCCCAGCTTTATCTAAATCAACAAGGCATGTTGGGAAAAAAGTAGCTGTCTGGAGCATGCAACATTCCGATCATTTTGTGCAGTTCCACTAAAATAGAGTTGAGCATCCATGTTCCAAAGATATTAAGTGTGATTAAAATAATAGAGGACTATTGATGAAACAATAAACACACAAATAGAAGACCGTCACCTTTGCAGTCTCTCTTAAGACTAACTGGTTGGAGAAGATTAAGCAAATAGTTGGAGAAGATTAGGCTCGGAGTTGGATGAGGATGATAGAGCAAAACCATTTGCCCTTTGTGCAGTCGCACTGAAATGTCGAGACGTTGCCCGTGTGACATTTTAGTACGACTGCACAAAACACTCTTAAGAAAAAAGTGATTTGTGTAGTTCACCAAAAGGTTGCAATAGCAACAAGGTGAAATGGATAACCCTGTTTGCAAAAAATAGGTAGAAAGGAAACAATTACTGGCCAATAACAGTTGATGACACATACGAAAACAAAAAATAAGCATATTCCTTGTCCTAAGGGAAGATAACAACATGGTTGTGTTTGTCTAAAACGATGTGAGGACGAGATTGCAATATGGAAAGTACGCCGGACGAGCTACGTTTTAGGCAAAGAACTATGGAAGATCCACATGCAAGATTTTCCACATGCAGTGACGTGGGAAGATGGGAAGTGGAGCAAGGCCAGAGGGGAAACCTAGGGGTCATCGGGATGTAACTAGGTGAGAGGCGGCGGGCGGGATCTGCCCATACTGCGGCAGCGAGCAGGTGGCATAGGCCCTACCACGCCGGAGATTGGTTAGAGAGAACGGCAGGTACCGCAGATCGGGATGTACTGCCTCGGTGCCGTCGAATGGAGAAACGATGCACATCCTCCCTTTCCGCCGGTGGACGGGATGCGGCCAAATCAGTGACCAACGGTGAGAGAGAGAGAGGCTAATGCCACCTTGTGTGAGATACTCTGAAGAGAGACAAACCCAGGCAGGCAGGCTCCATTGTATATTGTGGAGTGGACTACCTTTTTCTCCATGAAAATCCTTTTATATTATGTGTACGTGCCATTGAGCGATATAACTTTATTAAAAAATAACGCGCCAATGCATCAAGTCGAACTTTTTTCGTGCACACGTGGTACATGACCTCCGTAGGTAAACAACCGCTACACGCATTCAAATTAGCACGTGGGCTGCCATTTCATATAGAAATGAGCTCCACTGTGTACCTGCGCGGGTGTGGCTGGGCATGAAGCATGAGTACATGCACCTAGTCTCTTCGTGTACATACACCAGCTACGTGGGGTTGTGTGAGAGAGGTACAAACATAGAGAGATATAGTGTGTGGGTTCGTGAGTGTTTATTTGGGGGTGGGGGGGTTAGAAATATACAAGCAACATATGTGGATGATATTTCAATAAAAAATGTAACGTATGCAATGTGTGTGAAATGGAGTCCTGGATATATTGTATATATAGAGGGGGCGATCCATGAGAAGAGAGTGGAGGTATCATCAACTTGAGGTATCCATAGAATCGAAGAGAGGGCTGATGTGTGTGTGTGTGTTTGTGCGCGTGCGCGATTGATAAAGAGTGCCATCGAATTTGTGTGTGCCCACGTCAAAGATATATGGTGGTTGGCCTACTGGAATGTGAGAGGGGACAGGTGCAGTTTCTCTCTGTGGCATGGATAACTACCTACAGCGCTCGACTATCAGTGTGTGGTGGGGGGAGACCTAATTAACTATAGAGGTACAATGGCTGGTATATGTGTGGAGGAGGAGAGAGGCCTACCTTATGTATTGAGGGAGATCAATCGGAATCCATGCATATGTGTAGAAGAGGAATAAGTTTGGGAGATAGACAGAGCTAGAGTGTTGGAGGGGGTGGTGGTGGAGTTGCTTCTAACAAACGGTGGGTGAGGCTTGCTAGACAAACGGAGGGCACACCTGCAATATCAATAACAGAGGGGATGGCTGCCTGTCTGTGCACGTGAGTGTGAGAGACGGGTAAGGAGGCATGCACAAATGATGAGGGGGGACGATATGGCTGTGGTAAGCAGACGTAACTACATAGGAAGATCAATCGTCCTTTGTCAGAGAAAGGAGAGACTTAACTTGTGAGGTACGTCGATCGATGGGTGGGGGAAAATAGTTAAAGTCGACCTAGGTATATGTAAGGAGATCGATCGTTATACATGCATGTATGTGTGAGAAGCAAATAAGGCCTGGGGAGAAGGATAGAGAGAGAGGGAGAGGGGTGCATCTAGGAGGTGGTGCGAGAGGCATACTATATCGAGATGGAAGGAATGTGCGAGTACGGAATTGATGAAAATAGGTGGGAGTGAGGCATGGACGGTGAGAAGAGAAGAGGAAAAGCTTGTGTTTGTGGTAGGCACACCTGGCTAGAGAGGCATATCGATCAATGTGTGTCGTAAAGAAGGAGCTGGGGGGCCTACACACACCATGGGTGAACGACCTAAAGTGAAATGAGGAATTTGCGCGATGGAGCTAGAGGATGCTGAGGGAGGGTGAGAGGGATGCGGGAGTGTGCATGCACGAGAGAAAGTTAGCACTAGCTACAAAGATAGGAGGATTGTCTGGGTGTAAAAGACGAATAGAGACCATAATTCATTATAAAAAGTGAATTCGGATATTTGAAGAATTTATCATAGTGTTTTAAACCGATGCATGCGTGAATATATATAATGGTGATACACATGGTGTTGTGATGAACATGTTATACTATATATAATATATTTATCTCTACTCTTATAAAAAACAGAGTTGTTGATGATGGCGTGCCTGCCATCCTATAATATAGGCTGTCCAATTTATATCTGACGGATAGGAAGGAAACTATGGCAATTTTGAAAAAAGATACCCACACCCCCTCTCCATATTTGCAAATAAGGCCTCCCTCGATCATCTTGATGCTCCATGGAACGCATGGGCATCTTGCTAGTACTACATATAATATATATAGAACATTGATTATAATTTGGGCTAATGTGTGGCTTTTGTAGCTCAGGGCTAAATACTTGTCATAATGTAGGGGGCGGGGCACTATACTTTGTGTGATAAACATGGTGTACGTATGGAACATGGTTTAGATTATGAATATATAGTTAGTACATCAAATGTACTATTATTTGGAATCAACATCAAGTATATTCAAAAAATTGAATTCGAGTTCATATAGTACACATAGTTCATATCTATCTCTATAGTAATCATGTGGTGTGTTGTTAAGGTAATACACGAATGATGGTTGAAGTTGGCAACAATCATGATTGTAGGTTCTTATTGAAATAGAGAAGCAAATTCAAATTTAGTCTGAATTGCAGCGGTGGTATAGACATTTGGAATGCACTAAAATGTTGGTGTGAGTAGGTTACATGCATTTTGCAGCCAATGAAAAAATTTAATTGGACATAACATGTTGGTATGAGTAGCTTTGAATAGCGTTTGTATAGTAAAACGGGACAAGACTCTCTCTTTGTGTGTTATGAGTAGTTTTTATTCTCGTTTTTTTCGTTGAGGTAAGTGCGAATTGATTTGGTACGTACAAGTACAATATTACACGTTAGGCTTGTCCCGAAAATTCAACCCGCGCCTTGTTATGTACCGAAAATTCAGATATCATGCTCCTAAAACTGGCGCCTTCACAACCCGCTCCTTGCTATCTCGAAATTGCAATGCGCGCGGAAACTCCCTCCGGCTGGCAAATCCCGACACGCGAAATCCCCCTTCTAACCCTGAACTGAAAGGGCCACTAGTTCAAATTGGTGGGGGTACTTTTGTAACACACCATACATTTTGGACAAGCGCATCCCTAAGTCATGGTTCCCAACTCCCATCGCCTCCTTTTCCCCATTCGAAATCCCGGGCCTCCATAACCTCTCTGTTCCAGCCGCGAAACCCCACCCTCCTCCGTCCTCCACCTCACCGCTACCCAGCCAGAGCCTCTTCCCCGACGACGTCGTCCACCGCAACAGCTCAACGTCCCTCATCCACCTCCCCGAATGAGGATCCGTCGTCCATCTCGTCGTCCCGCCGGTTCAGCCGCCCTGTCCTCCACCTCCAAGGAGCTGCTCCGACGATCGCCTCGTCTATCGCGTCTGCTCCATCCCCACCGTGCCACCTTAACTTGCTCCATCAGAACAGCAGCATCCTCAATGACTCCTAGGACGAAGCTGAGGCCTACTCGGCGCCACCAAAGAGGTTGTACACTCATTGCATCGCACCTTCTCCTTATCTTGACCCCCCGACACTGACGGTGCTCCATCCATCACCCCCATGGAGTGGCTACCTCGAAGCCGGCGCCGCGGGCAACATCTCCATGGTGGCTCTCCCCCCAGTGCGAGGCCCCTTCGGTGGCAGCGTCCATGCCAGCCGGATCTGCTGCTGTTGCCGCTCCGGCTCTCGCTCGCTCGCTCGCGCTGCTGCTGGTCCTCTCCCCCTCGCTCGTGCTACTAATCTGGTCTAATTTAGCTACACTTCAGTCGACTGATTCGACTTTTGGTTAGTCGATTTTCAGGGGGTGGGTGGGTGGGGGGCTCGCCGGAGGTAAGGAAGAACCACCCGTAGCAGGAAGGGGCGCTCACCGAAGAGGTATCCTACTATCTATCTTAGGGTTCAGGGTGGGGGCAGAGGTCGCCAGCAGTGGGGGCGGTGGTCGCCGGACACCAGCAGTGGGTGCACGAAGGTGGGGAGGCGGCGTGGGGATGACCAGAGAAAAAGCTTAGCGCGGGAGGGGGGCTAGAGGGTTGGCAGGGGCGGCGGACCGGTGGTGGGGAGTTGTTTTGGGGCGGCGAGGCGGCGGGGGCCGGCGGTTCGGCCGATGGTGGCTGGTGGCTCACGGGGGTGTAGGTTGAAGATGAACTGCAGGCCCTCCCTAAACTACATGTGAAGTGCCTCTCTGCTACGATTGTGTTTAGTTTCGACAGTAACATTCAGATTTCACAGTAAATTTCAGTTTCGACAGTTAAGTTCAGAGTCAACAGTTTTTACCTCATCTGTTGTAGTCAGGTGGTTTTTGGTGGTAATGTATTTTACATCATCTATAGGAGATGCTATTAGAATCCCACTTGAGACTAACGATGTTTGTCTTGTGCTGCTTTAGCCTCGACGTCGTATGGCTCACCGGAGCTGCTCCAACGACGGAATGATCCATCACAACAGAGCAGTGACATGGACGCCGTCTACAGATTCCTCAGGTCTTCCTCCACACCTCTGATAGCCACCTCTGCCTCAACTTCTTCAGCGACCAACCCAATGATGTTGAGGTCGACATGCCTACAGCAAAGAGGTTGTACACTTGTCGCATCACTTATTACTCTACATTCATGTCGATCCATTAGGACTATTTTGGTTCAACGGAAAAACATAGCAATAGGAAATTTTCCTATGCCACTACTATTCAATTATTCATGAATTTTGTTGAAAGGAATGGAGCAAAACATCCACCTGGACCTACTTTTCGAAATCATATGCATGAAAACAAGACCAAGTGCATTAGTGGCAGAATAAAATTATAGCTGTACATGCTTTCATATTGTTTCACTTTATTCTGGACATGTTTCTTTGCATTCCTCTGCTCCTCCAATTCCTATGAACCAAACACCCAAGTTGACAGAAATCCTGTGTTCACAAATGCTTTGTTTCCCATGTGCATTCCTAACCTATTCCGGTGTTTTTCCTCCTATCCCTGCGTTTTTAGAATCATGCAAGCCAAAGGAGCCCTTACGGAATTACTTCAGTTGCATCTAGGTGTCGAAGAAAACTTTGTGTGGTTTGTCCTACTCCTGCCGCGACGTCGTCCACCTCACCTGAGCTGCTCCATCAACAGAAGCATCCACCAAACCAAACATCACGACTCCTGACTGTATTGAGCCGCCTCATATCTCCTTTCCTGCTGTCGGAACCCACCGCAACGGCATCACCATCATTGACTCAGCAGATGAGCCCGAGGAGTACACAGGTCCATAAGAGAGGTCGCACTCTTTTGTTTTTGCTTATGTTATGCATTGCTTAATATTACCTACTACATTATTGTCTTGTTCACCTCTTAGACTCCAAGTCAGGTCCAAATTGATGTTCAAACTTGAGTTCTAAATTAATTGTGCGGCACATATCGAGGCAACAATGAATTGTATCTCTGTCTAATATCTGGTTCAGCTAGGGTATGCCTATGTTGTTCATCTTGGGTGGGAAACAATTAGTAAAGCAATCATCATATGTTTTTGTATTAAATTAAAGCAATCATCAGCCTGCTATGATTATTTTTGGATCCATCCACTGTTTGTTACCATTACTCTAGATTTCTGCATGCTTTCCTTACATAAATTTCACTTTTTTGTATGCATGTCAGATATTGTACACAGTCATGCTGAACATGTAGAGAAAAATAGAAGAGTTTTGCACGACAATACAATGTCATACAGACATCGCTCCATGGTGGATTCAATGGAAAACTCCCCCCTCTCCAGATTGTAATACAGAGGAAGATATCTGTTCTAAGGCGGATTCAGATGTAGCTGACCACTCCTATTTACCACCAATTTGTTTGCTCTAACTTGGCATGATGGTGTTAGTCATATCATGCATATGTTGCCTTGTAGTGCCTACTTTTGACATCATATATTTCATCTGCTTAGTTTAGAAATGTTATGTAATGCCACCTATTTAGTTTCAATACCATATACGGGAATTATGCAGTCTCATGTCTTTTAGCTAGACATAATATATGTGAAATGTGTAATGCCATCCTATTCAACCAGGCATCATATGTTTGATTGATATCTTGCCCATCTTTTTCTTCATTACATTTCCATTTGTCGACAATGTTTGTACATTAAACTACTCTTCCTGTGAATCAGCCATTTGAGTGGGTGATGGAAAAATCTAGAGTGAAAACAAGGCCTTCAGAGCAGACAGTGCTACCTATCGAAGCAGATCTCTTAATGGGTCCCAATAGCTCCTCAGATATGGATTCAGAGACAGATGACCAGTCCTATTCCCCCACTGAGGTGTATGCTCTAACTTGGCATGGTTATACTCCTCATATCATGCATACGGTGTCTTGCATTGCATAATTTAGACATCATATACACAATATTCAACACCATGTTCTTAGCATATAAATCATATATGTGAATTAAATCATGCGATCCTGGTTGCTTAGATAACATGTATGTGATTTATGTCATGAAATCCTGTTTACTTAGATAGACATCATATATGTGAAATTATGTCATGCTATCCATTTTAGTTAAACCATATACATGTCAACTATTTCATGCCCTCTTTTTCCACACTATCTATTGCATCTAGCTCTCATACAATGTCTGTACATTCAACTATGTTTCCTGTTTGTCATCCATTTGAATTGGAGCGGGTGATGGCAGTATCTACCAGAGTAAAAGCACGATCTTCAAATAAAATAGTGCTACCTCTTGGTGGAGATAGCACCCCGGTTGTACATGCACGAGAACTAGCCCTACCACACATAACCCAGACTCTCACAGATTTTACATCTACTGCGATGGATAGAGACTAACCCCAACCCCAGCAGATAGTAACCCAGTTCGTCTTGGCACTTCACCATCTCCACCACAGAGCTCCCAAACAAGAGTAGTTAGTAAGGCAGCTCCAGTGCCCAAAGCGCCATTACTACCATGGCGAACCCCAACTCCACCAGTTAGTACACATATTCCTATGGAGGAAGCACAACCAGCCATTGGTAGTTTAGCATCTATGGCATTTGATGTTGTTACATCCTATGTGTGTATCTTCCCATCATGGAAATATTATACTGAAGGTGAAGGAAAATGCCAGTTGTAGGTGTTTGTCCTGGAGTTATGTGTAAGTAATGGTATTCATGGCAATTACTTTGCTTTGTCCCATACATTCTACCTCCATGATGGTTATAATACAACAAATTTTCCCATTTTCTCTACAGAGAATGACCGATTTGGAAACTTAGGATGAGGTAACTTGTGCTAATACCTCTGCTATCTTCAAGAATGCTTGGTGGCAGTATCGGAATTACCTGAAGAAAACGTACTTCACTCGCAAAGGAACTCATCAAATTCCCTTACGTCCTCGTGAGACACATTTACTGGACGATGACTGGGAATGCCTTGTTATGTACTAGTCTTGAACCAAGAATGTGGTAAGGTCTAGGAGCTCATTTTATTTTAAGTACTATATGCTTGTGTCTTACTGTACTCTGTTCAGGTATAGCAAGTGCTTAAATCTGAAGAACAACTGTTCTCATTTAAGATTCCATTGCTATCGTGCATACTGCTTTGCTCTTATATCACTGTATTTACTCATACAAACTTATTTTCAAATTGAACGATCCAATGGAAACTCCAATGGCACAACATGTATGTTTACGCATGTTTCTTTAAAAGGTTTGCTCTTATAAATAGTTCTATTGATTTCAATTTCAATTGTGTATACAGTTGAATTCTCATACCATGGACATTACTAGCATCACAACATGGCCAATAGTGTTGTTGTACATGTAGACCCATGGTACCCATCTGAAATCCTGTTGTGTCATGTAGTTTCCCACACTTTGTATTCTTTTAGTGCTGCTTTGTCTTGAACTGATATGATTTGAACCGTGTCTCTATTTTGATTTGGCAAGACAATGCAGTGACCATAGGACATAGATATATGTTTTTTTGATGCTTTTATAATGTAATACTTGGCAATAGAAGACTTGGTAGTTTAATCTTGTCCACCTTACTAATGAACTGGTTCACCGAAATGAGTTTCATATACTAGTACATCCTAAACATGTTATGTGTCTGCTTTGTTTCATCTTTTAGAATGATGACAAAATATTGGGGAAGAGTGCCTTATTAAGTAATGGTAAAGGAAGTAATGAAGATAAGGTTCTGGATCGAGAGACATCCTTGTTGGTCTCCAACAAAGCTGATAAAACAACTAAGGAAAACTATCCTGAAGACAGTGAGACAACCCCAAAGTCCTGTCTTGGTTTACTGTTCAATTTACTGGCCACTACCGCTTGCATAAGCTATTCAAACTCACTGTCTGAATCAGTTCAGTTTCTTGAGTCTCAACTACAAGCTGAAAGACATCGATCAGCTGTGCTGCGACAAGAAGCGGAAGGACTGCGGAAGTCCCTGGAGCATTCAGATGTATACTTTCTAGTGAAATAGCAAGCATTGGAGGATTTTAGCGCCATAGAGGACAAAGCTAATAAGCTTGCTAAGCTTATTGCCAGCATTGTGGATACCCAGGATAACATTTCTTGAGCTCGTCTGAAGTTGTTTCAGTTATAAACTTGTTTTTCTATCGCGTTTACTTGCACTAGTGGCCAATTTTGACGGCCAGTGTATGTAATATGCTGCTTTGTTCCCTATATTTGCACTGGTGGCAAACTTTGATGCCCAGTGGATGTAATACGCGTAATAGCTGTAATAGGCTAGCATTAGTTTCCTGCTTCTTCATTTCCTTATTGTCTTGTTTAGTTGTTTGCTTGTAGTCACTACAGTTCTTTATCTGCATTTTTCTAGTGCCCACAATAACCTATTTTTAGTAACTAGGCCAAAATAATCATCATGGCAACACACTGACTGTTGTAACCATGGGCCTCCCGCGGGCCGTAGGATCCATGGGCCTTCTATGGGTCGTAGGATCCATGGGCCTTCTACGGACCGTATGATCCATAGGCCTTCTACGGGCCGTATGATCCATGGGCCTTCTAAGGGCCATATGATCTATGGGCCTTCCATGGGCCATAGGATCCATGGGCCTTCTACGTGGCGTATAATCATTTCGCCAAACATGGGTCGTACTATTCGTGGACCATAACAGGCCGTTAATAGGCCGTATTTGATAACGCTATGAAAATAGCCCAACGGGTTAATGGGCCACAAATTTGCCGAATGTAACCACGGGCTGAATTTGGCACACAAACGGATCAGGCCAGTAACGGACCATAACTAACCGAATTCTAGAAATGAGCCCAAGAATAAATGGGCCCTTAGAAGGCCGAAAGTTAACACTGGCTGGAAACGGCCAACGAAATAATGGGACGTTAATGGGTATAAACCAATACACTATCCATTATGGGCCAGTTTCATCTCGGGCCTTTAATGGGCCCAGAGTTACAAAGGGCCTCATATGGGCCGAAAGACATCATGGGCCATACATGGGTCGGAAGTTACAACGGGCTGGAATAATATTGGACAGCCCAGATGAAGATACTCGGCTTAATTTCAATAGGCCGTAACAGGCCAGGAGTTAGCGGGTTGTAAATGGGCTATATACGAACAGGCCGATAACAGGCTTTCCATGGGCCGGCCCATTACCTTTTGACCAAATCAAACAGGCTGGCCTTTTAACCGGAATGGGCCTCTGCTGCACCATGCCACGTGTCAACGTATCATAGGCGCCTCCTATCCAATGAGTGGATGACATCCATCCCAATGGTGAGCCAACATGTGTTTCCTCTGGCCAATGAGAATTTTACACATGGAAAATCCCTGTAAGTGCATCTAGTGCCCCTTAGTGATTTTGGTGTATTGAAGACTTATAGGTTAAGGGACTAATGCGTTTGTGAGTGTACACAGGTCTATAAGTCTATGAGGAGCTTGATATTTACAGAGAAAGTCGACCCCTAAAAATGAAGTTCTTCGACTGAAGACTTTGGATCACTGAAGACTTTCTGAAGACTTTGAAAGTGAAGAAATTGGTGTGACCTTGAAGACTTGGTATTCATACGAGGAACATGAAGCATGAAGACTTTTGTTTTCGTAGTTTCATTTTCTCTTTCTTGAGTCATAGGAAACACCGTACTATTAAAGGGGGTCGAGGAAATACTAAGGAAAATTTCCACGTGATGCTCAACTCAAAATCCTACACCTACCAATCCCTTCGAGTGAAGCCATTGGAAATCTCATACAGTTCAGTCAATTTCTTCAGTGACAGAGACGAAGTTCTTCTGGTCTCTGAGGAATTTGTCCTGACTGAGGAGTTAAGAATTCGCCAGTGCGGATTGCCTACACAGTGAGGAACATGATAGCCCTGAGGATTTTGCTACTCAAAATTCCGACCATTGCTGTGCTATGCGCCAGCTGTCCCAAAATATCTATCCACCTAACGGTCATATCATTGAAGGGCATTTATGTCTTATCATGTCGGGCTGCTCCCTAGGCTATAAATAGCCGCCCCCTACAACCACTAGTTGGTTGGCTGCTCCGAGAGAAACTGACACTTGTCATTTGAGAGCAACCCATCCTCTGAGAACTTTGAACGAAAATCATCAAGTGAGGAAAAACCCAAAACCAAACCACCTACAGACCCCAAGTGATTGAGCATCACTGAAGAGATTGATCCTGCGTGTATCCGACGCTTGTTACCTTTGAAGACTATGCTTCTTACAGACGGTTAGGCGTCATGGTCTAGAGCATCCAAGAGGAATTGTGGATCGCCAAGTGACCGAGTTTGTGAAGGTTTGGAAGTCGCCTGAAGACTTACCATGAGTGATTAGATGAGGTTTGTGTGACCTTAGTTCAAGGAGAATACGGTGAGGACTGGGTGTCCTGAGCTGTGTGTTCGGGACTATGTGTCCTCGAGTTTAAATACTCAGCCGCTCCAACCAGACGTACAACTGAGACAGCAGTTGGAACTGGTCTACCAAATCATTGTCTTCACCAAGCTTACTGGTTCTATTTTCTCAACTCTTCCATTTCCTCATAACTGTGTTGTGTGCTTGTTCATATTTGTGTTTGAAGACTTTGACTGCAGACTTTCTCAATTTCCTCAGTTCAATTTCTTCAGTCTGTTTGTCTTCATCCTATGTTATCCTGTGCTTACGCTTCTGTACTCTGTGCCTGTCTTCATTTCATCATGATGACTATGCTTGTATTCTGTTATGTTTACTTTTGAGTACTCATTCCGCTGCTAGTAGTTCTTCGCTAAGGAATTTCCTCATCGGCAAATTCCTTAGTGAAGAATTTCATAAAAATCACCTATTCACCCCCCTCTAGTCGATATAACGCACTTTCAAATTGGTATCAGAGCAAGGTACTCCCTTGTTCTGTGTGATTTTGGTTTAACCGCCTGGAGTTTTAGTTATGTCGACCGCAGGTATGATCAAGGTCTCTGCTGGGTGTCCTACCTTCGATGGGACGGACTACCCCTACTGGAAGAATAAGATGCGAATGCATCTTGAGGCAATTGATAACGATCTCTGGTATGTTGTGGAAAATGGTGTTCCCTCAGTCACACCTTCTCTGAATGCTGCTGATGTGAAGAGATTCAAGCAACTCGACTCTCAAGCAAAGAATATCATATGTGGCCATGTGAGCAAAGGACAGTATGGCAGAGTGAGTGCTTTGGAGACAGCGAAGCTTATCTGGGACAGGTTGTCCAAAGTGAATGAAGGAGTCTCAATACAGCGTGACTAGCGTGTTGATGTTCTTCGCAATCTCTTCAACCGCTTCAAAAGACTCGACAATGAAAATGTTCAACAAACCTTCGATCGCCTCACTGACATCTCAAATGAGCTTCAAGCACTTGGTGCCACTGACATCATCGACCATGAGGTGGTGAAGAAATTGCTGAGATCGCTTGATTCCTCATTTGACACTCTGGCATTGATGATACAAGAACGTGCTAATTACAAATCACTTGATCCCGCTGATATTCTCGAAGGGCTAAATACTCATGAGTTCCAACTTGCTGAAAAAAGAGATCTCTATGGTACAAGCTATGGCAGATCACGTGCACTGAAGGCCAAGGCAGCATCTGAATCCGAAGATGAAGACTCTGGTAGCAACCTTTGTGATCCTGAAGAACTAACCCATGATCTAGCACTGCTCATGTAGAAGTTCCAAAGACGTGGTCGCCTTGGAAGATCCTCAAGGAGCAATGATTCCTCATCCAGTGACTACAAGAAGAGGCTCTGTCACAAAGGCAAGTAACCTGGACATTTCATTCAAGAGTGTCCTTAGTGGGAAAAGGAATCAAAGAATAAGAAATACAATGATTACAGTTCTGATGATGCGAAGAAAAAGAAAAAATCCACAAAATCTTCATCATCAAAATCCTCAAAGTCTTCATACCACAAGAAGAGCAGCTCCAAGAAGTCTAGGGCATTCATTGGCAAGTAAATGGACTCTGAGGCTGAATCTGAGGAGAATGAGGAAGAGGAGACATCTGAGGAGTCCAAATCCGGAGTGGCGAGCCTAGCTCTTGCTACTGCATTCGTCAGCAAGTCTATCTTCAACACCGAAGAAAATGACCTCACCAACAATGCTGATGAAAGCAATGATGACTACGCTCCCACCTATTGCTTCATGGCAAAGGGTGCCAAGGTACTCAAATATACCTCCTCTAAATCTAGTGATGATGAATCTGATGAAAACCTTAAGGCCAGCTATTCTAAACTTGCTAAGATTGCTAGACAAAAGTGATGATATGTTGGGTGAAGAAATGGATCGCACTGAAACTTTGACTGAAAATCTTCAGAGACTTCAGTCCAAGCTTGACAATCTTCAAAGTCATCATAACACTCTCTTATCGGATCATGAGAAGCTTTCTTATGAATTTCTTCAAAGAAAGCAAGACCTTGAGAAGTTAAGAGTGAGTTATGAAGATCTTCAAAAGGAGCGCGATTCATTACTTGCTCAACAAATCAGTGCTTCTCAGGGATAATTTGTTCCTCCATGTTTGAAATGCATTGGACGTGAATCTGCTAATTCTTCACCTGAATGTTCAAATGCTGCTAATGTTTCAAATTCTTCACATGCCTCTTCTATTACTAATTCCTCATCTGAGGACATTGCTAGTATCACTGACAATGCAGGGCTGAAGGAATTGTACATGACAGGCATGTACAAAAGCCTCAAAGGGCATCAGACTCTTTGTGATGTGCTTAAAAAGCAGATCCTCAACAGGAACCATAGGAAAGAGGGTATTGCCTTTGAGAGGAAACTCAATGCCGATGGTACATATTGGAAGCCTGAGCAGTACCCCAAAACTACATGGGTTGCTGCAAAGGGACCTCCAGTTGATCCATCTAACTAATCTCTTCTGCAGGGTCAGGTCTCCAGACATACGTAATCATCTGAAGAATTTGCTGGAGATCTGAGCATGCCTGATAGGACGCAGGCTATTCATGAAGAAATGAACTTTCATTTCTCACGTCCTCATATTGCTTTATCTGTTCTTTTACTTGATGAAATTGATCTGATGAATTGATATCATATTCTTCACTGATGAAGTATATGAGTTTGTAAGCTGCACTAATTCATCTGCAGGATGATCAACCCAAAGCCACTGAGTGGGTCCTCGATAGTGGATGTACAAACCACATGACTGGTGACAAGAATCTATTGATGGATGCTCCATTATCTCCGTCGCCTCTGAAGCATATCATCTTTGCTGACAAAGGCAAAAGTCAGGTATTGGGTCTAGGTAAGGTTGTGATCACAAAGGATCGACACATGGACAAAGTCATGCTTGTTGAGTGCTTAGGATACAACCTTATGTCTGTCTCAATGCTTTGTGATCTTGATATGGTTGTTGTCTATGGCAAGTACCGTTGTGTTGTGGTTATGGAAGCTGACAATTCCAAAGTCTTCAAAGGCTTTACGAGAGGAGACCTGTATATTGTTGATTTCTCTACAGGACCACAACCAGCCGTGTGCTTACTTGCAAAAGCTTCAGAAGGCTGGCTCTGGCATCGACGACTTGGTCGTGCAGGCATGAGGAATTTGCACACGCTTGCGAAGAAGAAGCATGTCATTGGCATCGAGAATGTCAAATTCCTCAAGGATCACCTATGCGGAGCCTGTGAAGCTGGGAAGATGACGAAGGCCAAGCATCCAGCGAAGACTATCATGACCACCACTAGCCCATTTGAATTGCTTCACATGGATCTCTTTGGTCCTAAACATTATTCTGCTATTTCAAATGAAGCATCTCAATATGGCTTTGTTATTGTTGATGATTATTCTCGCTACACATGGGTACACCTTGTTACTTACAAACATGAAGTGCAGGAAGTCTTCAAACGATTTTCCTCGAGGGCTTCAACCAACTTTGGTGTGAAGATCAAGCACATCAGAAGTGACAATGGCACTGAGTTCAAGAATTCTGGTCTCGATGACTATCTTGATGAACTCGGTATTACTCATGAGTTATCTGCTCCTTATACTCCTCAGCAGAACGGCGTCGTGGAGCGTAAGAACAGGACTCTTGCTGAGATGGCTCGCACTATGCTTGATGAATACAAAACGCCTCGTCGGTTCTGGACTGAGGCAATTGATACTGCGTGCCACACCATCAACAGAGTATATCTTCACAAATTCTTCAAGAAAACTGCCTATGAACTCCTCACTGATAAGAAACCCAATGTAAGTTATTTCAAAGTCTTCGGTGCTAAATGTTGGATTAGAGATCCTCATCACAACTAAAAATTTGCCCCGAAAGCACATGAAGGTTTTATGCTTGGTTACAGAAAGGACTCGCACACCTACAGAGTCTTCAACAATGTTCTTCACAAGGTTGTTGAAACTGTAGATGTGCAGTTCGATGAAACTAATGGCTCGCAAAGAGAGCACCTACCTACTGTGATAGATGAACCAACACCTGAGGAAACTATCAAGTTCAAGGCTACTGAGGATGTCATTCCCACTAAAGAATTTGCTGAAGAATTCATTCCAGAACATGAAGAACGTCGAGCTAATGCACCTAAAGAAAATGCTGAAGAAAATGGTGCTGAAGAAAATGTTGATCAAATTCTTCAATGGCAACCAGCTCATCCTCGCATTGCAAAAGAAGTGCAAGTTGAAAAGATCATCAATGACATCAAAGCGCCAGGTCCTCTCACACGCTCAAAGGCTTCACGTTTGACTAACTTTTGTGGGCACTATGCTTTTGTCTCTATTACATAGCCCACTAAGGTAGATGAAGCATTTCTGGAGCCTGAGTGGATTCAGGCCATGCAAGAACAATTACATCAGTTCGAGCTCAATAATTTCTGGGAACTGGTCAAACGTCCAGATCCTCGCAAGCACAATATCATCGGCACAAAGTGGATCTACCGCAACAAGCATGATGAAAATGGCCTTGTGGTGAGGAATAAGGCACGGCTTGTAGCTCAAGGCTACACACAGGTCTTGAAGATCCAAAGAATCCTGACAAAGTCTTCAGACTCAACAAGGACCTCTATGGCCTCAAGCAGGCCCCATGGGTGTGGTATGATACTTTGAAGGAATTCCTCATGACGAAAGGCTTCAAACCCGGTCTTCAAATTCGTCAACAACGCAATGGCATATTCATATCTCAGGAGAAATACCTCAAGGATGTACTGAGGAAATTCGGCATGCAAGATTGCAAAGGCGTCAAAATTCCTATGCCCACAAATGGCCATCTGTGCACTGATGAAAATGGTATTGACTTCGATCATAAGGTATACCGCTCCATGATTGGTTCTTTATTGTACTTATGTGCATCTAGGCCAGATATAATGCTTGGTGTTTGCATGTGTGCCCGATTTCAAGCTACACCGAAGGAATCACAGCATAAGGCTGTGAATCATATTCTTCGATATCTAGCTCACACACCAACACTTGGATTATGGTACCACAAGGGCTCGGCTTTTGATCGCATTCGATATTCTGACTCTGACTATGCCGGTGATCGTGTGGACCACAAGTCAACATCTGGTACATGCCATTTCCTCGGATGATCTTTGGTCTGTTGGTCCTCGAAGAAACAGAACTGCGTATCACTATCTACTGCTGAAGCTGAGTTCATTGCCGTTGGTTCTTGCTGTGCCCAATTGCTATGGATGAAGCAAACTCTCAAGGACTACGGCGTCAACATGAAGAATGTGCCTCTCTTCTGTGACAATGAGAGTGCCATCAAGATTGCTTACAACCCAGTTCAGCACTCGAAGACAAAGCACATTCAGATTCGTCATCATTTTCTTCGTGATCATGTGTTGAAGGGCGACATTTCTATTGAGCATGTGAAGACTGAAGAACGGCTAGCCGATATCATCACAAAGCCCTTGGATGAGAAGAGATTTAGCAAGTTGCTGTGTGAGCTAAATATCCTAGAATCTTCGAATGTTCTTTGAAAAGGACACTCATCGTAACACTTATGCAAAATTGATGACTTAGATGTGCAACACATGAAGAAACATTTTTCTTCAATTCAATGAAGAACAACACTCTTAGTGTGAAGAAATTAACGAAGAATTTGATTCTCAGAACCCTACGATAATTGTACGCGGTGTCTGAAATCATCATTCTTATATGGTGGGTCACACCACCACCAAAAGTTGAAATTCCTCAATTATTCATATTCTTCAACTTTGCATTGTCTTCACTGCTTCCATCATTTTTCTTCATTGACTATATATATATATATAAGTTTATGTCCTCTACAACATTCACTTATTGCTAATTCTTCAAGTTGTTTTTTCGGCTAAGTGAATGTGATCGGACCCTTCCCCCTCTATGCTATACTCAACCAAATCTATTCAAAAATTCTTCATGTGCGTTCTATTTGAAACTCGTTCAAAAGCTTCACTGTGTCCTTGTCAACTGAAGAAATTGCGAACGGAACATTAAAACCTATTTTATCAAAATTTTCGGCTTTGCCGCTCAAACCGTTCCGCATCCCACGTTGTACTTATCCACTCACCCACGATCGCACATGACCTCCACCTCTCAGTACGTGGGTGACACATGTCAAGCGAATGAGAAGGGTCAGGGGCATGTTCATCCAATTTCTTCAGGCGAGTAGTTTTTCACCGTGGCTATAAATACCCCTCCGCCCCTTCCTGACTTCTTTTAATCCGCTCGACCTCTCTCTCCAGCTCGAGCTTCTCAAACCCTAGCACTGCTGCTACTTCATCACCGCCGGTGAGGAAGAGCTTCACTGCCTCGACCTCGTCGCCAACGTACTCGCGCCGACCGCGGAAATCTTCACTCCGCCGCCGCCGTAGCCGTCTTCCTCTGCCAAGTTAGGGTGTGGAAGATCTGCACAGATGAACTTCACATCTCCTTACTCCAGTTCGTCGTGTTCTTTGTCCAGGGTAATTAAAAGTTACTTTTACTACCCTCGTTGATTCGAATGAGTATCTTCAAAATCTTCAAAGGTGTTTTTCTTCATAGTTTCACACACTAAACACCTCACAAGTCATCTGTTCTTGATTCGTTTCTCTAAGCATCAGTTTTCTTCAAGATTCCTCAAGTGTGTGGATCTTCGATCTATACAACTCTGGAACCTAAGACAAAGAACACTTAGTGAAATTCTTCAAGAGTCATCTGGTCAAATTCCTCAAACTTGTTCTTTTGAAAAACCCTCTGAGAACGCATATGACCTCTCCAAATTCCTTGCAACTATACTCTGTTCACAGGTACACATGTCAGCTGCTGAATCACTAGGTTCTCATCAACTTAACTCATTTGCAGCGTTCCTCGAAGAAAAGTTGCATACTTCTTTAGAGAATTCAATTGTTCAAATTCCTCAACTGAAGAAAATGGCTGACGGTAAGAAGCCACAGAAGGGAGGAAAGAGGCCTGAGGTAAATACAGCGTTTGAGATTGCTGATGAAATATATGCTGGGTACCGCACACCTACTGAGGAAACCAAGAATGAGCACAAAGTGCGCATTCAGAAGATAGAGAGGAGATGGGCAAGAGAATGGAGGGAGTATAGATATGTCACTCCTAAGTATATGAAGAAATTCGCAATCAATCCTCCATGCCCAAGAGCTCCATTGGCACCTGGCCAAATTGCTGATCCCACCAGCCTCAAGTGCGGTGAGGACTATCCTGATGAATGGGCCAAGCGCCAAGCCAAGTTGGCTAAGAAAGCCAAAGAAGCAGTGATGAAATTCAATGAAGACTCTGCTGCTGCTGTTGCTGCCTCTGCTGAGGCCTTTGCTATCACGCCAAAGAAGGCTATGTCAAAGAAGCCTGCGTGCAAGCCAAGTGCTTCACCAACAATGCCCTCAAGGCCAAGTTCCTCAGCAATGCCCTCACGGCCAGAATCCTAAAAGCCCTCACGGCCAATTCCTCATGCTGCTCCTGTTCCTCCAAAATCCTAAGCTCCTCCGCCTAAGCCCTCAGCTGTTCCGGCTAAATCCTCAGCACATGTGCATCTCGCCTCGTGCCAAAGGACTGCAGGCATCTCCATTGCCTCAGGTGTCTCAGCTAGTTCCTCAGCTGCACCAAGTTCCTCAGCTGGCCCCTCACCGCTGAAGACAAAGGCCACTGCTGGACGAGGTCCTCGCCCAAGTCCTCAAAAGAAACAAGTCGCTTTCCAAGTACCGTCTGAAGAAGACGAAGTTGATGATGATGAACTTGCCGAAATAATCAGAGACAGGCAAGTCAGGCCGCTAGAGCCAAAGGATCAGAGGTGCCACTGCTTTTGGATCCCAAGTTGATCCTCGACTACATTGATCCTTTCATCTCTTGATGAGCCGTTCCCTGGCTACGGTGGTGGCTTGCCCTATTTATAGAGGCACGGGTCCTCTCCCCAAATATTAGGCGGGGAAGGGATCCCACAACGGCTAGTTTGAAGGGGGGCAGCTAGTACAAGCTATCCTGACAAAAGATGGTCTTCGCCTGCCAAAGGCTCTGGTGATGACTCCGTCCTGGGCTCCACGGTGACCTCCGTCCTACCATCCTGCTGGTGCCCGCGCGTTGGCGCCCGCCTGGCCTTGGTCATCATGGCTTGCATCACATGAACCTCGCGAGGTGTCCCTTGCCTTGATCTCTCCGCTCCTCGCGAGCCATCCTAGTGAGGCCTTTCCCGAGGAGGTCTTGCGTCGTCCGCCTCGCGAGGCTTGGCCCCTCGCGAGGGTCTTGACTGTTTTCTAGTGAAGATGGGCCGTACAGGGCCGCTAGCGGCGCCTCGCCGTGGGCCGCATGCAGGCAAGTCTGGGGACCCCCATTCCCAGGACGCCGACAATAGGGAGGTGATCGAGCGGCTCGGTTGGCTCGAGGAAGCGACGAAGATGGCGAATCGGATAGCGACATCCGGCGGCCGTGGATGGGGAAGAAAGGTCGCGGCCTCGTCTTGGGGTTGTCAATCCTTGCGTAGGTCAGCACAGAGGTTCTTGGGAGCTCGGCGGAGCTCAGGAACATGGCCACAGAGCAAGGGGACGGCGGTCGGCGTGGTGGGCACGGTGTGTTGCGGCGGTGCACTCTAGTGCGTTCGGTTAGCGGGAGAGAGAGAGCAGGGGAGGGGAATGAACTCAAGGGAGTGAGTGGGAGGGTCCAAGGGTTGCGTGGCATCGTTCGGGCATGTCGGGGAGGAGCCCAGCAGGCAGGGAGGGAAGAGGTGGCATGGCCCTGCGTGCGCGGTGACCATGCGCCCCAGTCCTTCTGGCAAAGGACGAAGAAGACAGGGAGGGCACTCGTGGGCTAGGACAGCTACTTGGGCTCCAGGTAAGTGAGGAGGGCTTTTGTCTCTTTTTTCTCTAGTTTTGTTTCTATTTTCTATTTTGCATCTCTGGTTGAATTTGGTTTTCAAAACCAAACTATTTTATATACTTCTGAAAACTAATATGCGGTATGTTAAGATATATTTAGAGCCACTCACAGGTTTTCAGAAAAATTGGACTTGTAATTGTTTGATAGAAGGATTAAATCTAGATCAAATATTTATTAATTTAAATCCAAATGGCCTAAATAATTCCTCAAAAAAAATTCATATGTTTGGTTTGGATAAAAACCCTTGTCAAAAATATGAAACATCACTGAGGAGCATTTGGCTTCATTAAATGAGATTTTAGGATTCTTGCCATTTATTAAAATATTTTTCTGAGGCTTTGAACATTCCTGAATTCAGTTTCTTTAATTTAACATGATGCATGATGCTCACTAGAGTAACTAATTACAAGCAAAGTCTATGGCCGTGACAACTCACCCCCACTAAACAAGAATCTCGTCCCGAGATTCAAGACATAGGGTAAGTAGGGGGACTCTATCTATCACAATGTTCATGGTCGAATTGCCTTCTCAAAGATGTTGATTCATTGCTTCAAATTGATCTTGATGTCTTTGCTTTCGAGATCTTCATCAAACACAATGATGACAGAAAGAAACTCTATAGGAATCGATCTCCTTGAAGATCAAGCACTCAAGATCAACTCATGGAGTGAGACGTAAAAACATCTCTTGAGTTGAGACATAAAACACAAATCAGGAGCAATGGAAAGAGGTAGATGACATGGGTTCAATTGGGTAGGCAAAAATTCCACACTGAAGAAGATGGTGCATGGTTTCAAGATAGTGATGAAATAATTGCCATTATTCCATAACGAGGCACCCTAGAGGAGGTGACTCATAGAATCATTACCTCCAGTGGCAGAAAGAATTAATTTTGATACATCAATCATCAAAACTCTCTATACCAGCCTAAGGCAATTCACAATCGACCATTGGAGGAGTTCGAAATGTTGGGGAACATAGCATGCAATTTCAAAAAAATTCCTATGATCACGCAAGATCTATCTAGGAGATGCATATCAACGAGAGGGGGAGAGTGTGTCCACGTACCCTCGTAGACCGAAAGCGGAAGCGTTAGTTTAACGCGGTTGATGTAGTGGAATGTCTTCTCCATTCTACCGATCAAGTACTACGGCACCTCAAAGTTCTGCACACGTTCAGCTCAATGATGTCCCTCAAACCCTTGATCCAGCAAAGTGTCGAGGGAGAGTTTCGTCAGCACGATTCCATGGTGACGGTGATGGTGAAGTGATCCGTGTAGGGCTTCGCCTAAGCACTACATGAATATGACATGAGGCGTAAACTATGGAGGGGGGGCGCCGCACACGGCTAACAATGTTTGTTGTGTGTTCTAGGCGCCCCTCCCCACATTTATATAGGTGGGAGGGGAGGGGAACAACCATGGGGTGCCCCAAGTAGGAGGAATCCTACTTGGGGGCCTCCACCAATTCAGCCTCCCCTTTCCTTATCTCTGGAGGGGGGGGAGGAAAGAGGGAAGAGGGTAAAGTAACACTACTAGGGAAAAGCTTATAGGCAGACGCTTACTAGTAGCAAGGGTTTATACCCCACACTACTGCTACTTACTAGTAGCGCAGGTTTTTACCCCTCGCTGCTGCTAAGTTGATAGTAGTAGTGCGGGTCTTTAACCCTCGCTACTACTAAGCGGTCTCTACCGTGTCCCCCGAGACATGCCATAGTAGTGAGGGGTATAAACCCGTGCTACTACTAAGTTGATAGTAGTAGCGCGGTTTTATACCCCTCGCTACTACTAAGTACGAGGTAGGTGAAGTCGCCATATCCTCGGCCAATCCCCATCTCCTCCCCAAATCCCTCCTCTCTTCCGCCACTCTCTCCTCTCACTTTTCATACGCTCTCACATGGACCTCTTGCCCATGCGCCCTTCCTCCTCCGTGGCGCCGAAAGAGGTCGCCGCCTCACGCCACCGGCGTCTAGGAGCTCGCCGGTCTTCCACCGACGTCTAGGAGGCCACCGCCCCGCGCCACCACACCGGAGCACCTCACCACCAGTGAATAGCTCCACTGCTCCCTCCATCACCATCCTCTCTCCCTCGGTTTTCCTATTCTCTCTCTCCCTCTGGTTTGACTCACCCTCCCATGTCCATGCCCGTGTAGGTCGTCGCCATGGACGACCCGGAGCTATCTGGCATGGTCGGGAAGAGGAGCCCCACGTCGCGGCCTGGCTCTGCCATAGAAACGGGCCCTCTCCAATAGCCACCACCGAATCTGGTCTTCCACTATCCGTTCATGCCTCCGGTGACGCCAATCGTCGCTAGATCGAACCACTGCTGCTATTGACAACACGCACGGGATCGATATTTTTACTGTTTTTGAAAGCAATAGCAGTAGCGCGGGGTACAAGACCCGCTATAGATAATTAGAAGTAGCGCTGTCTGCAACGCATGCTACAGCTAACCATGTATAGTAGTAGCGTGTGTCAACACACGCTACTGCTACAAGTTAGCTGTGGCGCCGTATTAGTAGCATGGGCACCCGCGCTACTGATACACCCAACACCCGCTCTACTGATACACCCAAAACCCGCGCTGCTGCTAGGCTTTTCCCTAGTAGTGTAAGGGGAATCATATTCCCTCTATTTACTTTCCGCCTCCCCTTTTCCTTTCTCCACTTAGGCCGGCCCATATGGGGGCGCACCAGCCCCTTAGGGGCTGGTCTGTCCCGCCCTTGGCCCAATAAGGCCCATGTCTTTGCCGGGGGGGTGCCCGGAACCCCTTTCGGTGACCTGATACGTACCCGGAACCCCCGGAACACTTCTGGTGTTCGAATACTATTGTCCTATATATGAATCTTTCCTATCGACTATTTAGACACTCCTCGTCATGTCCTTGATCTCATCCGGGACTCCGAACAACATTCGGTCACCAAATCACATAACTCATATAATACAAATCGTCATCGAACATTAAGCGTGCGGACCCTACGGGCTCAAGAACTATGTAGACATGACCGAGACACATCTCCGATCAATAGCGAACAGCGGAACCTAGATGCTCATATTGGTTCCTACATATTCTACTAAGATCTTTATCGGTCAAACTACAATAACAACATATGTTATCCCTTTGTCATCAGTATGTTACTTGCCCGAGATTAGATCGTCGGTATCCTCATACCTTGTTCACTCTCGTTACCGACAAGTCTCTTTACTCGTTCTGTAATGCATCATCCCGTAACTAACTCAGTAGTAACATTGCTTGCAAGGCTTATAGTGATGTCCATTACCAAGAGGACCCAGAGATACCTCTCCGATACATGGAGTGACAAATCCTAATCTTGATCTATGCCAACCCGACAAACACATTCGGAGACACCTATAGAGCATCTTTAGAATCACCCAGTTACGTTGTGACGTTTGATAGCACACAAGGTGTTCCTCTTGTATTCGGGAGTTACATAATCTCATAGTCAAAGGAATATGTATAAGTCATGAAGAAAGCAATAGCAATAAAACTTAACGATCATTATGCTAAGCTAACGGATGTGTCTTGTCCATCACATCATTCTCCTAACGATGTGATCCCGTTAATCAAATGACAACACATGTCTATGGTTAGGAAACTTAACAATCTTTGATTAAGGAGCTAGTCTAGTGGAGGCTTACCAGGGACACGGTGTTTTGTCTATGTATCCACACATCTATCAAGTTTCCGGTTAATACTCATGAATAACAAACATTTATCATGATATAAGGAAATATTCAATAACAACTTTATTATTGCATCTAGGGCATATTTTCTTCACAAAATAATGGCATACTCATACTAGAATGGATGATGTGGACAATCTTGTTGAAGACAACGCAATGGATGATCCACCTTTAAAGATGATCCTCAACAACAATTACCATGAAGGGCAGCCCATGGTAAAATGGCACCATGGCAGGTGCAAGCTGGGAACCAAATGCAAGGGAATGATTCTGGTAACTAGGGAAAGCTCAATAGTAGAGAGTGATTCCACTATTTGAATGGTAATAGTATAACCGAGGAAACTAAGAGCACAAGAATCCCTAAGGAACAACTTCTGGAATAAGTCGCACGAAACCCTCATGGGGAAGCGGCCAACTTTTCCAATAAATATACTACAATAATAGGTCTTCCGGCTAGGTGTGTTGGCCACAACTTCCACTTTACCGGTTTAGAAAGTATCAATATTATAACTCTTGGGAAATGTTCCAACCATCATATCTGCCTGAGATTCAGATCTGATTGGCGTTAGGATATTCTAGACTCAACATGTCTGAGAAGGAAAGTTTTCAACACAAATCGACAAGATAATGTTGTGACATTCTTGGGAGATGGACTATGGTAGTAAACTCCAAAACATGAGCGGGTTCTGCTGCACACATGTGAACACGTTGTCCTAGACAAGCATGACCACATAGTAGTCTTACAACAAAACACTACAGAGTTCAGGTGGGGAACCATCATCGAGGATATTGAACTCCTTACATAAGTCTGGATTAGCTCTTAAGAAGGAACTTCTCCTTGAACAAATCAATCAGTGGCTTGGTTTTCTAGGAATTACATACGGAATGGAGATGATCAGTCTATCAAACCATAGAATACTTCGCACGTGCATGACTGACTTGGGACAATTCCATAGGAAGCAAAACAACTTTTCTAGAGTTCACGACGGCAACTTGCATCAAATGCACATGAACTTAGAGAGAGTCACTTCTTTCTTTCAACCTATGCTTCATGAACGGATCACAAAGAAAATGCTAAACACATTTCCAACACTAGCTTATATGTTCATCATGAATCACGGAGGAGATAAAAATGTTGCCGATGGGATCAACAACAATTCATCCAAGCTTCCATATAGATGGAATTCCACAATTAAGTGACGCGGGGATAACATTGGTTAGACCAAAGGATATAATCATGTATGGTCGAGGAAACAACCACGGGTAAGACAACCTTACAAACATAGTTGGTACTTATTTGACTTGATGATAGCCCATACTCAAATCAAGTTTGGATAATACAATAGATCCAACAACTGATCACGGAGATCAATTGGTGAATATATTATCTTTCTACAACACACACACACAAGATATCCCTTTGAAGTGAACTAAGTGGATTAAGCTTTTATCTTCCAAATCTCCAAGTTGTTGTTTAGCTTAACCAATTAGTTCAGAGGTATCCAACATAGATTCTTGGAGAAATGGGTGGTTTACAAGAAACCAACTTGATCACGGACTCAACATAAAGGTAAAGGAACAACCTAGTAATACTTCCAGGAAGATATCACAAAAATCACAAATCACCGATATGTTATTAAGCTCGAGAACACTCTTGCTTTCTAGGCAACATGATATGATCAAAAGAGCAAGAGATTGGTACAATCCTAACTCATTAATGAAAGGGTGCACCAAGAAAATGGACTATGTAGCACGATCAATCTTAGAATAGTGATTCAACAACCAACACGCTAAGAATGATATTACTGTCCATTAACTACCAAGCAACAGGGTTGTTAGGAGTACTAGTTTTACACATCGCAATTCACTTGTCGGCATTCTGGTTACAACAACACGGGGACCGAGGAATGAATAATGATGGCAAGAAGTGTCACTACATCTAGAATTCATAAGATGTGGTGCAATTCTCATTACAATCATGACATAGAGGGGCTAATACTCCAGGCTAGAACAGATTAAAAGTTGGATTAGCATTTTGATCTGCGGAATACAATTGCTTTGACCCAATCCAAGAGATGGATGAGGTGTCGTTGTTTGTTTCTCCTAGGTATTCTGAAATAGAATGGCTTGACGGACCACAAGAATAATAGACATCGATGAACAAATGCATGACATACCCTTGACTATCAATGGATAGATGAGGGCCAAGATATGGTTACAAAGGGAACAACTCAGAGGAACATAAGATTTTTCGAGTTGTGGATGCATAGATTAGTATGTCAAACAAGTTCAACATATTTCTTCCAGATAATCCATGCAGAAAGGTAACACTGGCAAATTCACAATATAGAATCGATAACTCATCAAGAGCACTGTTATCGTGATCTTTTGGTTCAAAAGGACTTCTGACATTTTGGTTCATGGTATTGGAAAAATGATATACCACAGACCTTGAAGACTATCACAAAGGTTGCTAACATACTAAAGGAATGATCAAACACTATCAACAGGAAGTAAGTAGAGTGAATCTCGGGTTCAAGAACCCAGGAATAGAGTGCACTAAGTAAATGGCATGATGGAATGCTTTCGAGAATGGTGGCCAGAATCATTGCGCTGGGAACACAAGACATGGCTAGATTACTAGGTGGTTCTCTAAGATACCCTACTATCATAATAATAGCTTCAGCATATATGTCGAGGCAATGGAGTACCTCAACGCACCGATTAGTGTGCTTAATATGACCCAAAATGACATCGGGAACATGGAGGAAAGATTTGCAAGTGCATCAGACTATTTAGAAACCTGGGATGACTCGGACAGCAAAACGGCTATAAATTCTCAAAAAGTTTTTGAGATATCGTGCAAAATGGTGGCATAACCACTCAACATCACAATATAAAGGTTCCGAGATCAACTGTCAACACACGAAAGTAGTAGACTGAGCCTTGAATCCATCATTCCTATAAGTCTACGGATTAGTAACACGTGATCCTGATAAAAAGATGAGAAGCCTAGTTCTTACACCCCGTAGGAAAGAAGAGGGTGAATCAGATCAGAAGGACATAAGGTAAAGGAGTAAAAAGAGCCATACGTTCCCTTCCACAATCAATTCCCTTATATAACTAAAGCATTTCTAGGCTCGACTTTGACATGTTTGGTGTCGTAATCCTATAGGTAGTCAGGCTCTAATACCAAAGCTGTCAGGACCCCGATCCTAAGTCACACCGACCTAGCATGTAACACCTCACTTTGCGGCCTCATGCACGATATCCCCATGGGTGCCACCTTACCTAGCCCGGGACCGTTTGTGCCTTTTGGCTCACATATATGATAGTGTCGCTAGCATCAATATGACAGAGAACCCGTGCCGACATGACTAGTCGTAAACCCAAAGTGGCACTAACTTACATGGATAGGCATACATGACCCATCAATGCACGTGTCAGTTAGCGGCGAGTGAATCCGGGCTATAGCAAGCTAACGGGACTCCGTTAGTCATCATGTGACATTTCCCCAAAGCGACAGACACAGGAGCAAAGAAGGACACATGCCGATCATCCCATGTGTTCCGGAGCGGTAGCAGGCTACCATGGCTCAGTGGAAGCACTAGGAGACATTTCCCCATAAGAGAGGCTACCAAGAATAAACAACTAGGTGTTGAATCCCACACATACCAAGCATTTCAATAACATACACATAATATGCTCGATATGTGTAAATACAACATGGCATCACAGCAAAACTCTATGACTCAAAGTATTTATTCAATTGGCTCCGAGGAGCCACATATTACAAACATGGGTTTCATGGACTAGCATTCAAGTCATACATGCAACAAGCACAGGTCGAAGCATAAACATGTATGGGTAGAGACATCTGAACCGAGAGAGGGCTAGTAATCTTTTCTACCTACAAGACCCTCGAAACGACTGTCTGGCATCCCCAAGCTAATTGTCGAAGCCCACGTGGAACTACTAGCACTACAAAAAAATACACTTCCATGATGATACGTGTTTGTCACAGTTGGTCACCTTTTCTATCATATATGTACATCCATGACGATTTTATGATAGAATCAAGATAGTCATACCCGTGCTGTCGAAGAAGTGTTCCATGACAATACCAAAATTATCATCACGGAAGTGTTCACTTCCGTGACGATAAATGATGCGTCATCGAAGTGCTTTCGTCAAGGGTAACCAATACATGGCATCCACCGTAATGGGTCGTCGTTAAGCTATCTGGTCTGGTTTTGGATCCGATAACCCGTTAATAGCCCGGACCAATGGGGATTTTCCACGTCTAAAATTCTCATTAGCTGGAGGAAACACGTGTCAGCTTGTCATTGGGTCAGATAGGCCCCTAAGATATGTCGACACATGTGACGCCCACCACTGGCCCATTTAGCTTACAAAGGCCGGCCCATTTGACTTGGTCAAAAGTTAGCGGGCCGACCCATGAAAAGCCTATTGACGGTGTGTTTGCAAATATCCCATTTTACGGCCCGGTAACTCATGGACCGTTAGGGCCTTCCCGAAATCGGCCCAACAACGTCATGTGGGCCGTCGAATGTAACACCAACCCATTTCACTTTCGGCCCATGTATGGCCCACGACGTCTTTCGGCCCATGTGAGGCCATCGTATCTTTCAGCCCTTTAGTGGCCCACGGTGACTCTAGCCCATAATGAATAGTAAATTTCTTTGTACCCATTAACGTCCCATGATTCACATGGGCCGTTTCAAGCCCGTATTAGCTTTCAGCCTACTGACAGCCATACGTTCTTGGAATCCTTTCCGGCCCTCGATTACTTCCCGCCCGTTACTAGCCTGTTCCCCTAATGGGCCAAATTCGGCCCGTGGCAAGAATCAGCCCGTTTGTTGCCTACTAACCCATTGTGCCATCTACAGCCAGTCCTATATTTTGGCCCATTAACGACCCGTTATGCCTATGACAGAATTAAGCCTTTGCTGTCCTCTGTCTTGTTAACGGCTCATTGCCGTGCTGGGCAGATACCAATTACGCCCGTTTATGGCCCATGTGGACCCATTTATTCGATGGCCCAAGACCCACCGATTCTACGGCCCATTGGAGGTCCATTTATCCGATGTCCCGTAGGACACCCATGGATCCTACGGCCTATAGGAGGGTCAAGGTTACCATGGTCTGTATATGGCCCATGGTTATTGCGACCATTAGCAAACCAGGGAAAAAGAAGACTAGGAAATAAATAAGCCCGAAACTAACGCTAGGCCATTAAGGCGATTGCACATATGACATCCACTGGGCATCAAAGATTGCCACCCGTGCAAATATAGGGAACACCCAACACTGTACAAAAATGGCTTGCTGTTTTCTTCAGCCGGTGGCTGCACGTTAAGAAACAATTTTGCATCACAACAAAACAAAATTACAACCATAAAACAAAAGGAAGGTTGGCATAAAAGTTAATAGTCTAGTAGATAAATGCACCACTAGAAGTTCAGAAGCTGTGTTCATTTGACCTGACTGTTACGTTTTCATGTTGTATTGTCTGATGAAGCACCCTTCGCCTTCATTTATCCTAGGCTCATGAACAACATAGAAAATGTCTGATAGTCTGGTTTCAAAACCATGCATATCTTGACGACATCGAACAATGTCTGTCCTTGTTTCAGAAAGGGTCTCTGTTAGGGAATGGACTTGTGTCTGGAGCGCAGATATAACATTTTTTTGAGCTTGCATATCTTGATCATGATGCAGTTTGGACGAGGTTGCCTTAACAACCAACCTAGTATTACGCAGGAACATGCTTTTGGCATTGTTAGTGGACAGGTACTGACCCACCGCAGCAAGAGGTGACATTGCAGTTATAATTGCCTCGTCACCTTCAAAAGGCGGCGTTTCCACCAGTTTTTCCATAGCTTGCTGAAAAGTTGAGTTTTTACATTAGTAGTACTAGAATAGAAGAAATTAAGGAGGCAGCAAAACCAAACAAAATATCTTTAGTCTATATACAGAACTTATTCTGGTGAACCCATGTAAAATATTAGTTGTATTTTACTACAAAGTACATCATAAAACCAGGTTCCAAATGTATGACCATCTACCATGGCTAATGTATTGTCTATTTCTTCACATTGTATTGAACGATAAGGATAAAGAGACAAAGTTTATAAGACGGTAAGCACAATATGACATCATTCATATCACAAAACAACTGAGAACAGACAAACATGCAATTGTAATGTTGTGTGGGCATGTCCAGCAAGGAACTAGATTACAGATCAAGATCAAAGGAACATCACTCCTCTCTTTTAAACTTTGTAAGGTGCAATGATACGCTAAGACAATTATGTATAAAATTGAAAAGAGTAATAGACATTGGCTACAAACCATGCAGTTCAATGCACAAGTCAGAGTAAGTAGTACTTAAAAGGCATGAGGATTAAGGACTTACAACAGCTACTTTGACTGGTGCAGTCATGCCCTTCGTCTTGCTGGTGTGACAGTCCTTGAAGATTTCCATAGCATTTGGTTCATGTACTTTTTGATCTTTGCGTGCTTTCCTCTGCATTTCGGACAAGTCAATATAGATCTGATAATATCGTACAACGAAAAGAGTGAAACATCAGCTAATTAGAAGAGCCTCGTAGTGTGCAATATATCTACGAGATCCTGTCATCTGTTGGAATTTTACTTTCATATGGTTGGCCTTGTTCTTTGAAGAGTTCACCTAAAAGAAGATAGATTTGTGAGGCACATGCGTAAATAGGACTTCAACATGTGATCATATCACATATATATATAATGTACCTAATACTTTGGATTAGACTAGTGTTTAACGAGGAATCTCCAGTCTTCATCTGATATATTTTCCATTGGAGATGTTTTGGAAAGTTCACTATTAGACTTGCCTTCAAAGTGAGTCCTCAAGTTATACCGATACTGTCGCAGAGCAGACTTGAAAACAGGGGTGCAAGCTTGTTTGGTCGCATCCTCTTGGCTATCCAACTTGAACCTCATCTGTTGAAAATTATGGGAGTCTCATTATCAGCAACCTAGAAAGTATGGGAGAAAGAAAGAAGATATTACTAGTTTCCATACATAACCGTACTTACAGATAAATGGTCGAGGAAGGTGTCGAATAGGGTTTCGTTTTTGTCATTCCTGTACTAAATCCATGTTGGGAGTGTAACGCCCAATATGCGACTATACTCCATACATGTAGAGGCACGACTTGGGGTATAAGCGCTTATTGGTGTGGTCGCAAGAGTGGTTGTATCTTTGCTCATCTCATGTACAAAATAGATAGAATACGAGCTTTGGCTTACAATTGCCTCAATGTCACACAATATCATCAAGTTATACAATCATTCAAGATGAACACAAAGTCCGGCTATGGACGAAATCAAATGAATAAAACACAACCAACCATGCTAAGTCCTGATCGACACTACTTGGCACCACTACTGATCATCCAGGAAGGAAACATAGTAACAACCACGGTCTTCGTCGAACTCCCACTTGAGTTCAGTGGCGTCACCTGCATCAGACTCGTCGGTACCTACAACTATGTTTGTAGTATTCTGTGAGCCACGTGGACTCAGCATTCTCAACACCCTCGGTAGCAAGACTATCAAAGCTTAAAGGTAAGGTATGGATATGTGGTGGAGTTGCATCAAGCACTAAGCAGCGTATGGTGGCTAGCTTACGAATACAAGACTAAGATGAGAAACTACGCAATGGACACCCCTACTAGTAATGATCAATAAGTGATCCTGAACTAGTTGCGTTTAAACAAAACAACACTGTGTTCTCTTCCCGAACCTCGTCGAAAACAGACCGTCACGGTTACACACGCGATTGGTGTATTTTAGTTTAGTCTAGTTTCAAGTTCACTACAACTGGATATTAAAAACTCCCATCTGCCACATAACCGCAGGCATGGCTTTCGAAAGATAAAACCCTGTAGGGGTGTCCCAACTTAGCCCATGCAAGCTCACGATCCACGGAGACAATCCTCCATCTCGGGACCCTCCGATCAGACTCGGAATCCCGGTGCACAAGACATTTCGACAATGGTAAAACAAAACCAGCAAGACCTCCCGACGTGCCGACACCCCGATAGGAGCTGCGCATATATCATCTCAGGCCACAATCGGATTGGCTAAGTTTCTGGTTGACACACCCGTTGGTGGCCCCGGCTACTTCCAGTTTGGACCAACACTCATGAGGAGCACTGGCCCGGGGGGTTGATTAAGAATCCTCGGGTTAATTACTCTCTATGAAAATTTCAGTTGTTACTAGGCAAAAGGTAAAACCAAGGTTGGGCCTTGCTGGAAGAATTTTATTCAAAGCGAACTGTCAAGAGGGGCCAATACATTTTCACCGTGTTAGGGATGCAAAATCAAGGAACATAACACCGGCATGACGGAAACTAGGGAGGCAAGAGTGGAAAAAAACACCGAGCAAAAGGCCAAGCATTCCACCCTTTACCAAGTATATAGACGCATTAATTAAATAATAAGATATATTGTGATATCCCAACATATCCATGTCCCAACATGGAACAACGTGAACTACACTTGCAACTAGCAACGCTATAAGAGGGGCTGAGCAAAAGCGGTAACATAGCCAAACAACAGTTTGCTAGGAAGGTGGGTTAGAGGCTTGACATGGCAATATGGGAGGCTTGATAAACAAGTGGTAAGTAGCGCGACATAGCGATAGAACGAACAACTAGCAAGCAAAGATAGAAGTGATATTGAGGGTAATGATAATCTTTCCTACAAATTTTTGAAAGGTATCGAATTCTTGCTCCTCGTGAATGTACTCGATAGGGTCCTTGAACGTGAACTCATCTCTCGGCTCTACCCAAAGCAAGAACACAAGAAACGGAACAACAATCAATCACGGTGCACTACGCAAGCAACATGATGCAATATGGGTACTCTGGAAGGGGAAAATGAACATTGCACTAACTTGGCATACCAAGCATGCCACAGGAAAGATAGAAAGATTTTGGTTGAAATCGATATGAAGATCACCGGAAACGGATGCACGGTTTGCAAATGACGAGCAAAACAAGATATAATGCAATCTGCTTAAAATAGCAACATGGCACATGAGATGCAACATATAACTATGCTACAACACTCCAACATGAAAACAAAATACATGGCAGTGAAGTACAGCTAAAGGTCTAAGAATAGTGAACACTGAGCTACTACTAGAACTCAGTAGAACAAGTCTAAAACAACATGGCAAAAATACTGGACATGACAGAGACAATATAGGTTGCAAAGTTTAGAGCCAGTAAACTACATGTTACAGTAACCTATCATGGAAAACTTGAGCATGGCATGCTAGTACTGAATGCAATTAACAAAACTCCCTTACTGAACTTGTTCCAAAGATCCACAGAAAAGATGATAGCATCAATGCAAACATGGCAAGTGATATCAACATATCTCAGACTTAGTATAATTACATGGCATGGCAGAAACAGATTCATGATAGCATGTTTACAAGCTTATGGCACTCATCACAGTGCACTATATGGCACAGTAATGCAACCAACAGTAATAAGACACATTTATGAAGCTAATCATGGCAAGATCATGGTCATAGGATGCATAGATCACTAGCTATTCGCATGGAAAAAATGAACTTACTGTTAACAGACTGACAACAACATTATTTAACAACTTTAGAGCATGGTAACGACAATCTACACTACCCCATAATTGCAACCAAGGGCATGGATGGACAGAGCATAACAATATATACAAAACATCCTTCATGAGCATCACCAAAATATGCATGGATTCACTTGTAGCATCAAGTTAACATGGCAACATAACATAGCAGGAAAAGACTTTGCAGAAAACAGTCACTGAAATCAGCAACAACAAGTAGCCTACTTTGCATGCTTGTGCTAGTCACTAGAGGGCTCATAAAAATACAAGGATAGCACCACTGTAAAGATGGCATGAAGATGCTCCTAAACCATGTTGACATGCTTCCCAAAAGATAGACGCACAAAATGCTATGGAAAAGACAAATCACCAAGTTATGGTAGTTTCCAGCAGATAACATCATTTAGCACTTTTTCAACAATGATTAGGGCCTCAAGAGGACAGTAACATGCAAGCAAATTACTCCAATATGTATAGCATCACGAGATAAACATTTCAATATGTTATGCACGCAAAACGAAGCTACGAGTAGGAAGTTATGACATGATGATGGGGCACACATAATGACACGGATCACGGACTTGGATGATTTTAGACCGCGAAGAACTCAACGGCGAGGTTTGTGGATCGGGTCGGGGAAGGTGGATCCAGGCGGCGAGTCCGGGCGGCGAGGGGCTCCGTCGGAGGCGGCGAATCCGGCCGGGATCGGGCTTCCCGCGGCCGGATCTGGCGGTGGTGGCGGCGGAGCTCCTCCGGAGTGGAGCGGCAAGGCGCAGCGCCGAAGCGGGGCGGTGGTGACGGTGTGGCGACGGCGCGCTGTGGTCCGGGGCAGCGGCGACGCGTGGGTGACGGCGGGTGGCTCCTGGCGATGCGTGGAGAGGAGCACGGGTGCGGGCGAGTGCTTGATGGGCTCGGCAGGCCCGTTCCGGGCCCCGCGGGCCGGCGGTGGCTGGTGGCATAGGAGGCGATGTGGCACGCCCTAGTCTGCTGCGGGGACAGCGATGAACGCGTCCGGCACCGGGTGGAAGTGTCCGGCACACGGAGGAGGTGGCTAGCTAGGGTTTTGCCAGAAATGGTAGGGGGAGGTGCCCTTTTATAGGTAGAGGGAGCTAGGAGAGGGCGATTGAGGCGCGATTTTCGCCCACACGATCGTGATCCAATGGCGAAGTGCATGGAGGGGGTTTAGATGGCCTAAAGGGATGTTGTGGAGTGGTGTTGGGCTACAAAGAGAGAGGGGTTTCGGCGGTTACATGGTTAACCGTTGGGGCATCAAATGACCTCCAAATGGAACGATATTTGACAGGCGGCCTACCGGTGATGTACCAAGGCCGCTCGACAAATCTCAGCCCATCCCAAGGACGTTTTTCTCCTGCTCACGAAACAAGATCTGGAAGGTGCGGCGGATGCGTGTGTGAGTGTCAGATTCCAAAACGGACAACGGGGAAAATGACTGGATGCAAGAGGCGAATATGAATGTAAATGACATGCACATGATGACATGAGATGAAATGCATGATATGAACAAAATGCAAAACGAGGACAAGACCCAACCACGGAGGATATAACATATAACATTGCAGGAAATGGCAAGAGTTGGAGTTACAATTATTAAATGTTACATCCAGGATGTTACAACTCTCCACCACTACAAGAGGATCTCGTCCCGAGATCTAGGACTGAAAGAACTCTGAATATTCAGAACAGAGGTGATCCTCGCGCTCCCAAGTAAATTCTCAATCGGAATGGTGAGACCACTTAACTTTGAGGAACTTTATCGACTTACTGCGAGTTTTGCGCTCGGTTTCTTCAAGAATGGCAACGAAATGGAAAAGTTGATGGTGCGCTCGGGCATGTTCAAGCACTTACGAAGTTGTGACACGTGAAATACATCAAGCACATTTGATAAGTTGGATGGAAGTTGAAGTTGATAAGCAAAGTTGCCTCTTTTGCCAATGATCTTCAAAGGACCCACATATATAGGGGCAAGCATCCCTTTGATACCAAAGTGCCGAGTGCCTTTCATGGAGAGACGGAGATAGACATGGTATCCAATCTCAAAAGCCAAGTCACTATGCTTGCTATCATGGTAACTCTTTTGGTGAGATTGCGCAGCTTTGAGATTTTCACGGATGACTTTACACATTTCTTCAGCTTCTGTGATCAAGTCATTGCCAAGAAGTTGGCATTCACCAGTCTCGGACCAATTGAGAGGAGTGCGGCACTTTCTGCCATAGAGAATTTTGAAACGGGCCTTGCCCGAACATGCTTGGTAGTTGTTGTTGTAGGAGAACTTGGCATATGGGAGGCAATCTTCCCACTTCATACCGAAATAGATGACACAAGCTATGAGCATGTCTTCGAGAACTTGATTGACTCTTTCAACTTGGCCACTCGTTTGAGGATGAAAGGTTGTGCTAAAACGAAGTTTGTGTCCATGGCCTTTTGTAAGGAGTCCCAGAACTTGGAAGTGAAGATGCTAACACGATCTGAAGAGATAAATTGAGGAATCCCGTGCAACGAGACAATTATGGAGGTATATAGCTCTGCCAATTGAGCTGCCGTGATAGATCCTTTGACTGGAAGGAAATGAGCCACCTTCGTAAGCTTGCCAATGACAATGAAGATAGCATCATTCCCTCGTTTGGACTTGGGAAAGCCAGTGACAAAGTCCATTTCGATATGATCAAACATCCATTCTGGAATAGCAAGAGGTTGGAAGAGACCAGCTGGTTGTTGATGTTCTGCTTTCATCCTTCGACAAACATCACATTCATTAATGAATTGAACAATCTCTCACTTCATTCGAGTGCATCAATACGACTGCTTGAGGTCATGGTACATGTTCGAAATGCCTGGGTGAATGGAAAGAAAAGAATTGTGTGCTTAGTTCATTATGACCTTCCTTAGATCGCCCTTAGGAACCACTAGATGTTCCTCGAAGAATAAGGTATACTTGTCATCAATGCGATAGAACTTGTATTTGGGAAGGCCCTTGGCAACACCATGGTTCACCTTCTTCACCATGGTATCAAGGAGTTGTTCCTCACGAATTTGATCTTCCAAAGCTGGAGTGACTTGAAGGTTGGCAAGAAAACCTTGAGGAACAACTTGGAGGTTAAGCTTGCGGAAAGCTTCACAAAGATCCGGCTGAAATGTCTTGAGAATTAAGTTGTTGCAATATGACTTTCTTCTCAACACATCTTCAATCACATTAGCCATACCTGGAGTGTATTCAATGCTTGGATTGTACTCTTGAATCATTTTGACCCATCGAGTTTGTCTGAGGTTGAGGTTGGGCTGAGTGAAGATATACTTCAGGCTCTTGTGATCAGTGAAAATGTCTGCCTGCCTTCCCAACAAGAGATGTCTCCAAGTGATTAATGCATGGACAACTGTTGCCAACTCAAGATCGTGAGTGGGGTAGTTCCTTTCGTTTTGCTTCAACTGTTGAGAAGTATAATCCACAACCTTCTTGTCTTGCATAAGAACACCACCGAGACCTTGCAATGAGGCATCACAGTAAACTCAGTAGGGCTTGGACTCTTGCTGGTTGCTTCTTTATTTGGTTGAGGAGGAGTAAGGACAGGAGCTGTGACGAGTTTCTCTTTGTGTGTTTTGAAGGCAATGTCACACTCAGGAATCCAGGAGTACTTGACATGCTTTTGAAGGAGGTTTGAGAGAGGCTTAGCAATCTTTGAGAAGTTCTCGACAAATCTTCGGCAATAGCTTGCAAGCCCAAGGAAACTACGGAGCCGCTTGATGTTCTAAGGAGGCTCCCATTTCACAATTACAGAAACCTTCTCTGGATTAATAGAAATTGCCTTGGCGGGGATGATGTGACCAAGGTAAAGAACTTCATCAAGCCAAAACTAACATTTGGAGAACTTTGCGTAGAATTGATACTCTTTGAGCTTGTCGAGCACCAATCGCAAATGCTTGGCATGATCCTTCTTATTCTTGGAGAAAACCAGGATATCCTCGAGATACAATAGGACGAATTCATTGGTGTAGGGGTTGAATATGAAGGTCATCATGCGAGAGAATGTTGGAGGGGCATTTGCAAGCCCAAAAGACATGACAGTGTATTCATAAGAACAATAGCTCGTTCTGAATGATGTCTTTGGGATATCTTATTCACGAATGTGAATCTGGTGATAACCCATAGGAAGGTCAAGCTTGGAAAACACCTTTGCACCTTTGAGTTGCTCAAATAACTCGTTGATATTGGGAAGTAGGTATTTGTTCTTGATTGTCTTCTGTTCAATGGGCAGTAATCGACGCAAAGTGATTCCGGGCCATCCTTCTTCTGGACAAATAGAACACCACAACCCCAAGGAGATGAACTTGGTCTAATCAGACCTAGACATTCATGTTCATCGAGCTATTTCTTCAATTCCTTCAGCTTTTTTGGCCCAACCTTGTATGGGCGCTTACCAATGGGTTCTGTACCGGGATCAAGATCAATAATGAACTCGACTAGCCAGTGAGGAGGCACACCCAGAAGCTCTTCATGAATGACATCTTGATACTCACAAACAACTGGAATCTGAGAAGTAGCGTCAATCTCGCATTTCTCATTGAGAGAGAACAACCGAATGGTGTTATCTCGAGCGGCGAAGATAATCACCTGTTCAGAAGGATGTGTCAATTAGACTTCCTATGTAGCACAATCAAGACAAGCCTGGTGCTTAGAAAGCCAATGTAACACCCCGGATATGATTTACCCAATATGTACTCCAACTCTTGCCGTTTCCGGTGTTAAGTTATCTTATTTTCTCGGGTTCGGTTTTTTTGTCTCCTTGTGTTGTTATCGTTGTCATGCATCTCATATCATGTCATCATGTGCGTTGCATTTGCATACGTGTTCGTCTCATGCATTCGAGCCTTTTTCCCGTTGTCCGTTTTGCATTCCGGCGCTTCGTTCTCCTCCGGTGGTCATTTCTACCTTTCTTTCGTGTGTGGGGATTAAACATTTCCGGATTGGACCGAGACTTGCCAAGCGGCCTTGGTTTACTACCGATAGACCGCCTGTCAAGCTTCGTACCATTTGGACTTCATTTGATACTCCAACGGTTAACCGAGGGACCGAAAAGGCCTCGTGTGTCTTGCAGCACAACACCCCTCCAAGTTGGCCCAAAACCCACCAAAACCCTCTCCATCATCTAGAGCGTTCGATCACGATCGCGTGGCCAAAAACCGCACCTCATTTGGACTCTCCTAGCTCCCTCTATGCCTATATATACACCCCCTCCGAAATTCGCGGTTCCACTCTCCCCCTAACCCTAGATTCATCCTCCATAGCCGCCGGACATGTCCGAAGTCTAGCCGGACACGTCCGTCCGCCAGCCCGCGCCAATAGCCGCTCGCCACGTGGCACCCCCGTGCCCACTTTGCCGCCCGCCGCCGCCAGCCCGCGAGGGCCCGGGGCCGGCCCTCTCCTCCATCCGACCGGGCCGCGCCGCCTCTTCCCCAGTTCCGGCGCCGAGCCGCCGCACCTCCGCCGCTCCGAGCCCGGCCCTCATCCGCCACCCCCTCGTCGTCCGCGCCGCCCCCCAAGACCGGCAAGTCCGGCCGGCGTGCCTCCTTCAAGTCCAGCGACGCTCCGGCACCGACCCCAGCGAACCTCATTTTGCGTGCTCCGGCGAGATCCAGATCCAGATCCATTTTGCCTCGGTTGACTTTTTGCCCGAAACCCTATTCATTTTGCTATTTTCATCTTGTTGTATCTCCGCATCCGTAGCTCCGTTTTGGGCATATAGCATATCAAAATGTTCGTCTCAAAGAGCACATAACTTGGTACCCGAAATGCTGTTGGGAGAATGCTATTTGAGATAATTGTCAGATCTGCTGCTCCAATTAGATATTTGTCATTTTTGCCATGATTAATGTGTGCATGATATGCCGCTGAGCTCTACATGTGTTTTGTTATATGCTTTGTCATCTTTCCAGAGGTGCAACCCATGTATTTTTGTGATGTGTGTGGTGACTAGAACAAGCTTGCAAAGTGGTGCATTCGTTAATGCTGATTTCAGGGACTTAGCATTTCCACTAAGTCCTTGACCTGTTTATCTCAATATGCCATATGTTCATGTTGTTTCCTAGTGATCCGTGCCTCTTTTGAGGATGATCAGTAAGGATGTTTTGTTAATCTTGTATTTCTCTATCCATCCATGCCTTTGTTTGCAATTATGGAGCACCCTAGCTTGAGTCAATCAACCTCTACTTTTGTCATTTCGTGAATCTGGGCAGATTGTCTACTTGTTAGCGATTTTGCCGAGGATGTTGTAGTTGATCCGTGCATGCTATGTTATTGTTCTTGCCATGTCTAGCTTGTATAATGTGTATTCTTGATGGGTGTATGCTTAGATTGTCATGACTTGCTCTGTAGTGAGTGCATCGAGCTTGTAAACATGCCTACTTGATATCTGATTTGCATGCTCCAGTTTTTCACTAAGTCTGTGATCTGATTATGTTTTTGCCATGTTCTCATGTTTGCAAATGTACTTTCTGATCCCTTTTGGCTCAAGGTCACTAAGGGACTTTTGTTAAGCTCTTTGAGTAGCTCCATGCCATGCTTTACCTTGCCATGTTCAGGTCTTGTAGCATATAGTTTTCATGCTCCAAAGTGTGTTACCTGATCTGAAATTCCAGACAAGTGTTAATTTCACTAAGTCTGAAATCTGTTTGCCAAATGCATTTTTGCCATGCTTGTTTGAACCTATTAATGGACGAATTGGTCGTAGCTCAGTGTTCATCTTTTGTTAAGCATCATGTATGGATCCCTGCCATTTATTTTGTTGTCATGTTTGAGTGCTGTAGCATGTTCATCTTGTTGCATTTAAATGGCTATGTGTTGTATATGGCAGACCGGTGCCATATTTGAATTGCTTGCCATTTCCAAACCGTAACTCCGATTCCGGCGTTCTTTATATCGTTTTCAAGAGATTTCACCTCACCTTTCCAGTGGCACACTTGGATTTCCAAGTTGAGGCCAGGTTCCTTCATTCCTTGTCAAATCTTGCATATGCATCACATATCGCATACCGCATAGCATACCATGTTTGCATCATGTTGTTTGAGCTTTGCACGTGGTTGATTGAGTTCCATTTGCTTGTTTGTATTGTTTGGGTAGATCCGGGAGACGAGTTCGCTAACGAGGAGCCCGTTGAGTTTGCTTTCGAGGATCCAGTCAACTCTGACAACTTTGTAGGCAAGATGATCATACCCTCGAAATCACTACTATCTTTGCTTTGCTAGATGATCGCTCTTTTGCTATGCCTATGCTACGATGCCTACCACTTGCTTATCATGCCTCCCAAATTGCCATGTCAACATCTAACCCACCATGTCCTAGCAAACCGTTGATTGGCTATGTTCCCGCTTTGCTCAGCCCCTCTTATAGCTTTGCTAGTTGCAGGTGAAGATTGGAGACCGTTCCTTGTTGGAACATTATTTACTTGTTGGGATAACATTATATTATCTTGTTATCTTAATGCATCTATATACTGGGTAAAGGGTGGAAGGCTAGGCCTCTCGCCTAGTGTTTTGTTCCACTCTCGCCACCCTAGTTTCCGTCATATCGGTGTTATGTTCCTAGATTTTGCGTTCCTTGCGCGGTTGGGTTATAATGGGAACCCCTTGATAGTTCGACTTGATTAAAGCCTTTTCCAGCAATGCCCAATGTCGGTGTCAAAACTGGCGGATCTCGGGTAGGGGGTCTCGAACTGTGCGTCAAGGCCGGATGGTAACAGGAGACAAGGGACATGATGTTTTTACCCAGGTTCGAGCCCTCTCGATGGAGGTAATACCCTACTCCTGCTTGATTAATATTGATGATATGGGTAGTACAAGAGTAGATCTACCACGAGATCAAGGAGGCTAAACCCTAGAAGCTAGCCTATGGTATGATTGTTGTATATGGAGTTGATTGCCTACGGACTACAACCCTCCGGTTTATATAGACACCGGATAGGGTTAGGGTTACATAGAGTCGGTTACAATGGTAGGAGATCTTGAATATCCGCATCGCCAAGCTTGCCTTCCACGCCAAGGAAAGTCCCATCCGGACACGGGACGAAGTCTTCAACCTTGTATCTTCATAGTCCAGTAGTCCGGCTGAAGGTATAGTCCGGCTACCCGAACACCCCCTAATCTAGGACTCCCTCAGTAGCCCCTGAACCAGTCTTCAATGACGACGAGTCTGGCGCACAAATTGTCTTCGGCATTGCAAGGCGGGTTCCTCCTCCAAGTCCTTCATAGAATATTGTAAACACCAAGAGTAGTGTCCGGCTCTGCAAAATAAGCTCCCACATATTGCCATAGAGAGAATAATATTAACACAAATCAAATCTGCTGACATATTCCGCAGTGCGTCAACACACTACAGCCAAGTCCTTCACTCGAATCGTTTTCACTTTTCCACCTCAGCGTGTTTTGCGAGGCGGTTTCCTTGGCACGTCTTGTCAAAGCAGAGATCGTGTGCCCCCCTTTTACGGGATTCTCATCAATACGGACGTGGGTAACCCAATCGTGCCCGTTAGCATGTTTTGTCGATTAAAGGCGGGTCCCAAACGGTTACGGGGAGGGCTCCTGGTATTCAACCTCTTATAAAGAGACCAGGGCCTTACTCCTTTTCTCCAATCCCAAAACAAGTTCGCCCGTCGCCTCGAGTTCCAACACCCTAGGCTCCAGATTCTGGGCGCGTCAGACCTTCGACAATGTCCGGTTCCGACCTTCAAGGCCGATGGATGCCCTCCTCCATAATGGAGGAGGACGTGCTAAAGTTGAGAGAGGCTAAGTTCTTGACCGCCGAAATTTCGCACAGGTTGCCTGCTCAAAGGCAGGATATCCCCAGTCCCCAGCCCGATGAGAGCGTAGTGTTCGTGTCTCACTTCCTTCGGGGGTTAGGCTTCCCGATGGACCCCTTTGTGAGGGGACTACTGTTTTATTACGGGCTGGAATTCCACGACTTAGCTCCGGAGTCCATCCTCCATATCTCCTCGTTTATCGTTGTATGCGAAGTGTTCCTCCGTGTTACCCCTCACTTCGGATTATGGCTCAAGACTTTCAAAGTGGAGCTGAAGATGATCAAGGGACGGCACGCAGAGTGCGGAGGCGCTGTTATAAGCAAAAATGCGGATGCTCCATGGCCCGAGGGCTCTTTTCAAGAGGAGCTAGGCTTGTGACAACGAGAGTGGTTTTATATCACCACTCCCCGGAGCACCAAGTGGGTGGCGCTTCCTGCCTTTCGCTCGGGTCCCTCACCACGGCTAGCATCATGGGTTAACAGATGGTTAGATTGGGGTTTGCCCAAAGACGTGCCCTTGTTACATGGCCCCATTAAGGATCTCTTGGAAGGAGACCTCAGCCTGGTCAAGGTGACGCAGGTCATGCTGATTCGCCGAATATTGCCCGGCAAACGTCGCTCCCTTCGCCTGTGGGAGTTTAATCCAGAGGGACCGCGAGCTCTCCAAAATTTCATGGGCGCAACGCCCGCGGAGATGTATAAACTGTTCTACGGATCATAAGAGAAGTGTCCGGATTTAACCGAGGACGCAGGCCTAAGCTACAATCGCCCAGATACTCAAGTAAGCAACCTTGTGCCCGGACCTTCTATCCGTATAATTGTCATAAACTTGCCCCTGAAAGAGCCGTCCTTCTAAACAGGAGTGGATAGCGAAGGCAAAGCTAATCAGGTGTCCGGCTCCCCTTCCCGAAAGCAGGCCAGATCCCGTGTTGGTCAGGATGCTGGAGATAATGCCTTTGGAGGGAAGCAAGGGGGAGGACAAGGAAACTATGGCCTCCTCGAAGGAGACTGCTCCGAAGGGAGGAACCAACAATTCCTCTCCTCAGGGGAAGAAGAGAGCCGCCTCTGACGACCCGGAAACCATGGCCTCGAAGCGGGGGAAAAAATCCTCGTCAGAGGGTCCGACGCCGGGGAGTTCCTCGGCCGGACTACGCCCTCAAGAGGATCAGCCCTCCAGCGAGCCGTAAGTAGAGAAAGATTTTCCTTTTGATTGATGAGGGAAATCCTTGATTTATATCTGAGAAGATTAACCGAATTTTTACCTTGTAGCTCGAACCTCAACCCTTCTCAGCAGAGCTCGTCTTCGGGGGATCTCCTTCCGGAGATGATGGAGAGCGGGACGCCTCCCCTTGCCGTGCCGCCTAGCGAGGCGGGCGACCCTGAGGTGTCGTTGCGGAGGGTTTCCCCGAATCCGGCAGGGGCGGAAGATAGCTATGTGGCCCCCCGAGGTTCTCCGCGTCCGGCCTTCGAAAGAGGTCGTGGGACAAGTCCGACATCGTCTGGTGCTCGGCCGGAGGAGCTAAAGATTCTGCTGGGGCGAGCTTCTATCTCGGAGGAGCACCGTGCATTGATGGGCATGGTGATTGAAAGGATCTCATCCACAGAGAGCGGATTGCATGAGGCCGTCAAAAGTTTACTAACGGGTTTAGAGGTACATTAGATAATGTACACTTTTGTCAATTGCGCATGAATAAGATGCGCCCTATTTAGATAGTAGCCCCTGAGACTCTGCGCGTCGTCAAGAAATTACGGCACGCGGAGGATCATAATCCCAGGTCTAAGATGTCGCCTTTGAATGTAGGCGGCAGGGTGTCCGGAATCGAGCCGAACTGATGATTTTGCCGAACTAAAGCGGCAACTGGACGTGGCAGGTGCCGACGTCGCGCTTGTCAACAAGCGGCTTGATGAGGCTCAAGGTATGTAATTCCTCGGGCGGCATCAGGTAAGAAGAGTTTTATGCCAGTGTCTTACGATGTGTGTGCTTGACGTAGATGGTGCGGCCGCCGTGGAGAGTCCTAGGGCAGAACTTGCCCGAGCTAAAGAACAAGCCAGAGAAAGTGATGCGGCTGCCAAGAAAGCCCTTGAAGAGCTGAGAGCCGAACAGGCTGCTCATTGCCGAAGAAAGGAAGAGATGGCCAAGATGGCTGAAAAGTTAAAAGAGTGCTGCAGACTGTTGCAGACTTCTTGAGAAAGAAGACCAGGCGAAACAGACGGACTTAGAGAAGGCCGTTGCCAATGCCAAGGACGCGCGCTCTGCGATGAGAGCTGCGAAGGAGGAGCTGCGTTAGGCCGAACAGATTGTGGCTGGAAAGCCCTTTATGTTGCGAAGGAAATTTTGCGATCCGAAGTTTACTCCGTTGGACCGGATGTGGAGTGTGGAGGATACCTATCTGGATTTGGCAGCGAGTGCTGCTGATGCGACCGAACACTTTCGAGATCAGAAAGATCGCGAAGTGGAAAAGCTTTTCTGGTCGCAGTTTCACAATCCAGAGCGTCCACTGGCAGTGGATGATCATTTGGCTCAATGGGCCGAACTGAATAGGTTGTCCGGACTCGCCATGAAGTACGTCATGGGTCATCTTTGGCCGGGGAGATCGGAGCCGAAGAGTTATTTCAGCTTGGTTCAGCAATTCCTTGACGCGGTGCCGCGTATTAATGCAATGAAGAGGTCAACATGCATAGAGGGCGCAAGGATGGCTCTTTCCTGTGTCAAGACATACTGGGCAGAGATGGAGACCACCGTTGTTGCGTCCCGAGATTCGGACAAAAGCCGAGTACCCTCCGAGCACTATTTTCAGGAAGTCCTTGAAGGCGCTCATGTAATAGAGATGTAGTGCTCGAAAGATGCTATGTTATGATAGCATATGTAATTATAAAGTAATATTTTGATAAACTGTAGTGGCCTTTTTATACTTGTGCCTTCAAGTATTGGGAACACCTCCTGTGCGGCCGTTTTAAGATATATATATACAAAATCTGAAAGATGGCAGTCGTTGGCTTCAGCCCCCACACACATAGTGCGGGGGTGCTCGCAGAAGACGCATTTTCACACTTAACCCAACGTCTTGGTCCTACAAAGGAGGTGACAGCGCAGCGGGCCAGGCAACCAGACTATAATGCTTTAACACTTTCACTTAGCCATAGGAGCTTGACAGCGAGACTATTTAGGTAGCCTCTTGGTGGCGACTGCGCTTGCTCGAGTTCGGGGCGCGTATGTGCCTGACTGGGAAGCGGCCCTTCGTTAAAGCGGATGAATCCGATAGGTCATCGAGTGGCTGACCAGTCTCACGCTACATCATGACAGTTAGTTTTCGGCTTTCTCTACTGAGGTGCTCGCCCGGCCGAACCGGGGCACAATCGTAGTAGTTCTCCTGGTGCTACCTTAGCCGATAGAGCGGAACGTAAGGTAGCCGAACTCAGGAGCCGGGCAACCCAACATTTGACCAAAGACATGATTCAGAGCTGATGCATATAATGCCAAAACTCGCGACGCAGAACACTCCCTAAGGTGTTTGGTCTTTATGAGTGCGGGCGAAACAACACTCTTTATTAAAAAAGCCCCTAGTGTCCAGGTACGTGCAAAAATTCTGACGTGGCCACATGCCAAGACGCCAGCCTCCTCCATTGGTTATATCAGAAAAAACCAGGGGATGTGTATCAACAAGAGACAGTAAAAAAGGTTTACGCAGGGTCTTAATCTAAAAAGAATCCTTTAGGACGGGTCCCTACTGCACATCTGCGCCTGTGTCTCCGTTGTGCCGTATCCTAGACGGGCGCCGCACGACGTTCATCTGTAAAAGAGAGGAACGGAGTTGAAAACAGGTCGTGCCGAACAAAAGTTTAAAATAAACAAAGTATAAAGTAAAATATATAAAATTGAGCTTTATTGTCTCTTATTGTATATGCATGGAGCCCCTAGTGGGGGTATATGGCCACTAAGCCTGCATCAATGATGATTTTGTCCCGAACTCGTCTATCTGTGTTCTGGTCTTTAATGACATATTTCAAAGTTTTTTGGCCGGTGAGGCCATTTTACTGTGGGGCTGTCAAAGCGGCCGCACAGTCCTCCGCTTGGGGAGGCGCACTTTAGTGCTTCCCATTCAAAGAGATGATGCCTCGTGGACCGGGCATCTTAAGCGTGAGAGATGCATAATGCGGTATTGCGTTAAAGTGGGCGAAAGCTTCGCGTCCCAGTAGTGCTTGATAGCGACTTGAGAATGGGACGATATGGAAGGTCAGCTTTTCGCGGCGGAAGTTATCGGCAGAGCCGAATAAAACTTCGAGCCGGAGAAAACCCATACAATGGGTGTCCGGACCAGGTGTTACCCCTTGAAAGGAGGTTTTGCTGCGGCAGATTCTTGCTGGGTTTATCCCCATGTGATGGATTGTATCCTGATATATCAGGTTTAGTCCACTACCGCCTTCCATAAGGACATTTGAAAACCGAAGTCCGCCAATTATTGGATCGAGTATCAAGGCAGTCCAGCCTCCATTCTTGATATTTCTAGAATAATCTAGCTGATCGAAGATGATTGGTTTTGACAACAAGTGGCGGGACCCTTTGGGGATAGGCCGTGTGGTGCGTACCTTTATGGGTGCCGCATGTTTTGTTATGTGAAGTAAATTCACTGTTTTTACTTCTTGTGGGAAGTTATTTTGTTTCCTGGTGCTCTGCTTTTGGGGTTCGTCCTCGTCTTCGCTTGGTGTGTCGAGCCCCTTGTGTTCGGCATTGAGTCTGCCGGATTGTTTGAAAACCCAAAAATCTCTGTGGGTATGGTTAGCAGGCTTCCCGGGAGTACTGTGTATCTGACATATCCTGTCCAGGATTTTATTTAGGTTGGATGGATCATCCCTGTTATCCTATGGGGGTGATTTTTCCTGATTTTGTCGTGAGCCTTTGAATCCGGCATTGACTGTCGTGCTCTTCGGACTTTTGTCCTTAGTCCAGCGACGGTCCTTGTTGCGTCGCGGTTTTTTGTTTCCATCCCTAATTTCGGATGTACTTGGGTCGCTGGGGCTGCACCTTGCCAACCAGCTGTCCTCCCCTGCACAAAAGCGGGTCATGAGGCTTGTTAGTGCGGCCATTTTTCTTGGCTTTTCTTGGCCGAGGTGTCTGGCGAGCCATTCGCCTCGGACGTTATGCCTGAAAGCTGCTAAGGCTTCGGCGTCCGGACAGTCGACTATCTGATTCGTTTTAGTGAGGAATCTATTCCAGAACTGCCGAGCTGATTCTCCGGGTTGCTGAGTTATGTGACTAAGATCGTCTGCATCCGGAGGGCGGACATAGGTCCCTTGAAAGTTTGCTCGGAAAGCATCCTCGAGCTCTTCCCAGCTTCCAATTGTGTTTTCGGGAAGGCTTTTAAGCCAATGTCGGGCTGGCCCTTTAAGCTTAAGGGGTAAATATTTTATGGCGTGAGATCATCTCCTCTAGCCATGTGTATGTGGAGGATATAATCCTCGATCCAGAATCCAGGGTCTGTTGTTCCATCATATGCCTCTATGTTTACGGGCTTGAATCCCTCTGGAAATTCATAGTCCAGGACCTCATCGGTGAAGCATAGGGGGTGTGCGGCGCCCCTGTATTTGGGTGTGCCGGATTCTGATGATGGCTTCATAGTGTTGCTTACGGGAGCTTGCTTTCTTGGCCCATAAATGGACCTGACTGGGCCATGGTGCGAATCCTTAAGTGGGTCGCATGCCAATTTAGGTGCGGCGCCGCTTGCCGCTTTATGGGGTCGTCTATCCGACCGTGTGGCTTTCTCATTTTTTGAATGCGAGGGTTCTAGGGCCTCTTCGTCGAATTCAGGCAGTAGCTTTCTTTTCGGATAGCTTTTAGTGTGGCGACTGTCGCCGTATTTATCTGCGGTATTGATTACTTCGCTCCATCTAATCCGGAGTGCATCTTCCGCTGTTTTTAGCTTCCGCTTCTGCTTTTTTAGGCTGCGTGCAGTTGCAACGAGCCTCTCGTGGAGATTCTTCTGCTCCATAGGTTTATCCGGCGTGAGGTCGTCCGGAATGTCGTTTTCGCCGGAGGAGGGATGTTCGGTTTCTCTATCCGTGTTGCCTTGTTCGGACGGTTGCTCTAAGGCCTGCTCATCGTCTACCGGCTCGTCCTGCTCTATGGCTGGGTTTTTGTCAAGGCGGGGCTTGGGTCGGCGTTTACGCGACGCTTTGATTGCTTTTCGAGGGGTCGATCTCCCGTCCCATCCCCTTTTTCCTCGTTGTCGCTTCCTTTAGGGGTATCCACCATGTACACATCGTGAGATGAGGTGGCTGTCCAATGCCCTATGGCGTTGGTTCGTCGGTATCTCCTGCATCGTCATCCATGCTGTCGATGTCTCCGGAGTCGAAGTTGAGCACGTCGTTTAAATTGTCGACAGTGGCTATCAAGTGGGTGGTGGGTGGGCTTTGAATTTCCTCATCGTCCGCATCCCACCCTCGTTGACCATAGTCTGGCCAGGCCTCTCCTTATAAAGAGAGAGATTTAAGAGATTTAAGGATGTCGCCAAAAGGCGAATGTTGAAAGATGTCTGTGGCGGTGAACTCCATTATCGGCGCCCAATCGGATTCGATTGGCAGGGGCGCAGGGGGTTCGGAGTCCGGGGAGGAGTCCGGATCCTCGAAGTCATGGGTCGTGTAGAGTGCGGGGCTAGCATTCGGCTCGATCGCTTTCAGGATCGCAGCCCCCGAGGTGACGTCCAACCGCTCATCCTCGATTGGCGCAATAGGCTCCGAGTTAGGGGTCGGAACCGATGCGTGTGCGGCCTCCAGGACACTGTCCGGGGGCAGAGCTAGATCATGCCCCTCGAGATAGTGCGGCACGCTTGGCGGTGGCTCGAGCCCGTCGAAGATCAAGTCTCCGCGGATGTCAGCCGTGTAGTTTAAGCTTCCAAACCTGACTTGATGGCCATGGGCGTAGCTTTCGATCTGCTCCAGGTGGCCGAGCGAATTGGCCCGCAGAGCGAAGCCGCCGAAGACGAAGATCTGTCCAGGGAGAAAAGTCTCACCCTGGACCGCATCGTTGTTGATGATCAAAGGAGCCATCGAACCTAAAGGCGACGACACAGAGGAACTCTCAATGAAAGCACCAATGTCGGTGTCAAAACCGGCGGATCTCGGGTAGGGTGTCCCGAACTGTGCGTCAAGGCCGGATGGTAACAGGAGACAGGGGACATGATGTTTTTACCCAGGTTCGGGCCCTCTCGATGGAGGTAATACCCTACTCTTGCTTGATTAATATTGATGATATGGGTAGTACAAGAGTAGATCTACCACGAGATCAAGGAGGCTAAACCCTAGAAGCTAGCCTATGGTATTATTGTTGTATATGGAGTTGATTGCCTACGGACTACAACCCTCCGGTTTATATAGACACTGGATAGGGTTAGGGTTACATAGAGTCGGTTACAATGGTAGGAGATCTTGAATATCCGCATCGCCAAGCTTGCCTTCCACGCCAAGGAAGGTCCCATCCGGACACGGGACGAAGTCTTCAACCTTGTATCTTCATAGTCCAGGAGTTCGGCTGAAGGTATAGTCCGGCTACCCGAACACCCCCAAATCCAGGACTCCCTCACCCAACCTTGGTTTTACCATTTTCCACCTAGCGTCTTTTCCCTTGGGTTTCCGGAGCCCGAGGGTCATCTTATTTAACCCCCCCCCCCCCCGGGCCAGTGCTCCTCTGAGTGTTGGTCCAACCGAGCGATGTCCGGGGCTACCAGGGTTAACTCTGGGCTGGCCTACCCGACGTCTTGCTCATCTGGTGTGCCCTAAGAACGAGATATGTGCATCTCCTATCGGGATTTATCGGCACATCTGGGTGGTGTTGCTGGATTTGTTTTAACTTGTCGAAGTGTCTTCTAGAACCGGGATACCGAGTCTGATCGGAATGTCTCGGGAGAAGGTCTATTCCTTCGTTGACCGTGACAGCTTATCATGGGCTAAGTTGGGACTCCCCTGCAGGGATTTTAACTTTCGAAAGTCGTGCCCACGGTTATGGGCAGATGGGAATTTGTTAATGTCCGGTTGTAGATAACTTGAACCTTAACTTAATTAAAATGAATCAACTGTGTGAGCTACCGTGATGGTCTCTTCTCGGCGGAGTCTGGGAAGTGAACACGGTGTCGGAGTAATGCTTGCTGCAGGTTGCTCTCTAGTTATTCGTTTGCACTTTGCCTTCTCTTCTCGCTCTCTTTTGCGAACAGGTTAGCCACCATATATGCTAGTCGCTTGCTGCAGCTCCACATATTTACCTTGCCTTACCTATAAGCTTAAATAGTCTTGATCACGAGGGTGCGAGATTGCTGAGTCCCTGTGGCTCACAGATTACTTCCAAACCAGATGCATGGCCTGATGACTCCGTTCCAGATGACGCGCTTGAGCTCAAGTGGGAGTTCGACGAGGACTCACGCTGTTACTATGTGTCTTTCCCTAATGATCAGTAGTGGTGCCCAGTTGGGGCGATCGGGAGCGTGTCGCATGTTGGGTTTATCTTTTATTTTGGCGCCATAGTCGGGTCATGAGTGTTTGAATGTTGTAATGCTATTTATGTACTTTGATTGACGTGGCGAGTGTAAGCCAACTATGTATCTCCCCTTTTATTATCTATATATTACATGGGAAGTTGTGAAGATTGCCTAACATGCGACATTGCTTTCAATGCGGTTATGCCTCTAAGTCGTGCCTCGACACGTAGGAGCTATAGCCGCATCGAGGGCGTTACAAGTTGGTAATCAGAGCCTTCCCCGACCTTAGGAGCCCCCATTGCTTAATCGTTTTTAGCAGCCGTTGTTGAGTCTAGAAAAATTGTTTTAAGTCATTTAGGAATTATATATCGGAGAGTTTAGGAATTCTTTTTACTCCCCAGTCTCCTCATCGCACTGGTAAGGCATCCTGACGTAGAGTTTTGACTTTTTTCTTGTCAAATTTCACTAAAAAAAAATTTAGGATCACGCGGGTATCTTGGAATCGTTCCGATGGTTTTGTGACGAGAACATTGTTCTTGGTGCCTCCTGTCTTTAGGGGTTGTGGCAGTGTCACGGGGAGTTGAGCTCCGAGGAGTTGTCGTCACAATTTTATCGTTGCAGTCCTGGAATACCTGAGTTTAGTACGCTGACATCGAAAATCTCTTTTATGCAGTTTGTTGGTGAGATAACCTCGACGCCACCCAGTACTGGGCGAGAGTTCGGGAGTATTGCCATAACTTGTATAACGGATATTTTTCGAAGGTTGAGGTAGATGGTTTCCGAAGTTTTTCTCGGTTATGTGTTGAAGGATGGATACAGCTGCAAGTAGGATTTGCTAGATTTGGGTGAGATATTATGCTTCCCTGTATCCCCAACACCTGATTGCATAACCGGAAAGGTTCAGGATTTTTAAAGGTGGGAATTCTTGTAGCTCTAGTTCTTCTTCAACAGATATTTGGTTTGAGATTGGGATTTCTTACCGAGTATTCATTCTTGATCCGTACCTTGTTGATTTATTCCTCTACCTAAATTCTAAGTGGCTTCTCAATTTATGGATATGTGACCATTTCAAGTGGAATGCATTCGTTCTTATGTTCGGATGTGAAGACTTTATGTTGCAATTTCAACCCGTTGGATTCAGCTTCATTTTATCTGTCAATGTGCTAACGGTGGTCACCCTCTTCAGGATGGCTCCCGCTAAGAGTAGCAATCAAAATCAGAATCAGAATCAGGATCCGCCACCACCTCCCCCTCCTCCGGAGGCATGGCAAGCTGTGATGGCCGCAACCAATGCAAACACATAGTTGATCATGCAAATTCTTCAAGAGCGCAATCAAGCGAACCAAGGCAACCAAGGCAACAACCAGAATCACTTTGCTACACTCAACCAGTTCCTTGCTAATGGGCCAAAGACTTCAGCAGTTGTGTTGAGGCAACTGATGCTGACGATTGGCTCGTGTATCTGTGCAAGCATTTCGAGTGCAGTAATGTCAGGCCTGAGGACTTTGTCAAGTTCGCTTCCTTCCAAATCAAAGACCAAGCTGCAGAATGGTTCTAGTAGTACAAGGATTACAGAGGAGGCCATGTGATTACCTGGGATGAATTCCATCAAGACTTCAAAGCTCATCATATTCCTCAGAGCATGGTTGAAAGCAAGCGTGAGGAATTCCGCAACCTGAAGCAAGGCTCTTTGTCTGTCTATGACTACAACAAGTTGTTTCAGAAGCTCGCCCGCTTTGCTAAGCAGGACATCCCGGACGAGAAGAGAATGATATACCAGTTTAGGGGTGGTCTCAGAGAAGAAATCCAGCTAGCTCTTGTTCTCTTTGAGCCCTTGAGGTACGACAAGTTCTACAACATGGCATTGAAGCAAGAGGCTACTCAACTGAGGTGTGATGCTTCCAAGAAGCGAGTCAGAGATGCTACTCCTTCTTCCTCTACTCAAGTGGCCAAGCAGCAGAAGTATTGGATTCCTCCTCCTCCGTTCCATCAGCCGTATCAGAAGAGCAAAGGTGGCAGTGGATCTTCCCACCCACCCAACACTGGCTTTCAGAACAAGACTTCGTCTCAAGCTCCAAGATCGAGTGCTCCGTATCACCGTCTGCTTTCAGAGGTCGCGTGCAACAAGTGCCAACAGAAGGGTCACTATGCCAACAAGTGCTTCAACCAGAGGCGCCTCCCTCCTCCTCCTCCTGTGATATCGGCAAGTACAGCTATGGTCAAGCATAACACCAAGTACGCCAAGGTCAACTTGCTAAATGCAGCTCAGGCAGAGGACTCGCCAGATGTGATTATGGGTAACCTTCCTATTAATGACATTCCCGCAAGAGTTCTTTTTGACACTGGTGCATCTTTATCTTTTTATCGAAGCCTTTTGCATCCATGCATGATGTGCATACTATTGAATTTCCTAAGACAATAGCGGTTTCTTCTCCGGGTTTGTTCATGAACACCAAAAATGTTGGCTCTGGATGTTACTATCACGTTGGGCGATTACAAGTTTCTTTCTTCTCCAATGGTTCTTGGTAACTCGGATATTGATCTTATTCTCGGAATGGATTGGCTTTCTAAGCACAAGGTGCATCTTGATTGTGCCGCCAGGCAGATTCAATTGACTCATTCGTCTGAGGATGTAATTGTCTTTGCCGCTCGTGATGATACCATCTGTCTGTTCTCTCTCAATGAGAAGGGTGAACTGGATGCTATCTCGCAAATCCCAGTTGTTTGCGAATATCAAGATGTCTTTCCAGAAGAGCTTCCAGGAATGCCTCCGCACCGGCCAATTTAATTCGTCATCGATCTTGAGCCTGTCACGGAACTTGTGTGCAAGCGTCCTTACAAGATCGGACCTGAAGAGTTGAAGGAGCTAAAGAAGCAACTCGATGTTCAAGAGCGAATGGGTCTCATCCGACCTAGTTCTTCTCTGTGGGGTTGTGGTGTTCTTTTTGTGAAGAAGAAGGATGGAACGGACCGACTTTGTGTTGATTACCGTCCATTGAACAAGAAGACCATCAAGAACAAAGACCCACTTCCCAAAATCAACGAGCTGTTCGAACAACTCAAAGGTGCCCAAGTATTCTCCAAGCTTGATCTCCGTATGGGTTATCATCAGATTCGAATCCGTGAGCAAGATATTCCCAAGATGGCTTTCAGGACAAGTTTGGTTCATATGAATACACTGTCATGTCTTTTGGCCTCGTCAATGCTCCTCCAACTTTCTCTCGCATGATGAACTTCATCTTCAACGCCTACACCAATGACTTCGTTTTGGTCTATCTCGACGACATTCTGGTCTTTTCGAAGAACAAGGAAGATCATGCCAAGCACTTGCATTTGGTACTCGATAAGCTCAGGGAACACCAGTTCTACGCCAAGTTCTCCAAGTGCGAATTTTGGCTCGATGAGGTTCTTTATCTTGGTCATATCATCTCTGCCAAGGGCATTGCGGTGAATCCTGAGAAGGTGTCTGCAATTGTGAATTGGGAACCACCTCAGAATGTGAAGCAACTCCGTAGCTTCCTCGGTCTCGCAAGCTATTGCCGAAGATTCGTTGAAAACTTTTCTAAGATCGCGAAGCCTCTCGCAAATCTTCTCCAGAAGCACGTCAAGTATGTTTGGTCTCCAAAGTGAGACATTGCTTTCAACACTTTGAAAGAGAAATTGGTCACTGCTCCAGTTCAGACTCCTCCTGATGAATCCAAACCGTACGAGGTCTTTTGCGATGCCTCTCTCCAAGGTCTTGGCGCAGTATTGATGCAAGAGAAGAGAGTTGTGGCTTATACCTCTCGCCAGTTGAATCCCAACGAGAAGAACTACCCCACTCATGACCTTGAGTTGGCGGCAGTCGTGCATGCTCTTTTGACTTGGAGACATCTCTTATTGGGAAGAAAAGTGGACATCTTCACTGACCACAAGAGTCTCAAGTACATCTTCACTCAGCCTAATCTCAACCTCAGGCATACTCGATGGGTCGAAATGATTCAAGAGTATAATCCGAGTATCGAGTATACTCCAGGCAAGGCCAATGTGATTGCTGACGCATTGAGCAGGAAGGCTTATTGCAACAGTCTGATTCTCAAGCCTTATCAACCTGAGCTTTGTGAAGCTTTCCGCAAACTTAATCTGCAAGTTGTTCCTCAAGGTTTCCTCGCCAACCTTCAAGTCTCTCCTACCTTGGAAGACCAGATTCGCCAAGCCCAGCTTCTTGATGCTATGGTGAAAAAGGTGAAGATTGGGATTGCCAAGAGTCAACCCAAGTACAAGTGCTACCGACTTGATGACAAGGATACTCTCTTCTTCGAGGATCGTATTGTTGTGCCCAAAGGTGACCTTCGTAAAGTGATTATGAACGAGGCTCACAATTCTCTCCTCTCCATCCACCCTGGGAGCACGAAGATGTATCAGGACCTCAAGCAGGCTTATTGGTGGACTCGAATGAAGCGCGAGATTGCTCATTTCGTGAATGAGTGTGATGTCTGCAGAAGAGTGAAGGCAGAACACCAAAGGCCAGCTGGTCTCCTCCAACCTCTTGCCATTCCAGAATGGAAGTTCGACCACATTGAGATGGACTTCGTGACTAGGTTTCCAAAGTCCAAACGTGGCAATGATGCTATATTCGTTGTCATCGACAAACTCACTAAAGTGGCTCACTTTCTGCCTATCAAAGAGTCAATCACTGCAGCTCAATTGGCGGAGCTCTATACCTCTCGAATTGTCTCTCTGCACAGTATTCCACAGGTGATCTCTTCAGACCGTGGCAGCATCTTTACCTCCAAGTTTTGGTATTCTTTTCAAAAGGCCATGGGCACCAACATCCGCTTCAGCACAGCTTTCCATCCTCAACTAGCGGTCAAGTCGAGCGTGTTAATCAGATTCTTGAAGATATGCTCAGGGCTTGTGTGATCTCCTTCGGCATGAAGTGGGAGGATTGTCTTCCATATGCTGAATTCTCCTACAACAACAGTTTTCAAGCAAGTTCGGGCAAGGCCCCATTTGAAATTATGTATGGCAGGAAGTGCCGTACCCCTCTCAACTGGTCTGAAACCGGTGAACGTTAGTTTCTCGGTAATGACTTAATCACAGAGGCAGAGGAAATGTGCAAAGTCATTCGAGATAACCTCAAAGCAGCCCAATCCCGCCAGAAGAGCTACTATGATAGTAAGCACTGTGATTTGGCCTTCGAGATCGGAGATCATGTTTACCTCCGCGTCTCTCCTATGAAAGGTACTCTTCGCTTCGGTATCAAAGGGAAGCTTGCCCCTAGATACGTGGGACCTTTCAAGATCGTCAGCAAGAGAGGCGATCTCGCCTATCAACTCGATCTTCCTTCAAACTTTGCAAATGTGCATGACATGTTCCATGTTTCTCAGCTTCGCAAGTGCTTCAAGACTCCCGACCGCACCGTCAACTTCGAGGACATTCAGCTCCAACAAGATCTCTCTTATCGTGAGCACCCCGTTGCTATTCTTGAAGAGACTGAACGCAAGACTCGCAACAAGTCAATCAAATTCCACAAAGTCAAGTGGTCACACCATTCCGACCGTGAAGCTACCTGGGAACGCGAGGATCACCTCCGTTCTGAATACCCAGCGTTCTTTCAGTCCTAGATCTCGGGACGAGATCCTTTCGTAGTAGTGGAGTGTTGTAACACCCCGGATATGATTTACCCAATATGTACTCCAACTCTTGCCGTTTCCGGCGTTAAGTTATCTTATTTTCTCGTGTTCGGGTTTTTTTTGTCTCCGTGTGTTGTTATCGTTGTCATGCATCTCATATCATGTCATCATGTTCATTGCATTTGCATACGTGTTCGTCTCATGCATTCGAGCCTTTTCCCCGTTGTCCGTTTTGCATTCCGGCGCTTCGTTCTCCTCCGGTGGTCATTTCTACCTTTCTTTCGTGTGGGGATTAAACATTTCCGTATTGGACCGAGACTTGCCAAGAGGCCTTGGTTTACTACCGGTAGACCGCCTGTCAAGTTTCATACCATTTGGACTTTGTTTGATACTCCAACGGTTAACCGAGGGACCGAAAAGGCCTCATGTGTGTTGCAGCCCAACACCCCTCCAAGTTGGCCCAAAACCCACCAAAACCCTCTCCAGCATCTAGAGCGTTCGATCACGATCGCGTGGCCGAAAACCGCACCTCATTTGGACTCTCCTAGCTCCCTCTATGCCTATATATACACCCCCCCTCCGAAATTCGCGGTTCCACTCTCCCCCTAACCCTAGATCCATCATCCACAGCCGCCGGACATGTCCGAAGTCTAGCCGGACACGTCCGTCCGCCGGCCCGCGCTAATAGCCGCTCGCCACGTGGCGTCCCCGTGCCCACTTCGCCGCCCGCAGCCGCCGGCCCGCGAGGGCCCGGGGCCGGCCTTCTCCTCCATCCGACCGGGCCGCGCCCGCGCGCCCCGCCCCTCCGCCTCTTCCCCAGTTCCGGCGCCTAGCCGCCGCACCTCCGCCGCTCCGGCGCGCCGCCCCGCCCGCGCGCCTCGCCGCCAGGCCGTCGTCCGCCGCCCCCTCGTCGTCCGCACCGCCCCCCAAGACCGGCAAGTCCGGCCGGCGTGCCTCCTTCAAGTCCGGTGGCGCTCCGGCACCGACCCCGGCGAACCTCGTTTTGCATGCTCCGACGAGATCCAGATCCAGATCAATTTTGCCTCGGTTGACTTTCTGCCCGAAACCCTAATCATTTTGCTATTTTCATCTTGCTGTATCTCCGCATCCGTAGCTCCGTTTTGGGCATATAGCATATCAAAGTGTTTGCCTCAGAGAGCACATCATTTCATCTCATTGCATCATTTTCATTTGAGTTCATCTTGATGCCCGAAATGCTGTTGGGAGAATGCTATTTGAGATAATTGTCAGATCTGCTGCTCCAATTAGATATTTGTCATTTTTGCCATGATTAATGTATGCATGATATGCCGCTGAGCACTACATGTGTTTTGTTATATGCTTTGTCATGTTTCCAGAGGTGCAACACATGTATTTTTGTGATGTGTGTGGTGACTATAACAAGCTTGCGAAGTGGTGCATTCGTTAATGCTGATTTCAGGGACTTAGCATTTCCACCAAGTCATTGACCTGTTTATCTCGATATGCCATATGTTCATGTTGTTTCCTAGTGATCTGTGCCTCTTTTGAGGATGATCAGTAAGGATGTTTTGTTAATCTTGTAGTGATCTATCCATCCATGCCTTTGTTTGCAATTATGGAGCACCCTAGCTTGAGTCAATCGAGCTCTACTTTTGTCATTTCGTGAATCTGGGCAGATTGTCTACTTGTTAGCGATTTTGCCAAGGATGTTGTAGTTGATCCGTGCATGATATGTTATTGTTCTTGCCATGTCTAGCTTGTATAATGTGTATTCTTGATGGGTGTATGCTTAGATTGTCATGACTTGCTCTGTAGTGAGTGCATCGAGCTTGTAAACATGCCTACTTGATATCTGATTTGCATGCTCCTGTTTTTCACTAAGTCTGTGATCTAATTATGTTTTTGCCATGTTCTCATTCTTGCAAATGTATTTTCTGATCCCTTTTGGCTCACGGTCACTAAGGGACTTTTGTTAAGCTCTTTGAGTATCTCCATGCCATGCTTTACCTTGCCATGTTCAGGTCCTGTAGCATATAGTTTTCATGCTCCAAAGTGTGCTACCTGATCTGAAATTCCAGACAAGTGTTAATTTCACTAAGTCTGAAATCTGTTTGCCAAATGCATTTTTGCCATGCTTGTTTGAACCTATTAATGGATGAATTGGCCGTATCTTAGTGTTCATCTTTTGTTAAGAATCTTGTATGGATACCTGCCATGTATTTTGTTGTCATGTTTGAGTGATGTAGCATGTTCATGTTGTTGCATTTAGATGGCTACGTGCTGTATATCGCAGACCGGTGCCATATTTGAATTGCTTGCCATTTCCAAACCGTAACTCCGATTCCGGCGTTCTTTATATCGTTTTCAAGCGATTTCACCTCACCTTTCCAGTGGCACACTTGGATTTCCAAGTTGAGGCCAGGTTCCTTCATTCCTTGTCAAATCTTGCATATGCATCACATATCGCATCCCGCATAGCATACCATGTTTGCATCATGTTGTTTGAGCTTTGCACGTGGTTGATTGAGTTCCGTTTGCTGGTTTGTCTTGTTTGGGTAGAGCCGGGAGACGAGTTCACTAATGAGGAGCCCGTTGAGTTTGCTTTCGAGGATCCAGTCAACTCTGACAACTTTGCAGGCAAGATGATCATACCCTCGAAATCACTACTATCTTTGCTTTGCTAGATGCTCGCTCTTTTGCTATGCCTATGCTAAGATGCCTACCACTTGGTTACCATGCCTCCCAAATTGCCATGTCAACCTCTAACCCATCATGTCCTAGCAAACCGTTGATTGGCTATGTTACCGCTTTGCTCAGCCCCTCTTATAGCGATGCTAGTTGCAGGTGAAGATTGGAGACCGTTCCTTGTTGGAACATTATTTACTTGTTGGGATAACATTATACTATCTTGTTATCTTAATGAATCTATATACTTGGTAAAGGGTGGAAGGCTCGGCCTCTCGCCTAGTGTTTTTTTCCACTCTTGTCGCGCTAGTTTCCGTCATATCGGTGTTATGTTCCCGGATTTTGTGTTTCTTACGCGGTTGGGTTATAATGGGAACCCCTTGATAGTTCGCCTTGATTAAAGCCTTTTCCAGCAATGCCCAACCTTGGTTTTACCATTTTCCACCTAGCCTCTTTTCCCTTGGGTTTCCAGAGCCCGAGGGTCATCTTATTTAAACCCCCCCGGGCCAGTGCTCCTCTGAGTGTTGGTCCAACCGAGCGATGTCCAGGGCTACCAGGGGCAACTCTAGGCTGGCCTACCCGACATCTTGCTCATCCGGTGTTCCCTGAGAACGAGATATGTGCAGCTCCTATCGGGATTTGTCAGCACATCTGGGTGGTGTTTCTGGATTTGTTTTAACTTGTCGAAGTTTCTTGTAGAACCGGGATACTGAGTCTGATAGGAATGTCTCGAGAGAAGGTCTATTCCTTCTTTGACCGTGAGAGCTTGTCATGGGCTAAGTTGGGACTCCCCTGCAGGGATTTGAACTTTCGAAAGCCGTGCCCGCGGTTATGGGCAGATGGGAATTTGTTAATGTCTGGTTGTAGATAACTTGAACCTTAACTTAATTAAAATGAATCAACTGTGCGAGTTTCCATGATGGTCTCTTCTCGGCGGAGTCCGGGAAGTGAACATGGTGTTGGAGTAATGCTTGCCGCAGTTTGCTCTCTAGTTATTCGTTCGCGCTTTGCCTTCTCTTTTCGCTCTCTTTTGCGAACAGGTTAGCCACCATATATGCTAGTCGCTTGCTGCAGCTCCACATATTTAGCTTGCCTTACCTATAAGCTTAAATAGTCTTGATCGCGAGGGTGCGAGATTGCTAAGTCCCTGTGGCTCACAGATTACTTCCAAACCAGATGAAGGGCCTGATGACTCCATTCCAGATAACGCGCTTGAGCTCAAGTGGGAGTTCGACAAGGACTCACGCCGTTACTATGTGTCTTTCCCTGATGATCAGTAGTGGTGCCCAGTTGGGGCGATCGGGACCGTGTCGCATGTTGGGTTTATCTTTTATTTTGGCGTCGTAGTCGGGCCATGAGTGTTTGAATGTTGTAATGCTATTTATGTACTTTGATTGACGTGGCGAGTGTAAGCCAACTATGTATCTCCCCTTTTATTATCTATATATTACATGGGATGTTGTGAAGATTGCCTAACTTGCGACATTGCTTTCAATGCGGTTATGCCTCTAGTCGTGCCTCGACACGTAGGAGCTATAGCCGCATCGAGGGCGTTACAGCCAATCATGCCAAGAATGAGATCAATATCGGAATTCCCAAGAAAAATTGGGGAGGCCAAGAAGGAATAATTTCCCATCTTGATGCTGACATCCGGAACCATTAAACGAGAAATCATCATAAGACTCGGGGAAGCAATTGTCAAAGGTCTAGGCAACCGATCCAGGAATAATTCATGTTAAACAATTGGCTTTGATATGAAAGAATGCGATGCACCAGAATCGAATAACACTTTAGTAGGAATAGAGTTTACTAGAAGAGTACCCATTATCATGTATGAAGAATCCTCTGCTTGAGCTGCGTTGACCATGTTAACTATCACCGTCTTGGAACTGTGTCTAACCACTGCATTGCTTGAAGACCTCATAAGAGGAGGAGGCGGGAGGCGTCTCAGGTGCACTTGTTGGAGTAATGCCCTTTCAAACAAAACTTGTGACAAGTGACCTCTGCAAGTGGACAGAAAGGTGGAGGAGGACCACCTATCCTTGGAGCCTGAGGTTGAGACTTGTTGTAATAGCTTGGGTTGGGTGGGTGGGAAGATCCATGACCACCTGAGTGCTTCTGCTGGTAGGGCTGACGTAACGGAGGAGGTAGAGGAAGTCGGAACTTCTATTGTTTAGCTACCACGTGAGAGGAAGAGGAAGACTGGACTGCATCCCGGAGTCTCTTTTTGGAAGCTTTGCACCTGAGCCGAGCAGCTTCTTGCTTGAGCGCCATGTTATAGAACTGATCGAACTGAGTTGGCTCAACAAGAACGAGAGCTAACTGCAGATCCTCTCTGTGGCCACCCCTGAAGTGATAGATCATGCTCTTTTCATCAGGAACGTCTTGCCTTGCGAAGCGAGCAAGATTCTGAAACTTGATGTTATATTGATACACGGACATGCTTCCTTGCTTGAGATTGCAGAATTCCTCATGCTTGCTCTCGACAACACTTGTGGGAATGTGATGATCTCGAAAGCCCCGACAGAAGTCAGTCCAGGTAATCGCTCGACCCCCTCTAGTGTCTTTGTACTGCTCATACCAATCTGCTGCTTGGTCCTTGAGCTGAAAAGAAGCAAACTTGATGTAGTCCTTAGGCCTGACATTACTGCATTCAAAATGCTTATTGATGTCCATGAGCCAATCATCAGCGTCCATGGCCTCAGCTCAAGCGCTGAAAGACTTTGGCTGATTTGCAAGAAATTGGTAGAGGGTAGCAAACTGAGGCTGATTGTTGTTGCCTTGGCCTTGATTCTGCTCTTGCATGAGCTGAATCAGCATCTAAGTGTTGGCGTTGGTGGCCGCCATTAAAGCTTGCCATGCCTTCGGAGGCAGAGGAGGTGGCGGAGCGTTGAACTGCTCTCCATCGGTACGTTCCAGATGGAGACGTGTTAGGGGAGCCATCCTGAAGAAGGTGGAATCCGTTAGAACCATGATAGACAAGTTAAATCAATGAATAGACATGTGCAAATAAGTATTCACAATAAGCATCCGAACAGAGATTGAACGAATGCATTCCAAAGATAACATTACACGACCATTAGGGTAGGAAGCCACTTAGACAAAGGCTGATGAATGAAACAACAAGGTACGACTGGAACAAATAAATTGTAGGGATCCCCCAATCCCATACCAATTATCTATCAGAAGGATAACTAAGAGCTACTTGAATTCCCACCTATTAACTCCTGAAACTTTCTGGTTATGCAATCTGGTGTTGGGGATACAGGGAGGCACAATATATATCACACAACTAACAAGCCCTACGCCCCACTGTATCCATCCGTCAACACATAACCAAGAAATGTCCGAAAATCGTGTACCTCGACCTGCGAAAAGCATCCGCTATATAGCTGTGGCAATACTTCCAAACTCCCTCCCCAGTACTGGGTGGCGTTGAGGTAATCTCACCACTAACTACATAGAAGAGATTTTCAATGTCGGCGAGCTCAGGTATACAGGAACTACAACGATAAAATTGTGATGAGAACACCTCGGAGCTCAACTCCCCGGGACACTGCCACAACCCCTAAATGTTAGAAGGCACCAAGAACAATGTTCTCGTCACAACAATATCGGAATGATCCCAGGATACCCGCGTGATGGAAAAAAATTAGTGAAAAACAGGAGAGGGAAGTCAAAACATCTACATCAGGAGTCCTCACCAGAGCGACAAAGGAGGTTTGAGGAGTAAAAAAGAATCGTACTCTCCGATATATATATATTCCTAAGACTCGAAATAGTTTTGTTCTAGACTCAATAACGTCAGCGGTTCGATCAAGCAAGGGCTCCTAAGTCGGGATGGCTCTGATTACCAACTTGTAATGCCCAATATGCGACTATCCTCTATACGTGTCGAGGCACGACTTGGGGTATAAGCGGATATTGGTATGGTCGCAAGAGTGGTTGTATCTTTGCTCATCTCATGTACTGAATAGATAGTATACAAGCTTTGGCTTACAATCGCCACAATGTCACACAATATCATCAAGTTATACAATCATTCAGGATGAACACAAAGTCCGGCTACGAATGAAATCAAACGAATAAAAGACAACTCACTACTAGAGAAAAGCCTAGCAGCAGCGCGGGTTTTAGGCCTATCAGTAGCGCTGGGCGATGCGCTACTGATAAGGCGCTACAGCTAACGTATAGCAGTAGCGTGCCTCCGACCACGCTACTGCTAAATCGACTTAGTAGTAGCGACTTCCCGGAGGAGCGCTACTGGTAATTTGTAGTATCACTTCTCCCTACCCGCGCTGCTACTATTATTTTGTATTTTATTTCTTTTTTATTTCATGTTGTATTCGTACACCTTTACACAAGTTTTCATACAACACTAATTTAGAAATTGTTTTTACATCATCATGAGGTATTACATCACGGGGTGAAAGAACCGTGGACTAGTTTCAAGTGGATGGACATCCACTTGAAACTAATCCGTGGTTCTTTCACCCAATGATATAATAAATATCATCATCATCATCATATCATTAACAACTTATCATCATAATACATCATTGTCATATAACACCTCCTCAAGATCATCGTTTTCATCAATGAGACATCACATAGCAAATTGGTCACTAGTCATAATCACAAGTACTCCTCATCGTCAACTCTAACACATTGTATCACATAATAAACATATTGTACCTCATAGGACCTACTACATTCTCTTAGGACCTACTATATTCTCTAAGGTAAAATAGCAAAAAACAAGATAGCCCCTGAGTCTCCATTATGGAGAATGGAGATTATCCTGTCTCCATTTCTTGCCTTTCGCTTAATGTTACTTCCAAGAACCTCCTTGCAAATGTCCAAACATTTTTTCCATTCTTCGATTAGCATGTGTTCACCGGTTTTAGAAATCTGATATGCACAGGTGAGCTCCTTAGATTGACCTGGCTGTATGTTCAAAACTGCAAGGTGACCATTCTGATACATCAGATGAGGCACACAATCCATCGGGATTTTCTATTGAAAAACATAGTAATAACTTCGTAGTTAGCAATGATGTACTACTTTTAGAAGTATGCAAAAGATGCACGGATGTCGTAATAGTAAAAGATCTTACCAGGGTATCTCCATAGAAGTTATCGTGGTTCAACACATGCACTAGTGGCACGTATTCACCATAATTTGGAGGAGTTCGATAATAGGTATTGTAATTCTCAAGATAAGTACAATAAGCAATCAGATGTCTTTTCTCCTTATAAGTTAATTCAGAGCCATTAGTGTAGTGGATTTTGTCTACCATCTTCTACACATTCTTTGAAGATTCAAAATAAGCTGTCAATGGAAATAAGCTGTCAACTATTTTGAAATAAACAATATAAATTAGTTAATAACTATGTTTGAGAAACTCAAATTGCGGTAGAATTGGAAGCGTATCAACAAGGACCCAAATGTCCATATTGTCTTGCTCGATGTCAGGATCACCAAGATCCATGATGACAATCATACCCTCATAAAACCATACATTTTGCAAAGTGCTTCCCAATTTTGGCAACCAAAATGGGTTACGCTCTGAGAATTGTACAGATTTACTTCAAAATCGATATCATGATGGGTCCTTAGGTGTATTTTCTTTGTTTGAAAATTTTCATGGTCTTCAAAACCCATCCTCTCCAAGACATAGTGTCTTGCATGGCATCGGATAAGCTAGTTGAATTGTAAAATATGAAAATTAGACGTTGAAATAGTTGAAGTCATGATTAATTACAAAAAAACACTTGTCGTTGTTGCGTACCATTTCAACATCGAAGGTCTCCTCGAGCTTAATGCTGAAGCGCTGATCTTCGTCCAACTCAACGAACATGTCGCACATACCTCGATCGTCGTGGCACCAGCTGCACTCCCCCGGGAGACTGTTGTCGTCCGAGTACGACATTTCCTACGTTCATAATTCAAATATTAAACTTGTACAATTAAATATATGTACTAAAAACCTAGATTAGATCATTATTTTTCGAGAGAATCCAGGCCACTCGATATTTCCTACATATTCTAGCACAAGTCATGCCAGAATTTACGAAAAAATCCGGCATGACCTTTGCTAAAAAAGGACATATCGAGCGCCTGAAATTTGCCGGAACGGAAATTAATCAACACTCCGGCAAAATATAGGCCACTCGGAGGTGTAAACTGAACATGAACGACCACTTGGGTAACCACATATCCTATTTGAGCAAATATGACATGTTCAACTAGTTTTATTAATTCAACTAGTTCTTACTAAATATAAACTTACTATAAATAGAAAAAACTAGTTCTTTCTAAAAATAAAGTAGTTCAACTAGTTATATTAATTATCTTACTAAAAATACATTAGTTCTATTAATTCAACTAGTTCAACTAGTTTATTAATTTACTTACTAAACTAGTTCAAATACAACTAAAGTAGTTCAACTAGTTTATTAATTTACTTACTAAAAATAAACTAGTTTTTACTAAATATAAACGAGTTCAACTAGTTATATTAATTTTCTTACTAATTCTATTAAACACTTGCTAAAATTTAACCCTAACTAATTTGATGAACTCTAAAATTTAATCCTAACTAATTCGATGAACTCTAAAACTAATTCTACTTAACAACTACTGCCATAATTAGCTCCTAATTTGATGAACCCTAACTAATTAGATGAACTCTGAAATTTAACCCTAAGAACCCTAGCTAGGCAGAGGTAGGGGAGGAGGAGGAGGAGGGCGTGCTCACCTCTGGCGCCGGTGGAGTTAGGGAGAGGGGCACGCGGCGTCGATGTTGGGGACGGGGTCGGGGCGGCGGGCGCACGGCGGAGGGCGGCGATGTAGGGGGGTGTCGAGGTCGGGGTCGGGGGCGGCGTCGAGGTCGCGATCGGGGGCGGGGGCGGCGTCGAAGGTGTGCGGAGAGCGACGGGTCGCGCGCGGTGGCCGACGACGATGCAGGGCGGCGATAGTGGAGGAGTAGGGATTTGGGCGAAGTGGTCGTGGGGGAAGAACGAACCGCGCGGTTAAGTTAAAAGTAGTAGTAGCGCGTTCCAGGAAGTGCGCTGCTGCTACGGTAGCTATTGTGTGTTTCCTAACAAGCGCTACTGCTATTCCTTCTCTTTTTTATTTGCTTTCCATTTAATTTTATTTTCATTAGTAGTAGCACCTTTGTCCGTAAACGCGCCGCTACAAAACAAGTAGCGGTAGCGCGGTTCCACGTAGATCGCTACTACTATGTGTAGCCTACAGGCTAAGCCGTGGGAATTTTAGTAGTAGCGCTTTTGTACTCAGGCGTGCTACTGCTATAACTGTATCTGTAGCGTGGTTTTAAATACCGCGTTGCTGCTAATTAGCACCAGCGTGCGTTTTTATCCCGCGCTACTGCTAATGTTCTGTGTATAAGGTTTTCCCTAGTAGTGACTACCCATGCTAATTCCCGATCGACCCTACTGGGCACCACTACTTACCGTCTAGGAAGGAAACATAGTAACGTACACGGTCTTCCTTGAACTCCCACTTCAGTTCAGTGGTGTCACTTGCATCAGACTCATCGGTACCTTCAACTATGTTTGTACTATTCTGCGAGCCACGGGGACTCAGCAATCTAAACACCCTCGGTAGCAAGACTATCAAAGCTTAAAGGTAAGGTATGTATACAGTGGAATTGCAGCAAGCACTAAGCATTGTATGGTGGCTAGCTTACGAATACAAGAATAAGATGAGAAGCTAAGCAACGGTCGCAAACTAGTAATGATCAAGCAGTGATCCTGAACTACTTACGGTCAAACATAACCCCACTATGTTCTCTTCCCGAACCTCGTCGAAAAGAGATCGTCACGGTTACACACACAGTTGGCTTATTTTAATTGAGTCTGGTTTCATGTTCACTACAACCGGATATTAAAAACTCCCATCTGCCACATAACCGCGAGAACGGCTTTCAAAAGATAAAACCCTGCAGGGGTGTCCCAACTTATCTCATGACAAGCTCACGATCCGCGGAGACAATCCTCCATCTTGGAACGCTCCGACCAGACTCGGAATCCTGGTGCACAAGACATTTCAACAATGGTAAAACAAAACCGGCAAGACCTCCCGACGTGCCAACACCCCGATAGGAGCCGTGCATATCTCTTCTCAGGAGACGATCGGATTGGCTAAGTTTCCGGTTGGCACACCCATTGGTGGCCCTGGCTACTGCTAGTTTGGTCCAACACTGATGAGGAGCACTGGCGTGAGGGGTTGATTAAGAATCCTTGGGTTAATTATTCCCTATGCAAATTTCTAGTTGTTATTAGGCAAAAGGTAAAACCAAGGTTGGGCCTTGCTGGAAGAGTTCTATTCAAAGCGAACTGTCAAGAGGGGCCCATAAACCCTCACCATGTTAGGGACGCAAAATCAGGAACATAACACTGGTATGACGGAAACTAGGCGGCAAGAGTGGAACAAAACACCGAGCAAAAGGCCAGGCCTTCCACCCTTTACCAAGTATATAGATGCATTAATTAAATAATAAGAGATATTGTGATATCCCAACATATCCATGTTCCAACATGGAACAACCTGCACTGCACGTGCAACTAGCAACGCTATAAGAGGGGCTGAGCAAAAGCGGTAACATAACCAAACAACGGTTTGCTAGGAAGGTTGGTTAGAGGCCTGACATGGCAATATGGGAGGCTTGATAAACAAGTGGTAGGTAGTGCGACATAGGGATAGAACGAACAACTAGCAAGCAAAGATAGAAGTGATATCATGGGTAATGATCATCTTGCCTACAAAGTTTTCAAAGGTATCGAATCCTTGCTCCTCGTGAACATACTTGACAGGGTCCTCGAACGCGAACTTGTCTCCTGGCTCTATCGAAAGCAAGAACACAAGCAACAGAACAACAATCAATCATGGTGCAATGCGCAAGCAACATGATGCAAGACATGGCATTGAATGCAAGATATGATGTGCAATGCATATGGGTACTCCGGAAGGGGAAAATGAACATGGCACTAACTTGGCAAACCAAGGATGCCACTAGAAAGATAGAAAGATTTCGGTTGAAATCGATATGAAGATCCCCGGAAACTGATGCACGGTTTGCAAATGACGAGCAAAACAAGATACAATGCAATCTACTTAAAACAGCAACATGACACTTGAGATGCAACATCAAACTATGCTACATCACTCCAACATGATAACAAAATACATGGCTGGGAACTACAGGTGAAGATCTACAAATCATGTGCACTGAGCTACTGCTAGAACTCTCTAGAACGGGTCTAAAACAGCATGGCAAAAATTCAAATAACAATAGTTTAACAGACTTAGTGAAAATACTGGACATGACAGAAACAACATCAGGTTGCAAAGTTTAGAGCGAGTAAACAACATGTTACTTTAAGATATCATGGGAAACTTGAGCATGGCATGCTAGTGCTAAATGCAACTAACAAAACTCCCTTACTGAACTTGTTCCAAAGATCCACAGAAAAGATGATAGCATCAATACAAACATGGCAAGTGATATCAACAGATCTCAGACTTAATAGAATTACATGGCATGGCAGAAACAAATTCATGATATCATGTTTACAAGCTTATGGACCTCATCATAGTGCACTATATGGCAAAAATAATGCAACCAACAGTAATAATAAACATTTATGTAGCTAATCATGGCAAGTGCATGGTCATAGGATGCAGAGATCACTAGCTATTCACAGGGCAAAAATGAACTTACTATCAATAGACTGACAACAACATTATTAGCAACTTTAGAGCACAGTAATGACAAGCTACACTACCGCATAATTGCAAACAAGGGCATGCATGGATATAGCATAATAATATCTACAAAACATCCTTAATGAGAATAACCAAAATAACCATGGATTAACTTGTAGCATCAAGTTAACATGGCAAAATAACATAGCAGCAAAATATTCACTAAGTCACTAAAATCAGCCACAACAAGTAGTCTACTTTGCATGCTTGTGGTAGTCACCACAGGGCTCATAAAAATACAAGGATAGCACCACTGTAAAGATGGCATAAATATGCTCCTAAACCATGTTGACATGATGCCCAAAAGATAGACACACAAAATACTATGAAAAAGACAAATCAGCAAGTTTTGATAGTTTCTAGCAGGTAACATCATTTATCACTTTTTCTACGATGATTAGGGCATCAAGATGGACAGTAAAATGCAAGCAAACAACACCAACATGTCGATATATTATGCACGCAAAACAAAGCTACGAGCAGGAAGTTATGACATGATGAAGGGGTACACATAATGACACGGATCAGGGACTTAGAGGATTTTATACCGTGAAGAAGTCAACAGCGAGGTTTGCGGGTCAGGTTGCGGAAGGTGGATCCGGGCGGCGAGTCCAGGCGGCGAGGAGCTCCGGCGAGCCAGCGAGGACTCCCGCGAGGCCGGTGGGCGGCGGAGGCAGTGGATCTAGCCGGGATCGGGCTTCCCATGGCCGGATCTGGCGGTGGTGGCGGCAGAGCTCCTCCGGGGCAGAGCCGCGAGGGGTGACGCCGAGGTGGGGAGGCGGCGGGTGGCTCCGAGCGGCGCGGGGAGAGGAACGCAGGCGTGGCAGCGCGGGAGGTGACGTGGCGCGGGAGACGATGTGGCGCGCCCTGGTTCGCTGCGGGGGTGGCGGTGGACGCATCCAGCGCCAGGAGGACGTTTCTGGCGCGCGGAGGAGGTGGTTGGCTATGGTTTAGCCCGAAATTGGTGGGGGTGCCGTTTTATAGGTAGATGGAGCTAGGAGAGGCTATCAAGGTGCGGTTTTCGCCCACACGACCATGATCGAACGACGAAGAGCATGGAGGGGGTTTATATGTGCTAGTGGGCTGTTGTGGAGGGGTGCTGGGCTGCAAAGAGAGAGGTGTTTCGGCGGTTACATGGTTAACCGTTGGGGCATCAAACGACCACCAAATGGAACGAAATTTGATAGGCGGCCTACTGGTGATGTACCAAGGCCACTCGACAAATCTCGGCCCATTCCGGGAACTATCTTCTCCCGCTCACGAAATGAGATCTGGAAGGTGCGGCGAGTGTGTGTGTGAGTGTCGGATTCCGAAACGGACAATGGGGAAAATGACCGGATGCAGAGGCGAACATGAAAGCAAATGATATGCACATGATGACATGAGACGAAATGTATGACATGAACAAAATGCAAAACAAGGAGAAAACCCAACGACGGAGGATATAACATATAACATTACCGGAAATAGCAAGGCCTGGAGTTAAAATTATGGAATGTATATCCTTGATGTTACAGGGAGGATTTGTACATGACACCTAATGGCAACCGCTTCCTCTGATACTAACTTGGCTTACTCTGTAGCATCACGTGGCCTTTTTAAACCTGCCTCAAAATAGATCTCCATTCTTCCTCCTCTAGATTTAATTAACCTATCGAGCATTATCCTTGATGTTTGTTTCCTCTTGCGCCTAGGTGCTAGTCCAACAACGAACATAGGAAGTGTTAGTGTATATCAAATTGTGAGACTACATATAAAGAAGCATGCAACTGTAACTTGACTCCAGCAACAACCTTCTTGCTGTTGAACCTCACAAAGTTCGTTTTATCTGGCCAACTCGTCTTGTGTCAAGAGTGCATTGGAAGTAGTGTCAGGTGGCAAGTGAGCTTGCGAATGTGCTGCTAGCTGAGTTGAAAAACGAGTAACTCATGCAGCTGGTGGTACTGTGGAAGGTGTTGCATAAACTAGGGCTGTCTCTGCTTGTTTGGTGGCAGCTGTTTGTTTCTGTTTGGATTGTTCTGCAGCTCATGTAGCACGGGATACCCCATTTTTACAATTTACCGCTGGACTTTGACCTTCTATTGCACCATCAGTACTAGCAGAATCTACAGGATTCTTCCGGTTCACTTTCCGTGTGTCCTTAGTACTAACACCATCCCCTGTCATTCTGTGTCCCTTCCTCTTTCTCTATGCCATGTTAAGTCAAGCCGTCAAGAAAAAGGAATAACAATTTAGTTCTTCAGAACAAATTGATGTGTGATACAGACGAACTGAACTTTGATGTTAGACAACCACATCATAGGAGGATGTAATATGTAGGAAAATGGGATGGCTTGAGATAAGCAGAACTATGATGTGTAAACTAAGCAAAAGACATTTCACTAAATTATAAGTAATGCAATGGAAGGTAGACACCATACGAACGATGCAACGAATGTGAAGTAGTAAAAGAAATAAATCATATGCAAGATGCAAACAACATCACACTACCAAGTTAAAGGTCTCTCGTCATTAGTGCCATTGCATATTCACAGCTTATGATGTGTAAACTAATGAGAAGGCATTTCAACAAATTAGAAGCAATGAAAGCTAGACACCATATGAAATATGCAACAAATATCACTCTACCAAGTTAAAATTGTCTCGTCATAAGTGCCATTTCAACAAATTAGAAGTAGTACAAGCTAGAAAAGAATGCGAGATGTAATCTATATCACACTACCAAGTCAAACGTGTCTTATGATAAGTGATTGTTGCAGGTTACACAACAGTAGTACTTTGATGTAATAACATGGTGTGATAGACAGATATTGTATGTTCTAGAAACATGAACATGTGTCTTATTCACAAGTATAATGTGTAAAGTAAGTAGACGTAATTCAACAAAATTAGAAGCAATACAAGCTAGACATCATACATATCATGCAACCACATATAACAGTGCCAAGTTAGAGGGAGGACCTATGATGGTGCACTACGGGAGATGTGCTCATCATCAACACAGCTACGTTGAGTGTCTATGCATGTGTTGTCTTGCAAATCATCTTGGGGGTTGGAGGAGTAGAATCTGTAGGGGCCCTCCGTTTAGAAGGAGCACCTTTATCCGTTGCCATGCTAACTTCCTTCCACTTTATTGATTTTTAATTGTCAAGTAAAACCGACAAGAAAAAGCAATAAAATTCACTCTTCAGAACTCATTCATGCATGATACTAACAATCACTACTTTGATGTAAGGCAAACACATGATACTAGGATGCAATATGTATGAAAAACAGGACGGCATGGCATATTCACAACTATTTGTGTAAACTAAGCAGAAGCCATTTCAACAAATAAGAAGCAATGCCAGCTAGACACCATATTCAACATGCAAGACAATATCACACTGCCAAGCTAGAGAAAGCACCTGGGATAACGGTTTCGCCGGAATACCGCCATTATTCCCTGCCTTATTTTTTCCTTAGTTCTTCTTAGTTTTATTGCATTGTCAATTCAAACCCACAAGAAAAAAATAAAAATCCGCTTTTCAGAACTCATTTATGCAGGATGCTGACGAGAACAAGTTTAATGTAAGGCAACCGCATGATAGGACGATTGAATGTGTAACCAAAAAGGACAGGATTGCATATTCACAACTATGATGTGTAAACTAAGGAGAAGGCATTTCAACAAATTAGAAGCAATGAAAGCTAGACACCATATGAAAGATGCAACGAATATCACTCTACCTAGTTAAAATTGTCTCATCATAAGTGCCATTTCAACAAATTAGAAGTAGTACAAGCTAGAAAATAATGCGAGATGTGACCTATATCACACTCCCTAGTCAAACATGTCTTATGATAAGTGATTGATGCAGGTTACACAACAGTAGTACGTTGATGTAAGAAAATTGTGTGATAGACATATATTGTATGTTCTAGAAATAGGAACACATGTCTTATTCACAAGGATAATGGGTAAAGTAAGTGGATGGAATTCAACAAAATTAGAAGCAATACAAGCTATACATCATACATAACATGCAACCACATATAACAGTGCCACGTTAGAGGGAGCACCTGTGATGGTGCACTAGGCGAGACGTGCTCATCATCAACACAACTACATTGAGTGTTTATGCATGTGTTGTCTTGCAAATCATCTTGGGGGCTTGGAGGAGTAGAATCTGTAGAGGCCCTCCATTTTGAAGGATCACCTTTATCTACTTCCTTGCTAACTTCCTTCCGCTTTATTGATTTTGAATTGCCAAGAAAAACCGACAAGAAAAAGCAATAAAATTCACTCTTCGCAACTCATTCATGCATGATACTAACAATCACTACTTTGATGTGAGGCAAACACATGATACCAGGATGGAATATGTACGAAAAATAGGAAGGCATGGCATATTCACAATTGTTTGAGTAAACTAAGAAGAAGCCATTTCAACAAATAAGAAGGAATGCAAGCTAGACACCAGATAAAAGGTGCAACCAATATGACTCTGCCAAGTTAAAAGCGTCCCATCATAAATGGCATTTCTACAAATTAGAAGCAGCGCATTCTATAAATCATATGAAAGATGCAACTAATATCACCCTGCATATACTAAAGGTGTCCCGTCATATTGGCTGATGCGGGATACAAAAAAAACAATAGTTTTATGTAAGGAGATGCTTAATAGACAGATGTACTATGTACTAAAAACAAGAAGGCATGTCACATTAACAGGTATAATGTATAAACTAAGCAGAATAGAACATGCACTTTAACCAGATTGGAAGAATTACAATCTAGAAACCATATGCAACATGCAACCACATATCACGTTGCCAAGTTAGAGCAAGCACCTGTGATGCTCGTGTAGGGGAAATGCAGCAATCAACAGAGCTACGTTTACTATCTTCATCTAGCCTTGATGTTTCTTGAGAATCATGTGGGGAGGCTGACGCTGCATTCTTTAAATGAGAATATTTACTCATAGTAGTCCACTGGCCCGACTGCCTCATCATAAGTGATTGATGAGGGGTACACAAGAACATTAGTTTGATGTAAGAACATGGTTAATAGACAGATGTACTAGTATGTACCAAAAACAAGAAGGCATGTCATATTCATATGTATAATGTGTAAGCTAAGCAGATGCAATTTAACCAAATTGGAGCAATACAAGCTAGACATCCGGCCGAAGTGGTGAGCATGATCATCTAGGACCTGAGAGCCTGGTGGGAGGTGGGCTGCTTCACCACCATCGTGGCTTTTTAGTTGGCTTCCAGGTGATAACTGTCTGTGTTGGGCTTGTCACAGGCTCAGCCAATGCCCTGGCTAGATATTTGTCTTTTGTTGCTCCTGGGATGGTGCTTCATGTTAAAAATATCTCTCCTTATCTTAATAAAGACCAACTTCGGCCTTTCGAATACAAGCTAGACACCATATGTAACATGCCACCACATATGACACTGCGAAGTTAAAGCAGGCACCTGGGATGGTGGTTCATTGCAAGCGAGATCATCAACTCCAGAGCTACATTTACCGTCACCATCTGCTGACACTACACCCTTTAAAGTGCTGAAATGTGTCTAGCCTAGCCGCGTAAGAAGCTGGAGCGACTTCTCTCTTTTCTTTTCTGCTTCTGTCAAGGCAGAGTCTGAAATACTCTTGCATAATAACACAATATTGAGAGTAAGGGTGAAGTGTGTGCAGAACTAGTGCACTGTAAAAGTAGCAAATAATAGGTGGCTGGAAAATAAATGACAGGAGACATATGATAGCCCTACAACATTGCATGGCAAACAAAAATAGATTCTACTCCATATGATTTTGTAATATATGAGCATAGGGATGGCTCGGAAATGCAGGTACTCCTCCAGCACACCACAACATATGGTCCTATCAAAATAACAATTGACTAAACATAAATAAGTCTATCGATTTTTTATGAACCGTCTGATCTATAAGGAATGGGCAGATGGCCTTTGTCTACCTCTCGCCAGTCACGGTTGATGATCTTTCTCTAACAGCCAGCGACCACTGGCCTAGACCCCTCCCTTCGCTGCCCCGCCCTCCCCTCGACCTCACACCACCGCCGTGCTTGGTAGCGCCCCCGGGCCATCCCTTTAATCCCAGCCAACCTCTAGATCGGGCGTCACGAGCTCTAGGCCCCACACGCCCCTAAGAAAACAACGAGGCGCTGCTTCCCCGACGTAATAGGCGTACTAGCACCTATTACGCCGGGGAATGCTTCCTTTAATTGGGAATCAACTGACCAGTAATTGAAATCCATGGGGCGACGGACCTCTAGCTAAGGTGAAATAGTATATGAGGAGAAACCTTGTGCATCGCGAGTTTCTAGGAATATCTCGTATCAAGAAGAAGCGATCAACTAGAGTCTACTGTGGGATGAATATCGTGCAAGCAGACATGTAAGATTTGCATCAATTAGGGAAGAGGAGTACCATTTCCGGTTGCCAGTGCTACGTCCTTCAGAAGTCGCGCCGATTCTTGTTTTTACCTGGGGAACTGATGTATAGGAGGAGGGTGGAGCCTTGGACGAACCCATGGCCAAATTGTTGACTGTGTTGCGGTGGTCGTCTATTGGCGGAGGGGAAGCAGATCCGAGGCGGCGAAGGACGGTAGAAGGAACAACACCGGTGCAGTGGATGGTGACGAAGTTGGAGCGGTAGCGGTGAGGCGCAGGACGGCGTGGTTGGAATGGCTCGGGTACGAACAGCTCGGCCTTGGCTTCAACTACTAGCTGTGGAGGGCGTTGCGGTTGTGGTTGCGGTGGACGACGACGTCGGGGTATCGGCTCCGGCATGATGGATGAGGGCGGCGGTTGATGGGTGGGATGGGGTGGCGGACGGAGGACACCGGGGTTTCGCGGCTGGTGGAGAGGTAGTTTTTTCCCCATAGAGTATGAATGGGGAATCCGTCGGGGCGGGGGGAGCTAAGGGAGAACCATGTTTCAGTCTGGGACGCGCTTGATTTTGGCTTGCTTAAACAGATGGGACGCACTTGTTTGAAATTTGGGGAAAGTACAAACTTTGCCCCCTCTTAAATTTCGGACCTACTGCGGGTCGGGGGTAGGATGGTAATCCCAGGTGTCCCAAATAGTGGGCGGGAGCGATTTCGATCGCACGCATGTGGGCTTAGGCGGCCATTGTGTATGAATGTTTTTCGGAGGCGGTTGCGTGGCATCTAGATGAAGCTACAAACCTACCCCGTTTTAGACTTTGGACATCGGGCCGGTTTCACGGGTCAGAGTTAGAAAAGTAATTTACTTCTGCTACCAAACATTGGTCTCACGCGGTTTCGGGCGAGTAGAGGCTCTTTTAGCGCTTCGTTCAAAATTTTGAAAGAGAAGCATTCATGTTTAGAGTACTGTTGAACTCTTAGGATTGACCTAAATAGAGAACGTTAAATTTGACCTTGTATGTTTGAAAACCTCATTAAATTATCCACTTCTTTTTGAAATTTTTACACTTGCAAATCCTATAACTATGATTATTTTGGAATTGAGGAGCTAAATTTGAATCTATTTTGTACATCACTACATATGCTATTATGTACAAAAGCAGAGCAAAGATTGGTGCCCCCATAATTTAGGTCTGATTTACAAATGCCATGATATCGAATTCAAATAATTGAATGGACTGCATGTTGAATTCGAATTTTTTTAAACCACCTTAAGTTGAATTCAAATGTATGCCAGTTCATAGCTAGCTATTTATAATGTTCATTGTGTAAACTTCATATGTATAATGTGCTTTACACAAACAACATGAACTACACTCACGTTTATATTTGATTGCTAAAGTGATGCATTGTCTGGAGTTCAAAATACTCACTATGTGGATCAATTATGTCGAATAATAACATAGACATGCACAAATTCAATAGAATCTAGATGTTTGATGGATCAATGACCGTTCCATACGCGAATTGCCAATATCATGATCCCATGCTAATATTTGGATACAATCTATATTTTTAATCAATGTGTACATTAGTCTTTTACGTGTAGTTTCACTCTCCATCGGTGGTCTCTCACACATGCTCAGACACTCTCTCCCGAGGTGTCTTTCTCTCATACATTCTCTCGATTAACCCTGCCTCCCTCTCGTAACCATTTACGACTGTTTTCACTAACCTTTATCACAAGCACTCTTCCTCTCACAAGCATACACACGCACAATCCCCATCGACCCTTTCGATATACATAGACCTACCTACATGTCTCCCATATGCACATTATCTTTAGGCCTGTCTCTCACCCATTGTCTCACACCTCTCTTCCTAATCGACCAATATGATTCTAGTAGAGCATTTTGTAGGATGCCCCTTAAAGTTAGGTTGGATGCATAGTAATATAAGAGATAAGGGGTGTCGGTGTCAAAACCGGCGGATCTCGGGTAGGGCGTCCTGAACTGTGCGTCTAGGATCGATGGTAACAGGAGACGGGGGACACGATGTTTACCTAGGTTCGGGCCCTCTCTATGGAGGTAATACCGTACTTCCTGCATGATTGATCTTGATGAATATGAGTATTACAAGAGTTGATCTACCACGAGATCGTAATGGCTAAACCCTAGAAGCCTAGCCTATGAACATGGTAATGAGTACATGTCTTGTTTCCGGACTATCCCCTTTGGTTTATATAGACACTGAGGGGATCTAGGGTTTACATGGAGTCGGTTACATAAGAAGGAATCTTCGGTCGCGAAGCTTGCCTTCCACGCCAAGTAGAGTCCAATCCATACACGGTGCAGTCTTCGGCCTTCATGTCTTCATAGCCCACCAGTCCGGCCCATGGATAATAGGCCGGACGCCCGAGTACCCCTTAGTCCAGGACTCCCTCAGTAGCCCTTGAACCTGGCTTTCAATGATGAGGAGTCCAGCGCGCTGATTGTCTTCAGCATTGTAAGGCGAGTTCCCCTTTCTCCGAACTCCAAGATAGTCTTCGGATGCAATGACCGTACACTGACATATTACGCACACCATACATAACCGCAGAGAGAATATAATATTTGCACGAATCTAATGTGTTGATAGCTTTTTTCCAATATGACATCGCGTCTGTCCAGTTATAATTTCGAACCGTTTTTCTCCTGCCATTCCATGCTTCGAGACACGGTTTCTATTGGCACGTCTTGTCGAAACAGAGATCGTGTCCCCTTATTGCGGGATTCTCATCAATGCGGCCATGCGTAACTCAACCGTGCTGTTTATACAGCCCTAGGGAACTGGCGAATCCTAAGGCGAGTGAGGAGGCGTTTAATATTTACTGCCTTTATAAGGGGATAAGGATTCCCTCTTCCTATCCTCACGCTCTCTCTCTCTCTCTGTGTCTCCGCCTTTCCGATCTCAAGCTCCATTGCCCAAGTTATCATCTCCTTTCCACTCAAGCAACCATGTCCGGATCTGGTGGTCAGGGCAAGTGGATGGCCTCCTCCGTCAAGGAGAAGGACATTACTAAGCTTCGGGCGGCCGGATATTTGGTGAAGGAGATCGCCCATCGTCTGCCAGCCGAGGGACAAGTCGTCCCCACGCCAGAGCCCACAGGGAGGGTAGTATTCATCCCCTATTTCTTCCGCGGGCTAGGGTTTCCACTCCACCCTTTCGTCTGTGGGCTGATGTACTATTACGGGGTAGATTTCCATGATCTGTCCCTGAATTCCTTCCTCAACATCTCGGTGTTTATCGTCGTGTGTGAGTCCTTCCTCCGCATCCATCCCCACTTCAGGCTGTGGCTCAAAGTCTTCAACGTGAAGCCGAAGGTGGTGGATGGCCAGCACGCGGAGTGCGGAGGGGCCATGGTGAGAAAGCTATCCAACGTCTCCTGGCCCAAAGGCACCTTTGTGGAGACAGTAAAGGAATGGCAGAAGCAGTGGTTCTACATCACAGAACCTCGCGACACCACCTGGGCTGTAGCTGCCGAATTTGGCTCTAGTGCTCCCATGCGACTCACCTCCTGGGTCGAGAAGAGTCCGGACTGGTGTTCACCTGACGAGCTGATAGCGCTGCAGACGCGCGTTCAAAGCATGGTGACCAAGGACGTCAAGCTCGTTGACGTTATCCAGGTGATGCTAGTCCGCCGGATTCTTCCGTGCCAGCGCCGAAGCCGCCCTTTATGGGAGTTCAATTCGAAGAAGCACCAGACCCTGAAAAGGCTCTTCGAGACTTCTCACGAAGTGGCCTGGAAGTTTCTCTTTAAGGGCAACGAGAAGCCAGCGGCCACAGACTCAGACCGTGGTCACAATTGTAAACACCCCGCCAGCGAGGTATGTTACGTTTGACGTATTCCTAACTTAAATGTTTAGTGGATGATGTCTGAGATCTTAGTATTGCTTCCTCAGGACTGGGTGGAGAGGGTGAAGTGAATCCAGTGTGCAGCTCCGTTGCCCGAAGAACCAGTCATCCCGCGCCTGGCGTTGATGCTGGTGCCAGCGCCATATACGGCGCCGGAGAAGAAGGCCAAGGGGGCCAAGAGTGGCCCCCGTCGCAAGGGAACTTTGGATGCAACGTCCGAAGACGACGAGGCCCATTCCTCTGTCCCTGAGGACAATGACGAGGAAGAGGAGGAGGAGGAGGAAAACAACCCTCCTCCCGAGGAGAAGAAGAAGAGTGTGGCCTCGGCACATCAGGAGGTGAAAGCGCCCAAAAAGGGGAAGGGCTCCCAGCGGTTAACACCGCGTGGGATGTTGACTGTAGTCCGGAACGTCGCCCCCGTACTAGGCCCTAGGCTGCATCATAAGTGACATGGCTTATTTATGCACACATCCAGCCTTTTCTTTTTATTATTCTAACATGGTTAATCTACACTATTGCAGTCCGGCCCGTGACCTTATCCAGCGATCCTCATCTCGAGGTTCGTTGGCTCTGTCAGAGATGGCGTGTAACATCCCAAATTTTCAATTTGAAATGTTATACATTAGATCATCATTGCATATCATATTTTTTTTGCATTTTGGTTGATCCTAGAAATTCTACGCAACTCAATGACCCACGGAGAGAGTTGGGGATTACGTTATTTTCATATTTGAGTTTTCTCAAATTTTGAGAATAGGATCATTTTATTTTAATTATTTTATCATCAATTATTTCTATTACAAAAATATGAGAGAGGGAATAAAATGACTTTCCCAAAATAAAGAAATATTGAGGATTTAATAATAAAATCAAATAAGATTTTATTTCGGAGTTTTTCGGTGTTTTATTTGAATTTAGGAAAAATGTGCGTTTTTCAAAATTGCATTTTTATTTTAGAAGCCCGTGAAAATTTATTTTGGATTTTTGGAGTCCGTTTAGTATTTCTTTTTATTTTTCTTCTGCGCGTAATAAAAAAACGAACCGACCTACGGGCCGTGTCCGACTAGGACTCCGGCCCGGCTAGCCTTTATAAGCCGGGGGAGGCCCAGCCCCAGCCGAAACCCTAAGCCGCTCCAGCCCCAGCGCCCGCCGCCGCCAGCGCCAGCGCCGCCGCCACCCCGCCGCGCCGCCGGATGCCGCCGCCGCCGCACGCCACCCGAGGTTCGCCGCCTCATTTTCCGCGCCGGTTTTTTTAGTTTTTTTCGAAAAACCGTCGGTTTTTTTTAAGATTCGGTTTTTTTAAAATAGATCCGTTTTACCGGTTTATTTAAATAGCGAGCATTCGTCCGTTCGTTCGTTCTAGCGAATGTTCGTCGTTTTTTTTTCTCGGATTAAATCCGCGATTTTTCTGGTCGCGATTCCTGATCCGATTTTCGTTTTAGTATAACTTTTCGCTCGTTTATCGGAATCAGGCGATTCAAGCGCCTGGAGTTTTGTCTTGAAACCCTCTATCCGTTTAACAAACTTAAACAAGATTTTGCTACTGTAAAAATTGCCCTAGATCCAGATTAATAGAACGAAGTTGTTTTCTTTCGCCGTTTGACTTTCGTTGTTTCGTTCGATTTGATTCTTTTTGCAAACCGGAGTTCTTAAGTTGAACCTTCTAGTTAGATCTCTTATTTGAGTTTTACCCGTGCATTAGATGAGTACTTATTGTATACTTGTTTGTTTGTCTGCGATAGAATACCCGGAGTGCGTCCCTTGTTACTTCGAATCTCTAGGTTTCGCAGATCATTAGCAAGGCAAGTAACACTTTGATTATACCTTTTCTACTACCCAGTTTTATTGCATTAGATCAAATCCTCACACATTGCATGACTAGGATCTAATTAAATTGTGGGATGGGAAGTAGTTGTGGTAGTACCTATTACCTGTTTATTATCAAACCTTTGGGAGTTACTTCCGCGTTTGCTTATTATGCCATGCTATGCTCGTAGACGTGGATTGGGTGAGTGATATCCATGACAGATGTGAGTTTTGTTAATTAATGGTTTATCTAAGGTGGCAACTTAAACACACATCTGGGTGGATTGAGGCACCTGGGTATTCCAGGACTTGCCTGTTTTCTTTTGGACCGCCACCCAGGCTCAAAGGGATCATGAGACTATTCATACTAGAAACTTCCGTGTGCAGCCACAAGCTATTATCGGCTCTAGCATAGTTGACTAAGTCGTGTGAACTCTTACAGTGGTAGACTAGTAGATGTAGGGGATGTAGGTGGTACGGTCTACCCGATCGTAAGGTGCTAGCGCTTTTGAAAGACTATGTCTCGGTCATCCGTCTTCTCAAACATCTTGTAGTGCGAGAAACCAAACGGAGGCGGTCGAGTCTTTAGGGGAAAAGTGGGCAAACCTCTGCAGAGTGTAATAAACTAATCATGGTTAGCCGTGTCCCCGGTTATGGACATCTTGAGTATCTAGTACCTGGATTATCATGTGAATCTCAACATGTTACTCTAAATTAATTTTGTTGGGTTTTGTTTAATGATGATGCTTAATTGGGATTGAGGATGCTGTCAACCATTCTCAATGTTTAACAACTACCATGATAGTTAAATAACATTTATTCCTTTGTAGTAGGAAAAAAATTGGCTTTACGCAAAACTGTAACCATAGAGCTTTCCACAAGCCAAATATGCATATAGTATAGCTGTTTCATTCCTTACCCTCTATGTGTTACATTGCTAGCATATTCCATGTGCTGACCCGTTTCGGGCTGCAACGTTAATGTTGCAGACTTTCAGACGACGATTAAGGAGTTTTTAGGTCGTGGTTCTATACTCAATGATGCCGTTGGAGTTGATGGACTCACTTATCTTCCAAGCCTTCCGTTGTTATCGTTATTAGATGGTCTTAAGCCATATTTATTGTAATAAGTTCTCGTTTGAGACACTTGATGTAATAAGTGTGATTGCTACTCTGTTATAAATCCTCCGAGTACTATGTGGTGTCAGCATTACTGATCCAGGGATGACACCGGAGCACAGAGATCAGACTGTTTGAGGTCTGGTCGCTACATGGCGAGCATGTCACCACCGCCTGCTTACTCCCCCGGGGTCAGGGATGACACCGAAGTGTTATCCCAGAGGACCGCTCCGAAGTGAGGAGCCCCGGACTTTGTCCGGGAGGCGCCACAAGGTGGGACCTGCACTGCCGGACACATGGGGGAGCCAATCCCCATGGAGACTAGCAAAGAGGGCCGTATCCAGTTCAGCCCTCAGCCGAATACGATTCCGGAGATCCATATGGCTCCGGAGTCGGGCGAGCAGCCCCCTTTGAAGGAGGGGGTGCGTCTCCTCCACCGGTAGCTCCTGTCCATCCAGGAGTGCCAGATGACCTGATGGGGGCGCTACGAAGCGTCTCCGTCATGGACGAGCACCGTATCCATATGGGTGCGGTGATCAAGAAGGTTCAGTCCGCCCAGAGCGGACTGAATGAAGCCTGAAACAGCCTATTAACAGGTTTCGAGGTAAGAAAGAGAAAAGCCCCATATAGTCCATAGCCCCTGAGACAGTGTCCGGTGTTCGGCGAGGAGAACCGGACAGGGGATCAATCCTTAATTATAAGAGGCTGATTGAATATGTATCAATAAGCAGGCGTCCCTATTGGACGTGACCTCGCATACTGCCGAGGTCTCCGAGCTGAAGCGGAGGCTGGAGCGGACCGAGAATGAGCTCGGCGAGGTTAAGGTTCCGCTCCAGGAGAAGCAAGGTGAGGAACGATTTGCTATATGTTCGGGAAAGGATAAGCGCTGTATATTAACAGCGGTATTGTGATATGTGCAGAAGCCGCGACCGTAGTCGAGGCCCTGAGGAAGGCCCTGGGCAAGGCCAAGGAGCAGGCTGTCCAGCAGCAAGCCGCCCGTAAGAAGCAAAAGGCCCGGGTTAAAGAAGTCCACCAGGAGCTCCAGGATGCGGTGAAAAAATGCGAGGCCTTGGAGCATGATGTGTCGGTTCGAGGGACCGAACTCGCCAAGGCTCGTCAGAGCGTGCTGACCGCATGGAATGAGGGCTAGGCCGCCCTCCAGGAGATCCAGGAGGCCAAGAAGATCACGGTGGGTAAGGCATTTAAGATGCAAAACAAGTATGCGGAGAAGCAGTACCTTTTATTAACCCGGGTTCGGAGTTCCCCAGGGGCTTTTGCGGATTTTCCACGCAGTGTATCAGACGCCGCGGAGTTCTATCGAGCCAAAGGAGGGGGTTCTTTGGAGAGGCTCTTCTGGTCGCAGTATGCGGCACCAGAGGATCCCGTGTCCTTCACCGATCAGCTGAAACAGCTGGTGGAGCTGCATAGGGTGGCCGAACTAGCCATTAAGGATTTGATAATCCGGCTGTGGCCAGCCGAAGCTATGCCTAGCAGCTACTTCGGACTCGTGAGGTGGATGGTGAACGCTTGTCCTCGGCTAGATGTTACCAAGCGCTCCTTCTGTATTGAAGGTACCCATATGGCCTTCGCTCACTGCAAGATGTGGTGGGCGAAGATGAACGCTGTTGAAGTCGCCAGTGGGCCGCCGGATGGCAAGGAGCAGCGCACACACGAGCGATATTTCGAGGATGTCGTAGAAGGGTCTCGACTTGTAGCGGCGCAATGTTCGCATGACATTGTATTTGAATAAATGTATTCATGTTGCCTTTGTCTTGTATTATGGGAACAAAGCCAGTTTTTGTAAAGTAATTTTATTATGCTTTGAATTGTTTCCTCCTGTACGGCCGTGTTGTGTGTAATCTGAGGATTGGCCAGTCGTTGGCTTCTGCCCTCACGTAGATAGTACGGAGGTGTTCGGGATGGAATCTAAACAATATTGATCCAATTACATGGTCCTTGAAGGAGTTGTTTAGTGCAACGAACAAGGCAATCATACTTTATGGCTTTAACGCCCTGACTTTTCCATAGGAGTTTTATAATAAAGCATGGGCGCAGCCCCTGGTTTAAGCCAGAGTACAATCAGCATCTGATCAGGAAGTGCCGATCTCTCACGTAATGCGAAAAAAAACTCCAACGATTTGTAACCCTCGAGTAGCTGACCGGCTCTCGCCACATCATGATAGTCAGTTTTCGGATTTCTCTACTAAGGTGCTCGTATGGTCAAAGCCAGGGCACAATTGTAGTAGTTCTCCCTTTACTACCCTACCCGATGGAGCAGAACGTAGGGTAGCAAGCACAGGAGCCGGGTAACCCAACTATTGACCAAAGACATGATTCGGAGCCAATGCATATAATGCTAAATTCGGGGTGCCGAACTTATATATAAGAAGTGTTCGGACTATGCTGCCGTATTGTGGGGCGACAGGTAGCCCCTGGAGAATATGAAACGTAAAAGAGTGTCGATGCAACAAATAGGCAGATCGAAATGAAACGAAGTAAGAAGCAAAAACCACAGAAACTAGGCCACGAACCATTTTTATTATAACTGTATGGATACGTCAAGGCGTATCTTGTACAGATGGTGCGAGAAGTATCTGGCCATTTAACATGGCGGAATCAATAGGGCGCAGCATGCGGGTCCTGAGAAATAAGTATGAATACCATCAAGAAGAACGTATGAAGGTTACCCTACACACTTGTGTTGTTTGCCTCCGTTGTATTTCAGTCCTTCTAAAGGACTTGATATTAGGCCCGCGGAAAAAGGTGCCTAAAACAACAAAAAGAAGTAAAAGTATGCGTGTCCGGGATCGGTCTGGCCGAATTGTAGACCCCGGGTTATCTCGTGCCTGTGTCGATGTTCATGGAATTTTGAGTGCGTAATTGTGTACGCGTGGTACGAATGCCACTACCTCATTGGGGCTGGGACGGAGGCCGAATTGCTAGTCGAGTTCTTGACGAGCCGCGATGTCCTGTTGAAGTGTAGTCCGGACCCTCTTGATGGTGTCCAGGGGCTCGGCAGCTGGATTATAATGCTGCTTGAGAAGGCCGCACTGTACTTCTGCTGCTAGGGCGGCGGTTTGCTCCTCTGTTTGGGGGAGCGTTCCATATTGCCATTGACTGTTATGACACCGCGTGGACCGGGCATCTTGAGCTTGAGATAAGCATAGTGTGTCACTGCGTTAAATCTAGCAAACGCGGTTCGTCCGAGCAGCGCATTGTAGCCGCTGCGGAAGGGGACAATATCGAAGATTAACTCTTCGCTTCGGAAGTTGTCCGGAGAACCGAAGACCACCTCCAGCGTGGTTGAGCCCGTACAGTGGGCCTCTACACCTGGTATGACTCCTTTAAAGGTAGTCTTTCTAGGTTTGATTCGTGAGGGATTAATGCCCATCTTCCATACTGTATCCTGGTACAGCAGGTTGAGGCTGCTTCCACCATCCACCGGGACTCGTGTTAGGTGGAATACGTCGATGATTGGGTCAAGGACCAGTGCGGCCAAACCGCCGTGGTGGATACTAGTCGGATGATCTCGTCGATCGAAGTTGATCAGAAATGACGACCATGGATTGAACTTTGGGGAGACTGGCTCTACCGTGTAGACATCCCTGAGTGCTCGTTTGCGCTCGTTTCTAGCGATGTGCGTGGCGTATATCATGTTCACCATTTTGACATGGGGGGGGATTTCTTCTGTCCCCCGGTGTTCGGCTGCCGGGGCTCTTCATCCTCGTCCTCACTTTGTGATCCCTTTTATTTGTTTTCGGCATTTAACTTGCAAGCCTACTTGAAGACCCAACAATCCCTGTTAGTATGATTGGCTTGCTTATTCGGGGTGCTGTGAATTTGGCACGGACGGCCGAATATGCGGTCCAGACTAGAAGGTCCTTCGTTGTTTCTTTTGTAGGGTTTCTTCCACTGGCCGGACTTGGAGCCACTGAATCCGGCGTTGACTGTGTTGTCCTCGGTGTTGTCGCCATTGCTTCTGCGTTTGTGTCTATTGCGCCGGAGCTTGCCGGTGCTGTTCTTGGCCTCGGTAGGGCCTGCCTCGCTGGCTGTGTTTTTGCTACGAGCCAGCTAGCTGTCCTCGCCTGCACAACAGTGGGTCATGAGTGCCGTAAGGGTTGCCATTGACTTCGGCTTTTCTTGTTCGAGGTGGTGTGCTAGCCATTCGTCATGGATGCTGTGTTTGAAGGCTGCTAGGGCCTCGGCATCCGGACAGTCAACGATTTGGTTCTTTTTGGTTAGGAACCTAGGCCAGAATTTTCTGGCTGATTCTCCGGCTTGTTGAACTATGTGGCTTAGGTCATCAGCATCTGGTGGCCGCACATAAGTTCCTTGGAAGTTGTCGAGGACGGCCTCTTCCAAGTCCTCCCAGCTGCCGATGGAGTTCTCAGGCAGGCTATTTAACTAGTGCAGAGCTGGTCCTTTGAGCTTTAATGGGAGGTATTTGATGGCGTGGAGGTCGTCTCCTCAGGCCATGTGGATGTGGAGAATGAAATCCTCGATCCATACTGCAGGATCGGTTGTGCCGTCGTATGATTTGATATTGACGGGCTTGAACCCCTCGGGGAATTCATGATCCAGTACTTCATCTGTGTAGCAGAGCGGGTGTGCGGTGCATCCAGATCGGGCCGCATCGTGGCGGAGCTCTGATGGAGTCCGTTTGCGGCATTTGGCCCGAGCGTAGTTAGGTTTGTCATGTCCGAATAGGTAGCCGTGGTCGTGCTTTGCAGCACGTCCTCACGATCCGTAGATCGATCTTGTGTGTCCTGCTCTACTGTCCAGAGTCTGTCGGAGGTCGTACATATGACTCCGGACTCTTCCTTCCCTATTTTGGCGTGGTGGTGGGGTGGTCTGCTGTTCGACCTGAGTTGCCGCTTTATCCCGACCACGGGGTGGCCGTTTAGCCGCCCTATCCTGACCACGTGGTGATTGGTCCGCACTACGCGAGGGAGATATGTGCTCCGGCGCCTCCTCATCGAATTGAGGTAGCAGTCTGCGTTTCGGGTAGCTCTTGGCTGGGCGGTTGAGGCCGTATTCCTCAGTTGTCAGGACATCAGTCCATCTATCGACGAGCAGGTCTTGTTCAACTTGAAGTTGTTGTTGTTTCTTTTTCAGGCTCCTTGCCGTGGCTATGAGCTGAAGCTTAAAGCGCTCCTGCTCGAGAGGATCCTCAGGCACGATGAAGTCTTCGTTGCCAAGGCTTGTCTCCTCCTTGGAGGGTCGATGATAACTAGCATCCTCCGAGTCACCTTCTATGGCCTGTTCATCAGGGTTGTCTTGCCTGCTATCGTGTTCCTGTTCGGATGTAGCCCCGACAGGGCCTTCATTGTTTTCGGCCTCGCCCGGAGTACTATTTTCTCCAGTGCCAGTGTTGCCGTCCTTTGAGCGGCGGGGCTTGGGGCAGCGTTTGGGCCATCGGTGCTTGGACTGTGTCTCGGAGGTTTTATTCGCGTCTGGCTCTTCTTTGTCGTCGCCAGATCCTTTAGGTGTATCAACCATGTACACGTCGTACGAAGAGGTACCCATCCAACGTCCAGTGAATGGCGGGTCTTGTCCTTGCTCCTTGTCGGCATCGTCGTCCATATCGTCGATGTCTTCGGACCCATAGTCAAGCATGTCAGTTAAGTCATCGACGGTGGATATGAAGTGGGTGGTCGATGGGAAGCAAGATTCCTCATCAACCGTCTCTAGCTCGAACCGGACATAGTTCGGCTGTGAGTCCTTCTCCAAGGACAAATTCCTTAAAGATTTTAGCACGTCACCTAAAGGCAAGTGCTGGAAAACGTCAGCGGCACTGAACTCAAAGATCGATAACCGATCTAGCTCGGTGTCCGCGGGCGTACACAGTCCGGAACTTATAGCCGGAGACGAGTCCGAAGTCCCGTTAAAGCGAATATTGCAGGGCATCGAGTCCATGTGCGGCTCCAACACCACGTACTCTGCGGCCTTGGATGGCTCGATCTGCTTCAGCTCTAAGGTCGTTGCAGCCGCAGGAACCATCTCCTGGGTGTGATTCGATGACAGATTTAAGTCACGTTCATCGGGATGAGAGGGAGCGATCACCGCAGGTTCAAATCCCTCGAAGATCAAGTATTTATGGATATCCATGACGCACTTCAATCTTCCGAATCTAACCTGATGGCCAGGGGCGTAGCTGTCGATCTGCTCCAGATGGCCAAGCGAATTGGCCCACAGTACGAAGCCGCCGAATATGAAGATCTGTCCGGGGAGGAAGGTCCCTCCTTGGACAGCGTCATTATTGACGATTGAAGGGGCCATCGAGCCTTTTGTCAACGGCACAGTAGAACTCTCAATGAAAGCACCAATGTCGGTGTCAAAACCGGCGGATCTCGGGAAGGGGGTCCCGAACTGTGCGTCTAGGATCGATGGTAACAGGAGATGGGGGACACGATGTTTACCCAGGTTCGGGCCCTCTCTATGGAGGTAATACCCTACTTCCTCCTTGATTGATCTTGATGAATATGAGTAATACAAGAGTTGATCTACCACAAGATCGTAATGGCTAAACCCTAGAAGCCTAGCCTATGAATATGGTAATGAGTACATGTCTTGTTTCCGGACTATCCCCTTCAGTTTATATAGACACCGAGGGGATCTAGGGTTTACATGGAGTCGGTTACATAAGAAGGAATCTTCGGTCTCCAAGCTTGCCTTCCACGCCAAGTAGAGTCCAATCTAGACACGGTGCAGTCTTCGGCCTTCATGTCTTCACAGCCCATCAGTCCGGCCCATGGATAACAGGCCGGACGCCCGAGGACCCCTTAGTCCAGGACTCCCTCAAGGGGTTACCTTTGTCCGAGGACCTAGGGTTACAAATGCTCCCTGGCTTTGTTAGTGGACACAGAGTCCTTCACAATTCTGCTATCTTTGTCTTGTACGAGTAGTCATCCATAGTCTCCCTAAATGCGTCGCAGGCCGACCAATGTGGCATAGGACGGAACCGAACGAAGGGCCTCACCTCGTCCCACCAGACCTCACGCGGTGACACACTCTCTGCCTCTAGGTCTCGTTACCTTCTCACACCCACAAATACCAACACAAACACCACACAAAAAAATTCTCCTCGTGCCTCTAACCCCTCCCCCCTTGCATATACACACTCAAGGGCATCTCTCGCCATGATATCATATTCGTATCTCTCTCTCTAGACCTCTCTCATATCTCGTGCTATCTCTCCCATGTCCCCCTCCCCCGCCGTCCCCTCTATCCATGCCTCTCTCTAATACGTAATACACACACATACCTCTCTAGGCCCTACCAAATACATCAACTACACATTCACACATGTTACATCACGTACCCCATTGATCTAAAAAGCCCTCTCTTCATGTTTATTTTGCAGACAACATTCCTTTTGAATAAACTGTGGCCAAAAAATTATTTTAGAATTTCTACATATATACGACATAATAAAGAGAAACGAAGAGCAATGGTGGAGTATGAACGTTAAGTTGCATTGCATGGTGCCCACAATGATATTTATTCTGCAGTGTGAATTATATATTTTTATACTATATATAAAGTTAGTCATAATAAAGAGAAATGAAGAGCATCTATATCTCCATCGCATACACCCCCTCTACGCACCTTTCACGTACGCACACAAACTATCTCCAGGTCCTCTAAAAGTATGCCCCCAGCACATTCACGCATGTTTCATCTTTCTCTCGTGATATATATACAGTGAATATCATTGTATTTGAAGCGAAAGCACGATATGTACATTGGACTTCAGAATCCACTCATTACGGTCACCATTTATGTTCTGTGGTTATTATACAGTCACGGGCTCGCCCTACAGCTCTATATTGGCTCAAGACACGACTAGTTGACCAGTTAAATGCTCCACGTGGCACCTCTAGTGTTGCGTCGCATTATCTCACTACCATTGGGCCTACCTGTTGGCATCTATCTACTCTACACTCTTATAAAAAATAGACTTGGTGATGATGGTGTGCCTGCCATCCTACAATATATAGGCCGTCCGATTTATATCTGACGGATAGGAAGGGAACTATGGCAATTTTGCAAAAAGGTACCCACACACCTCTCCACATTTGCAAATAAGGCCTTCCCTTGTTCATCCTTTTCTTTCACAAGATAAACTAGTCATACAAATGCATCTTGATGTTACATGCAACGCACGACATCTTGCTAGTAAGAACGAAAACAAACGACAAAAAAATAATGGAAGGTGGTTCGAAGTGATGACCACGGGCACATCGGACAAGGTGGCCTTGTATTAGTATGTTGAGCCATCTGTTTTAACACACAAGAGCTGGTGTGGTGATTACACACACACACACATGCACACGGACTACATGCACGCAACACTCATACGAACACATACAGCCATGCACGCACACAACACTCACACGTACACACGCATCCACACACGCACACAACACTCACACGCACACACACACACGGATGCATGCACAGACCACACGACCAACACACACTCTAATGCTCAAGTGCGCAACCTACACATGCATGCGCACACATCAGGCCCCGACATACACATACACAACCAAGTGGTTCCCGCGCACGGGTTGGAGTCTTGTCGCACCTGCGAAAATTTATGTTTATCTGACCTTTTCTATGCGAACTGACAGGTGGAACCCACAAGAGACGTGGTCAATCTAACTATTCAGCATTGTGCCACGTAAACTATTTGGCCGGTCAACAGAGTGCAATGCGATGCTGAACGGTGAGGAAGTGACCGAATAATCATCGCAAAACGTATATAGTGACCGTAATGTGCGTATTCTAAAGTCTGGTGACCATATTACGCTTTTCTCTCTGTAGGCCCTCCAAAACTACATCTCTACACATTCTCGCATGTTACATCTAACAACTATGCAATACAACAATACTACTACACTCTAACACAATAAATCATATGTGTTTTTAGTTTAACTAGATATCATATTGTTACTTTATTATTCAGTTTGCATACATTAAAATTTCCTTTGAAATGTATGGCCAGTATCATCTACCGTGCGGAAAAAATCCCGCCCTTCCTATTTAATCGGGTTTGTATCGATGGATAGTGCGAAACAGCAAAACTATAGTACTATAGTACTACAGTACAAGTAACAGTTCACCGGGCATTGTGTCGTGTACTCCCCCGTCGTAAGAGTGGAGCGCTCGCTTTCATAAATGTTCTAGTCCCTTTCACCGACATGTGGGACATCAGGCTACTGGGTCCACGTGCCATACCGAAATATAGTGCAGAGCAGCAGGGGTGAAGCACCCCAGTCATGGCGTCGGCGTAGTAATGAGCAATGAGGCGTCAAATCACAAAGGTGCACCTTTCACACAGTTAAGTTGGAGGGACGAAGTAATAATGCTAAGAAAAGAAGTTGGTGGGACAAAGCTACCAACATTTCAATCGTTGCTGAATCCGCTTCTCCCTCATCTTCTTCAAGTTAACCACGTGTTGCTTCTGCTGTTGTTTTGCCTCATTTGGGACAAAGATTGGGTTGGTAAAGCAATGACACGTGGGACCACATATTAGCAAACCGCCACGCCAGCGTCGTCTAAACATAATAAACCTCCCCCACCATCCGCACATCAAAATCACCTCCTTTTTACTAATCTTGATTCTATAATTTTTTAGATCAATATAATTGAGATTTGTATATATAGCACACAGGAGAAAAAACCAAGTGGTACGGTTAAGGGCATCCACAATGTGTAGCCAAATGTGAAAATAGCTTTTGGCATCGATGGGAACCATTCTGGACGGTGCTGCCAAAGCCAAAAAGATAGAACCGAAGCTCCCTGATTGATTGAAGGAATTGAGAAATGCAACGTCTCTCCTCTTTCTCCCGTGCTGGATGCATGTACAGTATAGAGCACAGAGTCCGCTCCCCTATACCTTCTATCATAAATCACAAAGCAGTGAGGTGTCGAATCACAAAGCATGGACCAAGCAACCATCATTTCACTCTTCGCTGACTCCGCTTCTCCATCGTCTTCTTCAAGAAACCACCTCACAGCACTAAGCTGGACGGACGCCGCTATAATGTACTAGTAATAGTACATTTATGCGTACTTTGGTTCAACGGACTTCCTAGATGCAAATAAGGCGGTTTTGTTGGCTTGCAGGCGGCAGTTGCGAACGACTTACCATGGTCTCCCTCAATGGTGTTCTTCGTCGAACACACTTCGACAAACCACAATGTTCGAGATATCATTGACGTCACTACAATGGGGAAGGAAGTCGAATAGTTTCTACCTCCATTTTTTTGTACACAGGGCTAGTATATCAAAATTACAATTTGCAGAAGGCAACTAACACTAATTGAGGCAAAATTGATGGGGTTTGCCTCATAGTACTAGCAACCAAGGACATTAATATACCCTTGCATGCATGCAGAAGTGAGAAGGTTGGTTTGCATGGCGCTGCATTAATCAAGCGACGAGGAGTGAGATGGTTAGCTCTTTGGGATTTGGAGAAAAAATACGCATTAATACACACGTCAAACGAAGATTCGTATCGATTAATCCCGCCAAGGAAAACCCCGCCTTTCTTTTTTAACACTAGAACTCCTATGTATGTACTTGTATCCTATTTGGGTCTAGGCCTTGCATTGCCATACTTCGCCACACAATTTTCCCAAGCTTGCCTAAAGTTTTTGAAATTAAAATGAGGTACACTTGCGCACGGCTGTCGGGGTCACACCGCACCCTCACACAGTCGCTCCTCCACGCCGCTTTCGCACCGCACACTCACACAGTCGCTCCTGCATGCCGCAAACCCATCCAAGGAACGCACCCTCACTGACACGTGCTACCGCATGTGATCAAACCAAGATCGGCCATCCTGCAGCTGACACATAATTTTCGTTCATACATTATGTTTATCCAACCGCATGTTGGGGAAGATCCGTACGGCCCTTGCGGTGGTCTGTAGGGGAAGAAGAAGAGGTGAGGAAGAAGGGTTAGGAGACGTAGGATATTCGTCCAACCGCCTGAAATGGTCGACTGACCCAAATGATGAAAGTCAAGTGACTTGCATAAATATATCTTTTTTCACAGCCAAAGATCCCTAAAAACAACAACATAAAGAAAAACTATCACTGCTCTCGGAACGAGACGGCCTCGTCATCTTTGGCTGCCGGCATGAACCAGCCATAGCTGCCGACGTGTGTCTCCGCACCGTGGTTGTCCTCGGCCTCTAGCTACTCGTTCACGCGGAGCGTGCGGGTGCTCTGCACGGACGAGAGCACCGCCCGGTTCAAGTCCAGGACATCTGGTTCCGCCTTCAGGAGGGCCTCGATGGCAGCGGCATCCGCGCGCTCCGCGTTGAGTTTAGACTCCGCCGCCCGGTTCAAGTCTAGGACGTCTGGTTCCGCCTGCAGGAGGGCCTCGATGGCAGCGGCATCCACACGCTGCGCGTCAAGTTGAGCCTCCGCCGCCCGGTTCATGTCCAGGACATCTGGTTCTGATTGCAGGAGGGCCTCAATGGCAGCAGCATCCACGCGATCCACGACAAGTTGAGCCTCCGCCGCCCGGTTCACATCCACGACATCTGGTTTCGCCTGCAGGACAGCCTCCTTTAGTATCGCCAGGTTGAACCCCTGGTCTGCCTGTACCATGGGGGACCCAGACGCCAGCATGAATTCGACACCGATCGTCTCATATGCACCGGGGCCTTCTGTGCCGCGACCTCCACCATGAACATTGGATCGGCTTCCTCCTCCTCGTAGCTTGGCTCTAGAGAACTCGGGGAATGGCCCTCCGCAAAGCAAGCTTGGGAATGGAGGGCTGTGGCGCCGACCGCTGCCACGATTTCTGCATGGCGCTCCAGCGTCAGCATCTTGTAGTACGTTATCTTGCGGCGCACCATGGCTTTCTGACGAACTAGGGGATGCTTGATGCGGGCTAGGGGATCGAAAGGTGGGGGAATGGGCTAGAGTGGAGGTGTGGTTTTGGGGCAGTGGCTGGCGTAGGCCGAGCAGCGAAGGTTCTGGCGTGAATAGTGGTTCCGGTGATGACCAGTCAATCAGTTTTGATTGTACATTGCTCTTGTCGCTTTCGCGTTGCACCCCGGCACGCTGGACCATCCACGTCGCTAACCTAATGGAACACCCTTTGTCTTGCGTTTTCGCTTGCTTGTGGGACAGCAGTTGAGAGCAAATAGACGTCCCTCCCCCTCCCCCGCCCGCATCATTTATACTACCATTCCCTCTGTTTTATGCGGAGTAAATAAAAAACAGAGGGAGTATACTATGGATGAGGATCCCCTGACATAGTCGAACCCATGGAGTAACTGACATGCGGGGCCTAGCAAGGATGGGGCCCACCAGTAACTGAGCGAAAGGGGGTACGGCACGGATACCTACGTCACAGGATCCACTTCCACTACTTCTCCCTCCTTGCATCTATACAGGGCCTAATGTGTTTTTCGTGGCTAACTTTGACCAAATGTTAGAGTAATAATATATGACAAGGCAGATATACCATGGGTCTCCTTAATTTGGGACACCTATTATAATGGTCTGGTTCCACATGCAACAGTTCAATGTGGATCCTTTTGGTGGAGAGATATCATGAAAATCAATGAGGTTTATAGAGAAAACTCGACTGTCATAATTAATTCTGGTGATTCTGTGCTCTTCTGGCATGATTCATGGGTCCTAAACACTTCTTCCAATCCAGTTAAAGAGAGATTTCCACGTCTATTCTCCTTTTCTTTCGATGACAAGATCTCAGTCAGAGATTTCATTGACGACTTGGACATAAAAACCCAATTCCAACTTCCCCTATCTCCTGAGGGAATGGAAGAACTTCAAACATTACAACTGGATATTCAGGATTTGGATAGAGACCCAAATACATCTGACTCCTGGTCTTGGACACTTGGGAAAGGTGCTTTTTCTGCCAAAAGTTATTATGTGATCATGCTTTCTTCCTTGCCTACTTATGATGTTTGCAAATGGATCTAGAAAAGAAAATGCACCATGAAAATCAAGGTCTTTGCATGGCTAATGCTAAATGACCATTTAAACAAGAGACATGCTTCTTAGAAGACACTGGAGGTCTGAGGATGCTGACAATCTCTGCCCCATGTGTGTTGCACAACTGCATGAACACATAGACCATCTTTTCTTTAAGTGCAATTTCAGCACCAGAGTTTGGAATTACTTGCAAATATATTGGCAAGATGGTTTGTCAAACAGGGAAAGCATTCTGTTAGCTCAAAGAGGATTTCGTCAAACTTTCTTATTTGAGGTAGTATTCCTGGCTGCATGGTGCATATGGACAACAAGGAATGACAGAATATTTAGGCACATCAAGCCTACTTTTGGAGCATGGAAAGCTAAGTTCATTCATGACATAACTCTGCACTCCCACAGAATGAAGGCTGCGGTGAAGCCATTATTGCTGCAATGGATCAAAGCACTACCCTAGTTTGATGTCTCATCCTATTTGTTGTGCTGATTTCCTTGTGTTGGTTGTAATTTTCCTGGTTGTATATATTCCCATGATGTATGTAAATAGGTAAGTTCTAGCACCTAGTTAGAATAGTATTTTCTTTCTGTACATATTTAGTTAGTAGAGGCTGTACTGGGCCTTTTTGTTTGAGGTTTTAATAAAGGGATGTGGGGCTTTTGCCTCACAGTATTGAGTCAAAAAACCTTACACAAAGCATACGGTCAAATTTGTATGTGAAAGGAGCTTCCAATGATATAATTTTCACATTATACATCTCATGTACTATTAATCTTGCCAATAGTCAAAGGCGGTTTTGAAAAATGCATTAGAGCATGGTTAATAATGTAGCCGGCTATTGGCTATAAAGAGATGCCACCGCACTTAGAGCCATCATAAAAAATAATCATATAGTAAGCATTTTAATCTTTGCATGGTTAAGTAATAGGTTGGCTCTTAGAATGGCTATTAGGTTGGCTCTAAGCATTTAATATTTGCATGAGCAAGGTATATGTTCGGAAGAGAGTTGCATGCATACTATTTTTTCTTGATCTATGTGTTATAGCCGAGATGTAGAATAAGTGCCCGCTTCACTCTCTCTCCTCTCTTCTCACTCCTCCAAGTAGGATTTCAATGACATGGCAAGTCTTATAGCCTGTTGACTAGGCCATATTAGACTTGCTCTTAGGCCCTATATAAATGGAAGGAGGGAGTACTATGAGCACTGCATACTCTACTACAGATGTTGTCAGTACTCCACTAGTACTATTGGACAGGGAGCTTTAAAAGTTACTATTGGACCAGCTATACGTGGCGAAATCCTAGTAGGAAGAGCATGCGCTAGAACAAGCACATTCACGTGGTTGAAAACAAATTGGAAACCATCTCTATTTGAATAGAAATCTATGAGTACGTACGAATCTAACAATATTGGTTGGGCATTTTTGAATGTTGATACTTTTTTTTGTAAGTTTGATCAAGGTAGAGATACTTTGACTACACATAAAACTTATAAGTAAACTAGAAAGGATCGGAGGGAGTATATTGTACGTTCAAAAGAGAAAGGAACATTGAATACCCTTTATATATGATTTGCAGATGCTATGATCACCGGTTCAAAATTTTGAATCTGCCTTAGGTATCACACATGCACCCACTCGTTCTCTCTCGATTTCATCTCGGGGTCCGAAGATTGATTGAAAGAGGACTAGGGTGGGTACAATATGTTCATTTCACTTATGAACATACAATATACTCCCTCTGATCCCCATAGACCCCCTCCACGGGTCATTTCTATCATAGAAATAGAGCAAACCTTTATCTCCTTGCACGACACGCAATTGATATCTCAACATCAGTCGATTTCGTCAAGATGTATCGGGGCATGAAGGAATGGGATGTCAAGCGACACGTAGTGGAGGCAAAGTGAAACTTCAAACGAACTGTTTGTTTGTATGCATGTCGGACAAATTACAACATTGGAAATACAAGCATGGCCTAGGCCCACATGCGAATGATACTCGGCGGGATGTTCAAATGAGGCATGCGGGAGGATAGACTCGACCGGAGGGTGGCATGATCGATGGATAAGAGGGTTGGAGAGGAATGAGAAATAAGCAATGCCACATGATTATACTTGAACGGCTCAAATAAACAATAAGTTGTCTCGTTTTCCCTTCTGTCTTGGTCACAGAGTAAGATACTCCCTCTGTTTTTATTTACTCTTCATATTAGGTTTCACTGAAGTCAAACTTCATAAAAGTTGACCAAGTTATAGAAAACTAGCAAGATGGCCGTGCATTGGACGGAACATCAAGATCTTGTGGGAGAAAAGGATGAACGAGGGAAGGCCGTATCTGCAAATGTAGAGCGGAGTGCGGGTAAATTTGCATAGTTTCCTTCCTATCCGTTAGATATAGACCAGACGGCCTATATTGTAGGATAGCAGGCACACCATCATCACAAAATCTACTTTTTATAAGAGTATATAGATAGATAGATAGATAGATAGATAGATAGAGATAGATATGGAATGATGATTCATTTTTGTGTGTATAAACTTAGAAGGTTTGAACTGAGACAAAGCTAACATGCCATGTAAATAAACACATAGGGTCTACATACACAATTTATCTTAGGCACTCCAGTACTACGTCCACTAAACATTCACGCATTTCACATCTTTCTACATCTACGCGAACCTACGAAAGAGTTAACGTAAATTGCCTCTCTCTCCTCCCTGATTTTCATGGTGGTGTGCCCCTCCCTTCCCCCAATCTACAATCAACAGTTCACATTTTTCACATTACATTAATTACGTTATTGGGATTACATAGGTGTAGCATTACTCGTCCTAAAAAACCCAACTAAGCCAACCTCCCAGCATATCACGCGGGAAAAGACCCGGCCGCGCCATTTTAGTCGGGATTACCGATTACTAGTAGTAGTATCGATGGATCGTGCGAAGCACCAAGTTTTTTTAGGGGGCGAAGCACCAAGTTTAAAAGGAAAAGGCGGTACACTCACAGCACCCCTGTCGCGGTCGCATTGCACCCCACACACGTTCGGTCCTGCACACGGCTCACACAAACGGAAGACGCTTCAGTTTGCCTCTTCACTGACACGTGGGACTGCACTTGGAGAAGCCGATCATGCGCCACACTCCCCCCGCCGACTGCGTGAACACCTCCCCCCCAAAAAAAATTCCCCCAAATCCCAAATTCAACCGCCCTTCGGCCAAATAGGCAATAATATTCCCCAAACCCCCGTCCCCCCTACCCCCTCCACCCCATTCGCTCCGCTAAAGCCACCCTCCCACCACGCCGATACGTCGGCACTGCGGTTTGTTGAGGGGACGCACGATGACCCTCTCTCTCCCACAGTACGCTCTTGTAGACTGTCTTCCTCTAGCCACGCGCCACTGCTGGCGACATTCTTGTGGAGACACACGGCGGTCAGCGTCGCCACCGCTGGCAATGTTCGTGTCAAGACGCAAGGCGGTCAACTTCTCCCACAATACGCGCATTCTAGACTGAGGCCCCATGGATGTCGGTGTAGAGCTGAATGTTAGCTGATAGACGCTGTTAATCTCACTGTTTGCCGAGGTAGTTTACAGTCAATATGCTCTGCTTAAGAAGCTTCCTTGCCCTATTCTGCACTCAATCTGCTTAGCTGAGATGGCATGCCAAGCCCGATTAGTAGCTAAAATATCCTGCTATATATTTATTGTGATGTAGCTTGCCATGGTCTAGTAGCCAATCTGTTAGGTGAAATAGCTCTACACCGTTTTATACTCGCTCTTTGGTGCTGAGATGGCCTTCGATAGTTCGATGGCTCTGTGCTCGGCATCATTGACTTGTGAAACAGCCTGCCATAATTTAGCACTCAAATATGTTTGCTGAATTAACTTTACATATATTTTGTTACTTAGATCTGCTCATCCAAATATCTTGCCACAGCTTTAGACATCGACCTAGGTATTTTTTCTGGACTTCATAAAAAAGCATATATGTTTTTCCTGTAATATCTAGTAGAAGAACTAATTTGTATGTCAATCAGATGGAGGGGACTTGGATAACTTCTGCTCGAAGATTCACCGCTGAATATGTCCAGGGGGTTGAGAACTTCATGAACTTTATCAGAGCTGCGTACGGTGGTCCGAAATCAGATGTGCACTGCCCGTGTAGCAGTTGTATGAATTCATTTACAAGACCCCACTCAACTGTGCAAAATCATCTACAGTTGTATGGGATGTCGGTCACATATACTAGGTGGTTCATCATGGTGAAGCTGTGAACGTCAATGTTACTGACTATGTGGAAGCAGCAGATCACCATCTTGATCTGCCTGATGCTCAGGTGGAAGAGGAGGAGGAGGTGGTGGCGGCGGAGCTAGTGAGTTTGACCAACATTGAAACAATGCTATAAAATGCTCGTGCATTTCATGAACTTTCACCTGAAGAAGAAAAACGGTGGGCCTGCATGTTGGAACAATGCAACGTGGCTATCACCCCAGGAAATAAGCTGTCAGTATTCTCAGCTATAGTCACCTTTCTTCAGGTGAAGACATCTGAGAGGATGACCAACAAATCATTCGTTGCGATGTTGGCTGCTTTCCGCAAGTCTTTCCCAGATGCGTCTGAGCTGCCACACACCTATAGTAAGATGATGAATTTCCTTCGTGAAGTTGGAATTGTATATGATATGATCCATCTTTGTAAGAATAATTGTGTTCTGTTCTGGAAGGATTATACCAACTTAAGTGAATACCCGAAATGCAAACTGTCGGATTTCGGGTTCCGGTAGACCCTTAAGGTTCGAACTCTGGGGTGCGCACGGAAATCTTTCCCCTACCGACTCGCGCTTCTATGGCTTGCAAGAAAACTAGGCTGGAAAGAAGAACACTCAAGGGACACGAGGTTTATACTGGTTCGGGCCACCGATGTGGTGTAATACCCTACTCCAGTGTGTGGTGTGGTGGATTGCCTCAGGGGCTGATGATGAACAATACAGGGGGAAGAACGGCCTCGCGAGAGGTGTTCTTGAGCTGGTGTGTTCTACTTGGTCCGGATCTCTCTCTCTTCTCTCTTTTTCTCTTTTTTCCTCTTTCCCCCTCTCTTTTCCTCTCTTTCTTCCTCCTCTTCGGGGGCTAGTCCTATTTATAGAGGCCCTAGTTCTCTTCCCAAATAATGAGTGGGAAGGGCGCCAACAATTGGCTATTTTGAAGGGGAACATCTAGTACATGTTATCCTGACCAAAGGTGGTCTTTGGCTGCCAAAAGCACTGGTGATGATGCCGTCTTGTGCTAACCGATGACCTCCTTCCTGCCGCTCTGCTGGTCTTGGTCACGTTGCACCGGAATGGTAACCTTTTCCCGACGCCTTGGCCTGTGCTTGCTCCCTTTGCACCGAAGGGGAAACAAGGACACTGCGCAGGCCGGCGCCCGCCAGGCGCCCGCCGAATCTCGATCGTCATGGCTTGCGTCACGGGCTCCTCGCGAGGCACCCCTGCCTTGATCTCTCCACCTCCTCGCGAGCCTGCCTGGTGAGGCTCCTCCTGAGGAAGCCTCCTGTCGTCCGCCCTGCAAGGCTTGGCCCCTTGCGAGGGTCTTAAGCTTGAGCTGATGAAGCTGGGCCGCACTGGGCCCCCACTCGAGCCACGCCGCAGGCCGCAGGCAGGCAAGTCTGGGGACCCCCGTTCCCAGAACACCGACAGTAGCCCCCGGGCCCAAGGTGCGCCCGGGCTTGGCTTAGCAGAGAAGCGAAGGGGCAAGCGCGAAGCACCGCGGGCCCCAATAGCCTGCGGCCTTGGGCGCCGCGTGGCGATTTATTGGACGTGGGCGTCTGCACTTCCCCATGATGCCTCGGCAACCGTCCATCTGACAAAGAGGTGCCCGGGCCAGGCTTACTTGCTTCGTTCTCGTTCGCCTTGGCCCAGATCCCCTCTCTCGCTCTTCTCCTTCATGCTCGCGAAATCCTCCAGATCGGTCTCAATCCTTCCCATCCGGCACGCCATGGCGCCACGCAAGTCCCCAACCGAGGCCTGGTACTCGCCGGCTCTGGATCCCCCAAACATGTCGGAGAAGAACCTCGCCCTCACGCGCCTCATGATGGTCGCGCAGGGCAGCAAGGGGGTGACTGTGCTCAAGGCCGGCTCCGACCAGCCTGAGGGCAAGGGGAGCACCTTCTATCCGTTCTTTGTGAGCGCCATCATCACCGGTCTGGTGCCTCCTTTCTCCAAGTTCTTCTTTGCTGTTCTCCGCCAATACAACTTGCAAGCTCTGCATCTTCATCCCAACTCTGTTCTTCTCTTGGCGATTTTCGCTTACTATTGCTAGGCTCACGTTGGGGTGAAGCCCTCGGTGGCCTTGTTGCGCCACTATTTTTCCCTCCGGGTTTCTCGTGCCCATGTCTCCGCATGCGCGAGCTTTATCGCATACTCCAACTCCAATGCTATCTCGAAGCCTGGGAAGAGAATCGAAGGCTTCCAGAGCAAGTGGGTCTTGGTGGACGTCGGGCGCCTCCACCCCCGACTGGTGTTGCCTACGGGGCAGCCCAAGGCCGTTGACGCGTGGTCCCGCGTGGAGCTCGTCGACCCCCGTGCCAAGGCATTGCTGAAGAGGATGAACGCGGACCTGACGTGCCTTCTGCTTCCGGGCCTCCCAAGGCTGACCCCGGCTGAAGGCTCTCGGGCTTCAAGTTTGGTCGGAAGCTGCTTGAGTCCGTGAACGACGACCAGTAAGTGCTCGATTTGTGCTTCGCTTGGTTTTTACCGGAATTGTTGCTCGTTGTTTCCGGCCTCATTTAAACTTGCCTAGATAGGTAGTTTTGCTGTGCTTCACCCCTTGACATGCTAACCAACATTTAATTTTGTTGAGTACATAAACGAGAGAGAACTAAATAAGGCATGTGGTGCTCCGTCAATATGCAACTCGTTGCATATTGAGCTCCACTTAATTTGTAGTGTTGTTTGTGCACTTTGCCATGCCATGCTTCATTAAACCGGACATGCATCATAACTATTTATGCATCATGCCATGTCTATGTGGTGGTTGTTTACTATGTTGTCTGCTTCTTTCCGGTGTGCTTCTTCGGGTTCTTTCCAGTAACGTCGTGTTTGTGAGGACCCGTTCGCCTACATCCGTTTGTCTTCTTCATGGACTCGTTCTTCTTCCTTGCGGAATTTCAGGCAAGATGACCATACCCTCGAAATCACTTCTATCTTTGCTTGCTAGTTGCTCGCTCTTTTGCTATGCCTATACTGCGATACCTACCACTTGCTTATCATGCCTCCCATGTTGTTGAACCAAGCCTCTAACCCACCTTGTCCTAGCAAACCATTGTTTGGCTATGTTACCGCTTTGCTCAGCCCCTCTTATAGCGTTGTTAGTTGCAGGTGAAGATTGAAGTTTGTTCCTTGTTGGAACATGGAGATGTTGTTCCTTGTTGGAACATGTTTACTTGTTGGGATATTACAATATCTTTTATTTAATTAATGCATCTATATACTTGGTAAAGGGTGGAAGGCTCGGCCTTATGCCTGGTGTTTTGTTCCACTCTTGATGCCCTAGTTTCCGTTATATCGGTGTTATGTTCCCGGATTTTGCGTTCCTTACGCGGTTGGGTTATAATGGGAACCCCTTGACAGTTCGCCTTGAATAAAACTCCTCCAGCAAGGCAAAACCTTGGTTTTACCATTCGCCACCTAGCCTCTTTTTCCCTTGGGTTAGGCCAGCCCAAGGGTCATCTTTATTTTAACCCCCCCCCCCAGGCGAGTGCTTGTCTAAGTGTTTGTCCGAACTGAGTAGACTGCGGGGCCACCTCGAGGAAACTTGAGGGCTGGTTTTACTCGTAGGATGTCTCATCCGGTGTTTCCCTGAGAACGAGATATGTGCAGCTCCTTTCAGGATGTCGGTGCATCGGGCGGTCTTGCTGGACTTGTTTTACCATTGTCGAGGATGTCTTGTAACCGGGATTCTGAGTCTGATCGAGTCTACCCGCTAGAATGAATATCCTTCATTGACTGTGAGAGCTTGTGATGGGCTAAGTTGGGACACCCCTGCAGGGTTTTGAACTTTTGAAAGCCGTGCCCGCAGTTATGGGCAGATGGGAATTTGTTAATGTCCGGTTGTAGAAAACCTGAAGTTGACCTTAATTAAAATACATCAACCGCGTGTGTAACCGTGATGGTCTCTTTCCGGCGGAGTCCGGGAAGTGAACACGGTGTTGTAGTTATGCTTGACGTAGGTTGTTCTAGGATCACTTCTTGATCATAGTTTCTCGATCGTGCTTTGCCTTCTCTTCTCACTCTCATTTGCGTATGTTAGCCACCATATATGCTAGTCGCTTGCTGCAGCTCCACCTCATTCCTTTTACCTTACCCATAAGTTTAAATAGTCTTGATCGCGAGGGTGTGAGATTGCTGAGTCCCCGTGGCACACAGATACTTCCAAAACCAGCTTGCAGGTGCCGATGATACCGTGCAGGTGACGCAACCTAGCTCAAGGAGGTGCTCGATGAAGACCTTGTTTGTTATGTTGTTCCGTTTTTCAGTTGATCATTAGTGGAGCCCAGTTGGGGTCGATCGGGGATCTGTGTAGCTTTTGGGGTAGTCTTCTTTTATTTTGGTTCCGTAGTCGGACCTTGATTGTATCTGGTTGATGTAATGCTTTATTTATGTATTTGTGTGTAGTGGCGATTGTAAGCCAACTATGTATCTCTTTCCCTTATGTATTACATGGGTTGTGTGAAGATTACCTCACTTGCGACATTGCTTTCAATGCGGTTATGCCTCTAAGTCATGCTTCGACACGTGGGAGATATAGCCGCATCGAGGGCATTGCAGATTTGTGCTTCGCTTGGTTTCTGCCGCCGAGGCTTGACGTCTGCACTCTTTTGCCAGGTCGGCACCTACAGCGAAAAGGTTGAGAGGGGCTTCTGCGGCCCTGCTTGGGGCGAGTCCATCTGCCGGGTTGGCGCCTTCATCTGCTGGGGAAGGAGACGGCGAGGCTCGCGCCTCCCCTGCTCGATCGTCTTCGCGAGGCCAACCAGGACGCTTCGACGAGGAGTCAATGCCCGTGGCCCCGCTGACCCTGGAGGCGGCTGCGCTCGATGCTGCAGCCGGGGTGGCCAAGGCCCAGGGGGTTCCTTCTTGCCAAGATGTGATCATGCTGCCGTCCTCTTCGCCCGCTCCACTGGTTCCCGTCTGTTCTGATCCCTCTGCTGCCGTCCTGGACCGGGTCGCTAACGAATTGAGCTAGCGGCGGGAGGATCTTCTGAGCGCGGACCCTCGCCCAGTGGTCGGGCGCCTGGAGCTAGCTTCTGGCTGCGCCCGTTCTGCCGCCTCCGTCCGAGCAACACTGAGCCAGGCCATGTCGGCCTCCGATGGGGAGAAGCAGGCCGCCAGCCAAGCCAAAGCCGCTTGCGACGCTGCCCTGGGCGACGCCGCAGCTGCCCAGGGCCGCTGCAAGGCGCTGGAGGTCGAGCTGCAAGGCCTACGCGACGAGCTCGCCAAGGAGGTCCACGGCCGCCAGGAGAAGGAGAAGGAGATGAAGGCTCGGGAGGCTGCCATCAAGGACTGGGGTGCCAAGCTTGATGACCACTGCGGCCGGTTGGAGACGCTGGAGCGGTCGCTGAAGGCGGAGAGGACCAAGCTAGACGCCAAGGCGAAGGTGATGGCCGAGGATCGGGTGGCCTTCACGCCGCTGGAGAAGAAAGCTCGCGCCGCGCTGAACACGCTTTATGAGGGCGACTTGAAGGAGTCATTGGATGGTGCGCAGGACGGCCCCGCTGAGCTGCTTCCCTTCCTAGTCCATGCGCTTGAAGATGTCACAGACGGCCTCGGCCCCACTGCCGAGGCCAAGGCACGTGCCCTGTCTTCTACAACGCTGACGCATGTCCTCGACCACGTCTACCCGCGCGAACCCAATGTCGGCTTCGACAGCCTGCTGGAACCCGTGAGCGGCGACCTTGCCGCCGCTGCCGCTGAGGCCGTGAAAGGCCGAGCCGAGGCTTTGCTGGGGAGGTTCCGCGCCTTCAGTACCTTGCCCGGGCGCGGTGCTGCCAGCTCCGCGGCCTCAGGAGGCGGAGTCGCCCAGCGTGACTCCACCACAGGCGGCGGCGCCACTGGAGAGTTATCCATTCACGGCTTCTGTCCTGTTTTTACTCCTGCAACATGCACCATGCCTCGCGAAGGTGTTTAAACTTGTGTTTGGCGTCGTGAAATAATCTATGGCTTGTAATATTTGCTTTAAATTCCCTGGAATTTGCATTTTTCCCTCCTATTTGCTTGCGCTCTATGTCGGCAGGGCCCGGCCCCGCGCATACGTCAACCGCCATTAGCCCCGACCGGAAACCAGGACGGGACTAAGGAGTGATGGGCTACATGGCAAGTTAGGCTCCTGAGTCGCGATGCTCAGGAGTCCCCCTTGACGCGCGAGCAACAAGTAGGAAAGGAGGGAGCAAAGGAGTGGATTGGTCGTTCTGCATCGGCAGGGCCCGGCCCCGCGCATACCTCAACCGCCGTTAGCCCCAACCGGAAACCAGGATGGGACTAAGGAGTGAGGGGCTACATGGCAAGTTAGGCTCCTGAGTCGCGATGCTCAGGAGTCCCCCATGACGTTCAAATGGGTTTTCATACGTTGGCTCCGCTCGGGGAGGGGCGTGCGACGACCAGGTCCGAGGGACCTGGCTGGGTGGCGTGCGCTCGGGCATGGCCCGGGCGTTGCCCCCGTGTCCAGCCCCCTCGCGCGGCACTCCCGAGGGGAGGCGTTGCGATGGTGCCAGACATTGAGCTCCGGGCTCCCTGAGGTTGGTACGGCCGTGGGCCGCCCTCAGTTGTTTATCACCAGCGCGGAGCATCACACTTCTGTATGTGTACGGACATAGCCACTCCTCGGTAGTGTCATTAGCTAGCGCGGAGCATGGTGCTTCCACTGGTACGTGGGAGGGGGCTCCCCTCCGGGAGGAGCCCCCGGGGCGTGTACAGCCCCGCCCTGACAGGTGACCGGCACGGTAGGGCTAGCAGAGGTGTATCTGGGCACTCGTGAGCCAGCGCGGGACTCACGAGGCCCTACCTCGAGGCGGGTTGCGCCTGGCTCTGGGCCTTTATCAATGGTGTGTTCCTGCAGGGTGGTTATAATGCAAATGCTCTACGTCCTCAGGTCCTGGCCCTCGAGCGAGCTCAGCCGCCGCTGGTATGACAGGTCGCGATGCCGTGGGTCAAGGCCAGGGGGTGAGGGCTGGAGAGCCAGTAGGAGCCCATGAGTCGCGATGCTCAGGTACCCCCCCCCTTTTAACGTGCAAGTGCTTTGCATGAGAGCGGAGAAGTCCGCGATAAGAAGTAGATGACGATCATGGGAACCAGATTAAGCGCGGAGGAGCAAATTCATTTCAAGTAGATGCGGGAAAAGCAAACGCCGCTGGGCCAGGCCCAAGCAGCTTGGGGATGATGCAGCCCGAGGGGCGCCCCCAACAAGGTAGGTAAAGAGAGTAAGCAAAACGGATACATGCCGCAGGGACGGACCCACGCGACCTGGGAACGACGAGGCCCTGTGGGCTCTGCCAGCTAAAAATGGAACTTGAAAGATGTCACCTGATGCCGTTGAAGATGAAGTGATGCCGAAGAAGTTAGCAACACGCGGTGAAGACGTCGACCCTCACGAGCCCCTAGGCCCAGGAGCCTCGGGAGGCTCCGGGGGCATGGGTAGTTCTTCGAGGGCCATCTCCACCTCTGCCAGGACTGCCCAATGCCTGACCTCCTAAGCCTCCAGATTGCTCCTCAGCAGGCGCTAATGAGCGGCGACCGCGTTCGGCGGGGCGAAAGGCATGCGAATGTAGCTGTGAGGTGGACCCTCGAAACTCCCCACGCGTGAAGGCCAGAGGCGCTCCTGAGACGTGGCTTGGTTGAGCCCTGGCACGTCGATGCAAATGCGTAGCCCACCATCCTCGCCTGGATGTGGGGCCACGCCAGGCAAGCGGCAGCTGCCGCGCATGACTCTTGACTCCTGTAGCTCCTGGGTGTTTCCTATGATGAACTCCTGAGGGTTTGGTCTTCCTTGCCTCGTACCTTCCTGAGGGAAACGTGCCTGGAAGCACCCCTCCAAGTGGTGCCCGAGTGCCTCCCTCATGACCTTGGCAAAGTCGGTGATTCTTCAAGAAAGAGCCCCTGAGCCCTGCCTGAGGAGGGCGCTGGGTGCGCTTTCCTATGCGACAGAGGGTGGCGCTCCCTGAACGGGCGCAAATCCTGACGCAACGCCTCCGGAGGTGCCTGCCTCCTTATGGCTTGGGCCAGGCGAAGCCTTCTTCTTCTTAAGGGTCGCCTCGGGAAGTCTTCCGCTCCTGTGATCTGGGTCTTCGATTGCTGCGGCTTGGAACGCATGCTCAAATGAACACACCGCGTCCCTTTCATCACAGGGTACAGTGATGACTCCACCGCTTCCTGGCATCTTGAGGACATTGTAGCCATGGTGAGTCACTGCCATGAACATGGCTATGGCTGGGTACCCGAGGATGGCATTGTATGGCAGGCGAATGTGGGCGACGTCGAAGTCGATGAGCTCGGTGCGGTAGTTGTTGCGCTGCCCGAAGGTGACTGGCAGGCGAACTTGCCCTATCAGAACAGTGGAACCATCAGTGACTCCTGAGAAAGGCTTGGTCGGCTGGAGCTGATCATACGACACTTGGAGATTGTCGAACGTCTCGACGGACAGGACGATGAGTCATGCTCCGCCATCAATGAGGGTCCTGGTGACCTGCACATTGCTGATGACTGGGGAGCAAAGCATGGGGAGGACTCCGGCCATCGCCGCGCACTTGAGCTGATCCGCTGAGCTGAACGTGATGGCGCACGCAGACCACCTGAGAGGGCGCGTGGCCTCAAGCTTGCGGAGGACTGCATTCACCTCGCAAGCAAACTGCTTGAAGATGCGTTGTGATGTTGGGGCCTGGGCGCCACCCAAGATGCAAGCGATTGTGCGTGGCTCCTAGAAGCCCCCAGCCCCCTCGTCTTGATGTTGGTCTTCGTTCCTTCTTGGTGGTGGCGTTGAGGAGGGAGGCCTGCGTTGCCGTGCGGGCGATCCTCACGAGGCTGATCCCTCCAACCTCCCTCGCGAGGCTGGTCCTGCCAGCGATCCTTGCGAGGTCGGTCACGCCACCCTTGGCGAGGGCCACGGTCTTCCCATCATCCTCCACCTCTTCCTCCTCCTCGGCAATAGCCCCTGTCGTTACGCTCGGGGCGTCGGCTGATACGCCCATCTCGCACGGCCCTGAGCTCTTGGCATTCGTTGGTGTTGTGGGTGTGGAGGTCGTGGTACACGCAGTATCGGCTGCCCTTGGATGATTCAGGCTGATCCCTGCCTCGCTTGGTGTCTGGTTCCGCTGCGAGCACGACAGCTCCCTTACGCTTCACTTCCTTGGCCTTGGGCTTTTTCTCTTCTGGGTCGGCAGCCGGGAGCTCGGGGAGGGAGAAGCGTCCTTCCTCAGCCCTGGCGCACTTGGTCGCCAAGTTAAACAGCTCCAGGGATGTGCACAGGTCTTCATGGATTGCCAGCTCCTCCTTCATCTTGATGTCACGCACGCCATCGAAGAAGGCTGAGATAATGGCTTCCTCAGTCACCCTGGGGATCTTGAGGCGAGCGTTGTTGAAGCGCTGGATGTATTTCTGCAGGGTTTCCCCTGGCTGTTTCTTGATGTGGTGCAAGTCGCTTATGGCCGGGGGCCGGTCGTGAGTGCCCTGGAAGTTGGCGATGAAGCGAGTGCGCATCTCGTCCCAGGAAGAGATCGTGCTGGGAGCCAGGTTCAGGAGCCAGGTGCAGGCGCCGTCCTTGAGTGCCATGGGAAACCAGTTCGCCATGACCTTTTCGTCTCCGTTGGCGGCTTCGATGCCCATCTCGTAGAGCTGTAGGAATTCCGCGGGGTCCGCCATGCCATCGTAGCGAGGGGGTAGATCAGGATTGAACTTGCCTGGCCATGTGACGCCGTGTAGCTCGGGGGTGAAGGCGCGGCAGCCTGCTGTGGCCACCGGCGCCCTTTGCTGGTGTTGGGCCTGCTCCTGGTGGTTACCATGCGCCGCCGCTTGGATCAGCGCGGGGTCTCGGCGTGGAGGCGCAGGTACGCGATCTTGGCGCGCCGGTGCTGGGAGCGCGCGAGCACCTTCTTGGGGACGAGGGATCTCTTGGCAACTCCCTTCTTGCCGCACAGGCGCCGGACGTGGAGGGTCTCGCCCTGGGGCTGCGCGGAATGGAGGGCGAATGTAACACCCCGGATATGACTTTCCTAATTTGTACTCCAACTCTTGTCGTTTCCGGCGTTAAGTTATTTTATTTTCTCGGGTTCGGGTTTTTGTCTCCATGTGTTGTTGTCGTTGTCATGCATCTCATATCATGTCATCATGTGCATTGCATTTGCATACGTGTTCATCTCATGCATTCGAGCATTTTCCCCGTTGTCCGTTTTGCATTCCGGCGCTTCGTTCTCCTCCAGTGGTCATTTCTAGCTTTCTTTCGTGCGTGGGGATTCAACATTTCCGGATTGGACCGAGACTTGCCAAGCGGCCTTGGTTTACTACCGGTAGACCGCCTGTCAAGTTTCGTACCATTTGGACTTCGTTTGATACTCCAACGGTTAACCGAGGGACCGAAAAGGCCTGGTGTGTGTTGCAGCCCAACACCCCTCCAAGTTGGCCCAAAACCCACCAAAACCCTCTCCAGCATCTAGAGCGTCCGATCACGATCGCGTGGCCGAAAACCGCACTCCATTTAGAGTTTCCTAGCTCCTCCTACCTATAAAACTAGACCTTCCCCCGAAATTTCGGGTCATTCCACCCCTAACCCTAGTCCCGCTCCGCTCCACGCGGGCGGACCGGACACGTCCGCCCGCGCCGGACATCACCGCCGCCGCAAATCGTGCGCCGCCACGTGGCCGAGCCGCCCCACATCGCCCCCTCAGTCCCGCCGGCCCGCTCGGCCCGGCCGGGGCCCCCGAAGCCCATCGGCTCCACCCCGCCGCCTGGCAGCCCGCGCCGCCCGACCGCCTTCGTCGTCACTGCTGCCATCGCCCGACACCACTCCGCCGCCACCGCGCCCCGCCGGCCGGAGCAGAGCGCCGCCGCCGACGCGCCTCGTCGCCCGCACCTGCTCCGACGTCGCCGCGCCTCTCCGACTCGCCGGTGACCGGATCCGGCGAGATCCGGCTCGGAAGGGCCTCGGGCCCCTCCTCTTTCGAGCTCCGGCACCTTCTCCGGCCGTCTACAGTGCTCCCTCCGGTGAACCTCAATCGGCGTGCAAATCTGGATCTGGGACGAACGGTTGACTTTTTGCCCGAAACCCTAATCCATATGCCCATATTCATCGTACTATAACTTTGCATCTGTAGCTCCGTTTTTGGCGTATAACATATCAAAATGTTCGTCCCAGAGAGTACATCATTTCATTCCATTGCATCATTTTCATTTGAGTTCATATTGATGTCTGAAATGCTGTTAGAAGAGGGCTACTTGAGATGATTGTCAGATCTGCTACTCCATTTAGTTAGTTGTCATTGTTGCCATGATTATTGTGTGCATGATATGCCCATGAGCTCTACATATGTTTTGTTAAGGGTTTTGCCATCTTTCCAAAGGTGCAACCCATGTATTTTTGTGATGTGTGTGGTGACTAGCACCAGCTTGCAAAGTGGTACACTTGTTAATGCTGATTTCAGGGACTTAGTAATTCCAGTAAGTCCTTGATCTGTTTATCTCATATGGCCATATGTTCTTGTTATTTCCTAGTGATCCGTGCCTCTTTTGAGAATGATCAGTAAGGATGTTTTGTTAATCTTGTAGTGCTCTATCCATCCATGTCTTTTTTGCAATTATGGAGCACCCTAGCTTGAGTCAATCGAGCTCTAGTTTTGCTACTTCGTGAATCTGGGCAGATTGTCTACTTGTTAGCGTTTTTGCCGATAATGTTGTAGTTGATCCGTGCTTGCTATGCTATTGTTCTTGCCATGCCTAGCTTGAATTTTGTGTATTATTGATGGATGTATGCTTAGTTTGTCATGACTTGCTCCGTAGTGAGTGCATCGAGCTCGTAAACATGCCTACTTGATATCTGTTTTCAGCATGTGCCAGTTTTCTCCAAGTCTGAAAACTGATTATGTTTTTGCCATGTTCACATGCTTGCAATTGTATTTTCTGATCCCTTTTGGCTCAAGGTCACTAAGGGACTTTTGTTAAGATCTTTGATTAGCTCCATGACATGCTTTACTTTGCCATGTTAAGGTCCTATAGCATGTAGTTTTGTTGCTCCGAAGAGTGCTACCTGATCTGAAATTCCAGACAATTGTTAATTTCACAAAGTCTGAAATCTGTTTGCCATATGCATTTTTGCCATGCTTGTTTGAACCTGTTAATGAATGAATTGGCCGTAGCTCAGTGCTAGACTTTTGTTAAGCATCATGAATGCATCCCTGCCATGTATTTTGATGCCATGTTTGAGTGCTGTAGCATGTTCATCTCATTGCATTTAAATGACTACTTGTTGTAAATCGCAGACCGGTGTCATATTTGTTTTGCTTGCCATTTCCAAACCGTAACTCCGATTCTGGCGTTCTTTATATCGTTTTCAAGCGATTTCATCTCATATTTCGAGTGGCACACTTGGATTTCCATGTTGAGGCCAGGTTCATGCATCCCTTGTCAAATCTTGCATATGCATCCCGCATCGCATCCCGCATAGCATACCATCCTTGCATCATATTGTTTGATCCTTGCACGTGGTTGATTGTGTCCTTGTTGCTTTTTTGTCTTGTTTGGCTAGAGCCGGGAGACGAGTTCGCTAACGAGGAGCCTGTTGAGTTTGCTTTCGAGGATCCAGTCAACTCTGACAACTTTGCAGGCAAGATGATCATACCCTTGAAATCACTACTATCTTTGCTATGCTAGATTGCTCGCTCTTTTGCTATGCCAATGCTACGATGCCTACCACTTGCTTTCAAGCCTCCCAAATTGTCAAGTCAAACCTCTAACCCACCTTGTCCTAGCAAACCATTGATTGGCTATGTTACCGCTTTGCTCAGCCCCTCTTATAGCGTTGCTAGTTGCAGGTGAAGATTGGAGGCCGTTCCTTGTTGGAACATTTTTTTACTTGTTGGGATATCAATATATTATCTTGTTATCTTAATGCATCTATACACTTGGTAAAGGGTGGAAGGCTCGGCCTCTCGCCTAGTGTTTTGTTCCACTCTTGCCACCCTAGTTTTTGTCATATCGGTGTTATGTTCCCAGATTTTGCGTTCCTTACGCGGTTGGGTTATAATGGGAACCCCTTGAAAGTTCGCCTAGCTTGAATTTTGTGTATTCTTGATGGATGTATGCTTAGTTTGTCATGACTTGCTCCGTAGTGAGTGCATCGAGCTCATAAACATGCCTACTTGATATCTGTTTTCAGCATGTGCCAGTTTTCACTAAGTCTGAAAACTGATTATGTTTTTGCCATGTTCACATGCTTGCAATTGTATTTTCTGATCCCTTTTGGCTCAAGGTCACTAAGGGACTTTTGTTAAGATCTTTGAGTAGCTCCATGCCATGCTTTACTTTGCCATGTGCAGGTCCTGTAGCATGTAGTTTTGTTGCTCCGAAGAGTGCTACCTGATCTGAAATTCCAGACAAGTGTTAATTTTATTAAGTCTGAAATCTGTTTGCCATATGCATTTTTTCCATGCTTGTTTGAACGTATTAATGGATGAATTGGCCGTAGCTCAGTGCTAGACTTTTGTTAAGCATCATGAATGCATCCCTGCCATGTATTTTGATGCCATGTTTGAGTGCTATAGCATGTTCATCTCATTGCATTTAAATGACTACTTGCTGCAAATTGCAGACCGGTGTCATATTTGTTTTGCTTGCCATTTCCAAACCGTAACTCCAATTCCGGCGTTCTTTATATCGTTTTCAAGTGATTTCATCTCATATTTCCAGTGGCACACTTGGATTTCCAAGTTGAGGCCAGGTTCATGCATCCCTTGTCAAATCTTGCATATGCATCCCGCATCGCATCCCGCATAGCATACCATCCTTGCATCATATTGTTTTATCCTTGCATGTGGTTGATTGTGTCCTTGTTGCTTTTTTGTCTTGCTTGGGTAAAGCCGGGAGACGAGTTCTCTAATGAGGAGCCCGTTGAGTTTGCTTTCGAGGATCCAGTCAACTCTGACAACTTTGCAGGCAAGATGATCATACCCTCGAAATCACTACTATCTTTGCTATGCTAGATTGCTCGCTCTTTTGCTATGCCAATGCTACGATGCCTACCACTTGCTTTCAAGCCTCCCAAATTGCCATGTCAAACCTCTAACCCACCTTTTCCTAGCAAACCGTTGATTGGCTATGTTACCGCTTTGCTCAGCCCCTCTTATAGCGTTGCTAGTTGCAGGTGAAGATTGGAGGCCGTTCCTTGTTGGAACATTTATTTACTTGTTGGGATATCATTATATTATCTTGTTATCTTAATGCATCTATACACTTGGTAAAGGGTGGAAGGATCGGCCTCTCGCCTAGTGTTTTGTTCCACTCTTGTCGCCCTAGTTTCTGTCATATCGGTGTTATGTTCCAGGATTTTGCGTTCCTTACGCGGTTGGATTATAATGGGAACCCCTTGAAAGTTCACCTTGATTAAAGCTTTTCCAGCAATGCCCAACCTTGGTTTTACCATTTGCCACCTAGCCTCTTTTCCCTTGGGTTTCTGGAGCCCGAGGGTCATCTTATTTTAGCCCCCCCGGGCCAGTGCTCCTCTGAGTGTTGGTCCAAATAGAGCCACTTGCAGCGCCACCTTGGGGCAACTCGAGGGTTGGTTTTAGTTGTACGTAGAGTTCATCTGAGTGTGCCCTAAGAAAGAGTTATGTGCAGCTCCTATCGGGATTTGTCGGCACATACGGACGGTGTTGCTGGATTTGTTTTAACCTGTCGAAGTGTCTTGAAGAACCGAGGTACCGAGTCTGATCGGAACGTCTCGGGAGGAGGTCTATTCCTTCATTGACCATGAGAGCTTGTCATGGGTAAGTTGGGACTCCCCTGCAGGGTTTTGAACTTTCGAAAGCCGTGCCCGCGGTTATGGGTAGATGGGAATTTGTTAATGTCCGGTTGTACATAACTTGAACCTTAACTTAATTAAAATGAATCAACTGAGTGTGTTACCGTGATGGCCTCTTCTCGGCGGGGTCCGGGAAGTGGACACGGTGTTGGTGTAATGCTTGCGCAGGTTGTTCATTAGTTTCTCGCTCGCGCTTTGCCTCCTCTTCTCGCTCTCTTTTGCGAACTGAATAGCCACCATATTTGCTAGTCGCTTGCTGCAGCTCCACATGTATCTTTACCTTGCCTTACCTATAAGCTTAAATAGTCTTGATCGCGAGGGTGCGAGATTGCTGAGTCCCTGTGGCTCATAGATTACTATTACACCAGATGCAGGGCCTGATGATTCCGCTCTAGGTGACGCGCTCGAGCTCAAGTGGGAGTTCGACGAGGACTCTCAACGATACTATGTCTCTTTTCCTGATGATCAGTAGTGGTGCCCAGTTGGGGGTGATCGGGACCGTGTCGCATGTTGGGTTATCTTTTATTTTGGCGCCGTAGTCGGGCCATGAGTGTATGGATGATGTAATGTTATTTATGTACCTTGGTTGACGTGGTGAGTGTAAGCCAACTATGTTATCTCCCCTTTATTATTTATATTACATGGGATGTTGTGAAGATTACCTTACTTGCGACAGATGCCTTCAATGCGATTATGCCTCTAAGTCGTGCCTCGACACGTGGGAGATATAGTCGCATCGAGGGTGTTATAAGTTGGTAATCAGAGCCTTCCCCGACCTTAGGAGCCCCATTGCTTGATCGTTTTAGCAGCTGAGTTGTGTCTAGAAAAATGTTTTGAGTCATTCAGGAATTATATATCGGAGAGTTTAGGGATTCTTTTTACTTCCCAGTCTCCTCATCGCTCTGGTAAGGCATCCTGACGTAGAGTGTTGACTCTTCTCTTCTAAAATTTCACTAAAAAAAATTTTAGGATCACGCGGGTATCTTGGAATCGTTCCGATGGTTTTATGACGAGAACATTGTCTTGGTGCCTCCTGTCAGGGGTTTTGTGGAAGTGTCTCGGGGAGTTGAGCTCTGAGGTGTTGTCGTCATAATTTTATCGTTGCAGTTCTGGAATACCTGAGTTTAGTACGCCGACATCAAAAATCTCTTTTATGCAGTTCGTTGGTGAGATAACCTCGACGCCACCCAGTACTGGGGCGGGAGTTCGGGAGTATCGCCATAACTTGTATAACGGATGCTTTTCGAAGGTTGAGGTAGATTGTTTCCGAAGTTTTTCTCGGTTATGTGTTGAAGGATGGATACAGCTGGATGTAGGATTTGCTAGAATTGGGTGAGATATTATGCTTCCCTGTATCCCCAACACCTGATTGCATAATCGGAAAGGTTCGGGAGTTTCATAGGTGGGAATTCTAGTAGCTCTAGTTCTTCTTCCACGGATATTGGTTTGAGATTGGGATTTCTTACCGACTATTCGTTCTTGATCTGTACCTTGTTGATTTATTTCTCTACCTTAATTCTAAGTGGCTTCTCAATTTATGGATATGTGACCCTTTCAAGAGGAAGGCATTCGTTCATTTTGTTCGGATGTGAAGACTATATGTTGAAATTTTCATTCTGTTGGATTCAGCTTCAATATTTGTCTATCTATGTGCTAATGGATGTCAACCTCTTCAGGATGGCTCCTCCAACGCGCACGACTCCGAATCCTGATCTGCCACCACCTCCACCTCCTCCGGAGGCATGGCAAGCTGTGATGGCCGCAACCAATGCAAACACACAGTTGATCATGCAAATTCTTCAAGAGCACAATCAAGGCAACCAAGGGAACCAAGGCAACAATCAGAATCACTCTGCTACACTCAACCAGTTCCTTGCTAACGGGCCAAAGACTTTCAGCAATTGTGTTGAGGCAACTGATGTTGACGATTGGCTTGTGGATCTGTGCAAGCATTTCGAGTGCAGTAACGTCAGGCCTGAGGACTTCGTCAAGTTCGCTTCCTTCCAACTCAAAGATCAAGCTGCAGAATGGTTCCAGCAGTACAAGGATTCCAGAGGTGGACGTGTTATCACTTGGGATGAATTCTTTCAAGATTTCAGAGCTCACCATATCCCTCAGAGCATGGTTGAAAGCAAGCGTGAGGAATTCGGCAACCTGAAGCAAGGCTCTTTGTCTGTCTATGACTACAACAAGTTGTTTTAGAAGCTCGCCCGCTTTGCTAAGCAGGACGTCCCAGATGAGAAGAGCATGATATACCAGTTCAGGGGTGGTCTCAGAGAAGAAATCCAGCTCACTCTTGTTCTCTTTGAGCCCTTGAGATACGATGAGTTCTACAACATGGCATTGAAGCAAGAGGCTGCTCAATTGAGGTGTGATGCTTCCAAGAAGCGAGTCAGAGATGTTACTCCTTCTTCCTCTACTCAATTTGCCCAAGCAGCAGAAGTATTGGCTTCCTCCTCCTCCGTTCCGTCAGCCGTATCAGCAGAAGAGCAAAGGTGGCAGTGGATCTTCCCACCCACCCAACCCTGGCTTTCAGAACAAGACTTCGTCTCAACCTCCAAGATCGAGTGCTCCGTATCACCGTCCGCTTTCAGAGGTCACGTGCAACAAGTGCCAATAGAAGGGTCACTATGCCAACAAGTGTTTCAACCAGAGGCGTCTTCCTCCTCCTCCTGTCAGATCGGCAAGTACAGCTGTGGTCAAGCATAACCCCAAGCACGCCAAGGTCAATTTGCTGAACGTAGCTCAGGCAGAGGACTCGCCAGATGTGATTATGGGTAACCTTCCTATTAACGATGTTCCTACAAAAGTTCTTTTTGACACTGGTGCATCGCTTTCTTTTATTTCAACTCCATTTGTGGCCAAGCATGATTTTGTCACTGAAAGGATTCCTGTTCCGTCGAAGATTGTGTCTCCGGGCAAGCAAATGACTTCTAACAATTGCGTTCCGGATGTCTCTATCACGTTGGGCAATTACAAGTTTCTCTCTTCTCCGGTGGTTCTTGGCAACTCGGATATTGATCTTATTCTCGGAATGGATTGGCTTACTAAGCACAAGGCACATCTTGACTGTGCAGCCAGGCAGATTCAATTGACTCATTCGTCTGAGGATGTAGTTGTCTTTGCCGCTCGGGATAATACTATCCGTCTGTTTTCTCTCAGTGAGAAGGGTGAACTCGATGCTATCTCGCAAATTCCAGTCGTTTGCGAATATCAAGACGTCTTTCCAGAAGAGCTTCCAGGAATGCCTCCGCACCGGCCAGTTGAATTCGTTATTGATCTTGAGCCCGTCACGGAACCTGTGTGCAAGCGTCCTTACAAGCTCGGACCTAAAGAGTTGAAGGAGCTGAAGAAGCAACTCGATATTCAAGAAAGAATGGGTCTCATCCGGCCTAGTTCTTCTCCATGGGGTTGTGGTGTTCTTTTTGTGAAGAAGAAGGATGGAACGGACCGCCTTTGTGTTGATTACCGTCCATTGAACAAGAAGACCATCAAGAACAAATACCCACTTCCCAACATCAACGAGCTGTTCGAACAACTCAAAGGTGCCCAAGTATTCTCCAAGCTTGATCTCCATATGGGTTATCATCAGATTCGTATCCGTGAGCAAGATATTCCTAAGACGGCTTTCAGAACAAGCTATGGTTCATATGAATACACTGTCATGTCTTTTGGCCTCGTCAACGCTCCTCCGACGTTCTCTCGCATGATGAACTTCATCTTCAACGCCTACACCAATGACTTCGTTTTGGTCTATCTCAACGACATTCTGGTTTTCTCAAAGAACAAGGAAGATCATGCCAAGCACTTGCGTTTGGTGCTTGATAAGCTAAGGGAACATCAGTTCTACGCCAAGTTCTCCAAGTGCGAATTTTGGCTCGATGAGGTTCTTTATCTTGGTCATATCATCTCTGCCAAGGGCATTGCGGTGAATCCTGAGAAAGTGTCTGCAATTGTGAATTGGGAACCTCCTTAGAACGTGAAGCAACTCCGTAGCTTCCTCGGTCTCGCAAGCTACTGTCGAAGATTCGTTGAAAACTTTTCTAAGATCGCGTAGCCTCTCTCAAATCTTCTCCAGAAGCACGTCAAGTACGTTTGGTCTCCGGAGTGTGACATTGCTTTCAACACTTTGAAAGAGAAATTGATCACTGCTCCAGTTCTGACTCCGCCTGATGAATCCAAGCCATATGAGGTCTTTTGTGATGCCTCTCTCCAAGGTCTTGGCGCAGTGTTGATGCAAGAGAAGAAAGTTGTTGCTTATACCTCTCGCCAGTTGAAGCCTAATGAGAAGAACTACCCCACTCATGATCTCGAGTTGGCGGCAGTTGTGCATGCTCTTTTGACTTGGAGACATCTCTTATTGGGAAGAAAAGTGGACATCTTCACTGATCACAAGAGTCTCAAGTACATCTTCACTCAGCCTAATCTCAACCTCAGGCAAACTCGATGGGTCGAAATGATTTAAGAGTATAATCCAAGTATCGAGTATACTCCAGGCAAGGCCAATGTGATTGCTGACACATTGAGTAGAAAGGCTTATTGCAACAGTCTGATTCTCAAGCCTTATCAACCCGAGCTTTTTGAAGCTTTCCGCAAACTTAATCTGCAAGTTGTTACTCAAGGTTTCCTCGCCTACCTTCAAGTATCTCCTACCTTAGAAGACCAGATTCGCCAAGCCCAGCTTCTTGATGCTATGGTGAAAAAGGTGAAGATTGGGATTGCCAAGAGCCAACCCAAGTACAAGTGCTACCGCCTTGATGACAAGGACACTCTCTTCTTCGAGGATCGTATTGTTGTGCCCAAAGGTGACCTTCGTAAAGTGATCATGAACGAGGCTCACAATTCTCTCCTCTCCATCCACCCTGGGAGCACGAAGATGTATCAGGACCTCAAGCAGGCTTATTGGTGGACTCGAATGAAGCGCGAGATTGCTCAGTTCGTGAATGAATGTGATGTCTGCAGAAGAGTGAAGGCAGAACACCAAAGGCCAGCTGGTCTCCTCCAACCTCTTGCCATTCTAGAATGGAAGTTTGACCACATTGAAATGGACTTCGTGACTGGGTTTCCAAAGTCCAAGCGTGGCAATGATGCTATATTCGTTGTCATCGACAAACTCACCAAAGTGGCTCACTTTCTGCCTATCAAAGAGTCAATCACTGCAGCTCAATTGGCGGAACTCTATACCTCTCGGATTGTCTCTCTGCATGGTATTCCTCAAGTGATCTCTTCAGACCGTGGCAGCATCTTTACCTCCAAGTTTTGGGATTCTTTTCAGAAGGCCATGGGTACCAACATCCGCTTCAGCACAGCTTTCCATCCTCAAACTAGTGGTCAAGTCGAGCGTGTCAACCATATTCTTGAAGATATGCTTAGGGCTTGTGTGATCTCCTTCGGCATGAAGTGGGAGGATTGTCTTCCTTATGCTGAATTCTCCTACAACAACAGTTTTCAAGCAAGTTCGGGCAAGGCCCCATTTGAAATTATGTATGGCAGGAAGTGCCGTGCCCCTCTCCACTGGTCTGAAATCGGTGAATGTCAGCTTTTGGGAAATGACTTAATCACAGAGGCAGAGGAAATGTGCAAAGTCATTCGAGATAACCTCAAAGCAGCCCAATCCCGCCAGAAGAGCTACTATGATAGTAAGCACCGTCATTTGGCTTTCGAGATCGGAGATCATGTTTACCTCCATGTCTCTCCTATGAAAGGTACTCGTCGCTTTGGTATCAAAGGGAAGCTTGCCCCTAGATAGGTGGGACCATTCAAGATTGTCAGCAAGAGAGGCGATCTCGCCTATCAACTCGAGCTTCCTTCAAACTTTGCAAATGTTCATGATGTGTTCCATGTCTCTCAGCTCCGAAAGTGCTTCAAGACTCCTGACCGCACCGTCAACTTCGAGGACATTGAGCTCCAAGAAGATCTTTCCTATCGTGAGCACCCCGTTGCTATTATTGAAGAGACAGAACGCAAGACTCGCAATAAGTCAATCAAATTTCTCAAAGTCTAGTGGTCACACCATTCCGACCGTGAAGCTACCTGGGAACGCGAGGATAACCTCCGTTCTGAGTACCCGGTGTTCTTTCAATCCTAGATCTCGGGACGATATCCTTTCGTAGTGGTGGAGTGTTGTAACACCCCGGATATGACTTTCCCAATTTGTACTCCAACTCTTTCCGTTTCCGGCATTAAGTTATTTTATTTTCTCGGGTTCGGGTTTTTGTCTCCGTGTGTTGTTGTCGTTGTCATGCATCTCATATCATGTCATCATGTGCATTGCATTTGCATACGTGTTCATCTCATGCATTCGAGCATTTTCCCCGTTGTCCGTTTTGCATTCCGGCACTTCGTTCTCCTCCGGTGGTCATTTCTAGCTTTCTTTCATGCGTGGGGATTAAAAATTTCCGGATTGGACCGAGACTTGCCAAGCGGCCTTGGTTTACTACCGGTAGACCGCCTATCCAGTTTCGTACCATTTGGACTTCGTTTGATACTCCAACGGTTAACCAAGGGACCGAAAAGGCCTTGTGTGTGCTGCAGCCCAACACCCCTCCAAGTTGGCCCAAAACCCACCAAAACCCTCTCCATCATCTAGAGCGTTCGATCACGATCGCGTGGCCGAAAACCGCACTCCATTTGGAGCTTCCTAGCTCCTCCTACCTATAAAACTAGACCTTCCCCCGAAATTTCGGGTCATTCCACCCCTAACCCTAGTCCCGCTCCTCTCCGCGCGGCCGGACACGTCCGCCCGCGCAGGACATCACCGCCGCCGCAAATCGCGCGCCGCCACGTGACCGAGCCGCCCCACATTGCCGCCTCAGTCCCGCCGACCCGCTCGGCCCGGCCGGGGCCCCCGAAGCCCATCGGCTCCACCCCGCCGCCTGGGTGCCCGCGCCGCCCGACCGCCTTCGTCTTCACCGCCGCCATCGCCCGACGCCACTCCGCTGCAACCGCGCCCCGCCGGCCGGAGCAGAGCGCCGCCGCCGACGCGCCTCGTCGCCCGCACCTCCTCCGACGTAGCCGCGCCTCTCCGACTCGCCGGCGAGCGGATCCGGCGAGATCCGGCCCGGACGAGCCTCGAGCCCCTCCTCCTTCGAGCTCCGGCACCTTCTCCGGTCGTCTACAGTGCTCCCTCCGGCGAACCTCGATTGGCGTGTAAATCTGGATCTGGGACGAACGGTTGACTTTTTGCCCGAAACCCTAATCCATATGCCCATGTTCATCGTGCTATAACTTTGCATCCGTAGCTCCGTTTTTGGCATATAGCATATCAAAATGTTCATCTCAGAGAGTACATCATTTAATTCCATTGCATAATTTTCATTTGAGTTCATCTTGATGCCCGAAATGCTGTTAGAAGAGGGCTACTTGAGATGATTGTCAGATCTTCTACTCCATTTAGTTAGTTGTCATTTTTTCCATGATTATTGTGTGCATGATATGCCCATGAGCTCTACATATGTTTTGTTAAGGGTTTTTTCCATCTTTCCAGAGGTGCAACCCATGTATTTTTGTGATGTGTGTGGTGACTAGCACCAGCTTGCAAAGTGGTACACTTGTTAATGCTGATTTCAGGGACTTAGTAATTCCACTAAGTCCTTGATCTGTTGATCTCATATGGCCATATGTTCTTGTTGTTTCCTAGTGATCCGTGCCTCTTTTGAGGATGATCAGTAAGGATGTTTTGTTAATCTTGTAGTGCTCTATCCATCCATGTCTTTGTTTGCAATTATGGAGCACCCTAGCTTGAGTCAATCAAGCTCTACTTTTGCTACTTCGTGAATCTGGGCAGATTGTCTACTTGTTAGCGTTTTTGCCGATGATGTTGTAGTTGATCCGTGCATGCTATGCTATTGTTCTTGCCATGCCTAGCTTGAATTTTGTGTATTCTTGATGGATGTATGCTTAGTTTGTCATGACTTGCTCCGTAGTGAGTGCATCGAGCTCGTAAACATGCCTACTTGATATCTGTTTTCAGCATGTGCCAGTTTTCACTAAGTCTGAAAACTGATTATGTTTTTGCCATGTTCACATGCTTGCAATTGTATTTTCTGATCCCTTTTGGCTCAAGGTCACTAAGGGACTTTTGTTAAGATCTTTGAGTAGCTCCATGCCATGCTTTACTTTGCCATGTGCAGGTCCTGTAGCATGTAGTTTTGTTGCTCCGAAGAGTGCTACCTGATCTGAAATTCCAGACAAGTGTTAATTTTATTAAGTCTGAAATCTGTTTGCCATATGCATTTTTTCCATGCTTGTTTGAACGTATTAATGGATGAATTGGCCGTAGCTCAGTGCTAGACTTTTGTTAAGCATCATGAATGCATCCCTGCCATGTATTTTGATGCCATGTTTGAGTGCTATAGCATGTTCATCTCATTGCATTTAAATGACTACTTGCTGCAAATTGCAGACCGGTGTCATATTTGTTTTGCTTGCCATTTCCAAACCGTAACTCCAATTCCGGCGTTCTTTATATCGTTTTCAAGTGATTTCATCTCATATTTCCAGTGGCACACTTGGATTTCCAAGTTGAGGCCAGGTTCATGCATCCCTTGTCAAATCTTGCATATGCATCCCGCATCGCATCCCGCATAGCATACCATCCTTGCATCATATTGTTTTATCCTTGCACGTGGTTGATTGTGTCCTTGTTGCTTTTTTGTCTTGCTTGGGTAAAGCCGGGAGACGAGTTCTCTAATGAGGAGCCCGTTGAGTTTGCTTTCGAGGATCCAGTCAACTCTGACAACTTTGCAGGCAAGATGATCATACCCTCGAAATCACTACTATCTTTGCTATGCTAGATTGCTCGCTCTTTTGCTATGCCAATGCTACGATGCCTACCACTTGCTTTCAAGCCTCCCAAATTGCCATGTCAAACCTCTAACCCACCTTTTCCTAGCAAACCGTTGATTGGCTATGTTACCGCTTTGCTCAGCCCCTCTTATAGCGTTGCTAGTTGCAGGTGAAGATTGGAGGCCGTTCCTTGTTGGAACATTTATTTACTTGTTGGGATATCATTATATTATCTTGTTATCTTAATGCATCTATACACTTGGTAAAGGGTGGAAGGATCGGCCTCTCGCCTAGTGTTTTGTTCCACTCTTGTCGCCCTAGTTTCTGTCATATCGGTGTTATGTTCCAGGATTTTGCGTTCCTTACGCGGTTGGATTATAATGGGAACCCCTTGAAAGTTCACCTTGATTAAAGCTTTTCCAGCAATGCCCAACCTTGGTTTTACCATTTGCCACCTAGCCTCTTTTCCCTTGGGTTTCTGGAGCCCGAGGGTCATCTTATTTTAGCCCCCCCGGGCCAGTGCTCCTCTGAGTGTTGGTCCAAATAGAGCCACTTGCAGCGCCACCTTGGGGCAACTCGAGGGTTGGTTTTAGTTGTACGTAGAGTTCATCTGAGTGTGCCCTAAGAAAGAGTTATGTGCAGCTCCTATCGGGATTTGTCGGCACATACGGACTTTGTTGCTGGATTTGTTTTAACCTGTCGAAGTGTCTTGAAGAACCGAGGTACCGAGTCTGATCGGAACGTCTCGGGAGAAGGTCTATTCCTTCGTTGACCGTGAGAGCTTGTCATGGGCTAAGTTGGGACTCCCCTGTAGGGTTTTAAACTTTCGAAAGCCGTGCCCGCGGTTATGGGCAGATGGGAATTTGTTAATGTCCGGTTGTACATAACTTGAACCTTAACTTAATTAAAATGAATCAACTGAGTGTGTTACCGTGATGGCCTCTTCTCGGCGGGGTCCGGGAAGTGGACACGGTGTTGGAGTAATGCTTGCGTAGGTTGTTCGTTAGTTTCTCGCTCGCGCTTTGCCTCCTCTTCTCGCTCTCTTTTGCGAACTAGATAGCCACCATATTTGCTAGTCGCTTGCTGCAACTCCACATGTATCTTTACCTTGCCTTACCTATAAGCTTAAATAGTCTTGATCGCAAGTGTGCGAGATTGCTGAGTCCATGTGGCTCACAGATTACTATTACACCAGATGTAGGGCCTAATGATTCCGCTCCAGGTGACGCGCTCGAGCTCAAGTGGGAGTTCGACGAGGACTCTCAACGATACTATGTCTCTTTTCCTGATGATCAGTAGTGGTGCCCAGTTGGGGGTGATCGGGACCGTGTCACATGTTGGGTTATCTTTTATTTTGGCGCCGTAGTCGGGCCATGAGTGTGGATGATGTAATGTTATTTATGTACCTTGGTTGACGTGGTGAGTGTAAGCCAACTATGTTATCTCTCCTTTATTATTTATATTACATGGGATGTTTTGAAGATTACCTTACTTGCGACATATGCCTTCAATGCGATTATGCCTCTAAGTCGTGCCTCGACACGTGGGAGATATAGTCGCATCGAGGGTGTTACAGCGAGGCAGCAAGAAGGACTGCAAAGGAGATCCCCCTGCGGCGTTGACTTGCTCGGTGATGCAGGCGAGCCAGTCCTCGTAGAGGTCATCGACGAGGCGGTAGTGCAGGAGCTCTCTTGCCAGGAGCAGCGCGGTGTGCGCGTCCGTGGGGGCGCGACGGGCATGGGATGACGAACCGGCTGGAGTCAGTGACGGGGTTGCGGTGCGGCCCTCCCACCGCACCGAAGGATGCTGGGACGAGGCCTGCTGCTTGTTCCCCGCTGGGCCGGTGGTGGCGTTGGCGGCAGGCGACGGGGAACGACGAGGTCGTCCGCCGACGGGCGCCGTCTAGACGACGCGGGTGGCGAGAGCAGCCCGACGCTCGGCGCGAGCCCGACGAGCGTCAGCCATGGACACGACGGAAGATCACACTCGAACAGCAGAAGAAATATTCCGGCGCACCCCTACCTGGCGCGCCAAATGTCGGATTTCGGGTTCCGGCAGACCCTTAAGGTTCAAACTCTGGGGTGCGCACGGAGATCTTTCCCCTACCGACTCGCGCTTCTATGGCTCGCAAGGAATCTAGGCTGGAAAGAAGAACACTCAAGGGACACGAGGTTTATACTGGTTCGGGCCACCGATGTGGTGTAATACCCTACTCCAGTGTGTGGTGTGGTGGATTGCCTCATGGGCTGATGATGAACAATACAGGGCAAAGAACGGCCTAAGGAGAGGTGTTCTTGAGCTGGTGCGGTGTGTTCTACTTGGTGCGGATCTCTCTCTCTCTCTTCTCTCTTTTTCTCTTTTTTCCTCTTTCACCCTCTCTTTTCCTCTCTTTCCTCCTCCTCTTCGGGGGCTAGTCCTATTTATAGAGGCCCTGGTCCTCTTCCCAAATAATGAGTGGGAAGGGCGCCAACAATAGGCCATTTTGAAGGGGAACATCTAGTACAGGTTATCCTGACCAAAGGTGGTCTTCGGCTGCCAAAAGCACTGGTGATGACGCCGTCTTGGGCTCCACGGTGACCTTCGTCCTGCCGCTCTGCTGGTCTTGGTCTCGTTGCACCGGAATGGTAACCTTTACCCGACGCCTTGGCCTGTGCTTGCTCCCTTTGCACCGAAGGGGAAACAAGGACACTGCGCAGGCCGGCGCCCGCCTAATCTCGATCATCATGACTTGCGTCACGGGCTCCTCGTGAGCCTACCTGATGAGGCTGCTCCTGAGGAAGCCTCCTGTCGTCCGCCCTGCAAGGCTTGGCCCCTTGCGAGGGTCTTGAGCTTGAGCTGATGAAGCTGGGCCGCACTGGGCCCCCACTCGAGCCACACCGCAGGCCGCAGGCAGGCAAGTCTGGGGACCCCCGTTCCCAGAACACCGACACAAACCATCAAGATGGAAAGATGGAGATGATGTGAAGAGGCTTCCTCATAATGTTCTGAGACATTTTCCAATTATACTAAGATTGCAGAGGTTATTTCATGATGCTGAAACAAGAGAGGATGTATAGTGGCATTCTAGGAATCATCCATCTCATGGTAGTGACTGGAAAAGCTTCAATCAGAAACACAAAAAGTTTGCTGCTGACCCAAGAAACATTAGACTTGGCTTAGGTTCAGATGGATTTAACCCATTTGGCCACCAGAGCGCCACATATAGCATCTGGCCAGTGCTTGTTATTCCTTACAACATGCCTCCAAATGTCTTCACCAAAGAATCGAACTACATGATGGCCTTGCTCATCCCAGGTCCTAAAAGTCTTAGAATGGATATTGATTTGTTCATGGAGCCTCTTGTGGAGGAACTTCAACAGCTACGGAGGGGTGTTCCCACTCGAGACCTATATAGCAGCCCTCGAGCTGATTTCTTTCTGCATGCTATTATAATTTGGTGCATCCATGATTATTCGGCATTGAGCACTATTTTAGGGCAAATGACACATGGTTACAATGCATGTGTTCGCTGTGACAGGAATCCGCTGTCACACGCAATACTTAGCAATATCTGTTACATTGGACACCACAGTTTCCTTGCCAAGGACAAGCCGCGTCCTACAAAATACCGAAGAAATGTGTTCAATGCAAAACATGAAAACTATGATGCACCAAAGAGGCTGGCCGCCGACGAGTTGCAAGTGGAATTAGAGAAGGTCAGCCATATTACACCAGGAAACTATCCTAGTAATCGTACCAGGAAAAGGAAGCATGGCAGGACAGAAGAGAGATTATTTTTTACACGCAGGTCCATTTTGTGGGACTTGGAGTATTGGAAAGATTTGGGTCTACAACATAATCTTCATGTCATGCAGATCGAGAAAAATATAGGTGACAGCATTATCAGTACACTTCTTAATATTGAAGGAAAGACGAAAGATACCTTAAAATCTAGGAATGATTTGACACACCTGGGTATCAGAAAGGATTTGCAGGTGGAAGATGAAGGTAAACCACAGGATATGGCACCAGCTGTGTACGTCTTGGACAAGGTAAAAAGAAAAGAATTCTGCGAGATCCTGTCACATGTGAGATTCCCACATGGATTTGCTTCCATCCCTGAAAGGAGCATTAGTGCACATGGAAACAAGGTACAAGGGTTGAAAACTCATGACTGCCACATCCTACTTCAAAGGGTTTTACCTGTTATCCTTAGAGGATTGGGCCGCCCTGACTTATACAGAGCAGTTGCAGAGTTGGGACAATTCTTCAGGGAACTCTGCACTAGAAATATTAGGATAGATGCTTTGGAGCATCTTAGAGACAAGATACCAACTATCCTATGCGACCTTGAGAAGATATATCCTCCAGCCTTCTTTGATGTGATGGTGCATTTGGCTCTTCATCTACCTGATGAGGCACTACTTAGAGGTCCAGTAAAGTATGGCTGGATGTACCCTATTGAAAGGCGGCTAGGCACTTTCAAGTGCTATGTTAGAAACAAAGCTAGACCCAAGGGTTCCATTGCAGAGGCCTACATTGGAACAGAAGCGTTGACATTCTGCTCAAAATACATTGAAACAGTTGATCAGCTTAGGAAAGAGGTGGGTCAAGAAAATCCCAGGCTCAATGTTTTCGATTATTCTGTTCGAGTTATAGGTAAGAGTCAACAAGAGGACAAACCTAAATGTTTGGACAAAATGGTTTGGTATGTGTTGAATACCTGTCCTGAGATACTACCTTATATCAAGTAAGTGCTAAGTGCTTTAGCTTATACATCGTAATCTACTAAACTTGCAGCACATTCTTATATATTCAGATGTTTGACGCAATCACTATGTTGTGTAGCATCTACAAAAAGGAGTTACTGCCAGAAAATCCAAGAAACATTGACAAACTGGTTATGGAAGGCTTTGCGAAATGGTTCAAGAGCCATGTAAGCTTTTGAATTACAGTGTCAGTTTTTTTTAATATATTGAGTACATAAGATGATCAACTTGTGTATTTTCTAACCATAGGTTAAGAAGATGCGGGAGGATGGGCAAGCAGTTGATGATGCCCTTTACGCACTAGCAATGGGTTCTGATACTTGGGTAAGACATTATGAATCTTGTGTTGTTGGAGATGTGTGCTACAACACCCTTGCATGCGACGAAGGCAGGAAGACATAAAATAGTGCCTTCATGAGCACGAATACGTATGGCAGAGAGACAACTGAAATGTATGCTAACATAACAGATATTGTTCAGTTGCAGTATATCTCCAGTTTCGAGGATCATCGGTGTGTGGTTCTGTTGTGCTGTCATTGGTATATCTAGTTTTCGAGGATTGCAAAACACAAAGCTGATGATTATTTCAAATCCATCAATGTCAAGGCAGTGTACCATACCAACGAGCCTTTTATTTTGGAAAATCAAGCAACACAAGTATTTTTCTTGGAAGACACATTTGCATGTAGCCATGACTAGAGAGTATTGCAAAGGTTTAAGCAGAGAAATTCGTTTAATGAGGTTGCACAACAAGATGATGCTTACACTACTCCTGATGTACAATATTCCATTGATGTTCCTAATATCTTTGAGAACCATCACGTCAATGATGCTGGTGAAAACATTGCCTGTCATGCTATGGACACACAAGAGTTGATCAAGAAGAAGCCAACATTTGAGGACATTGAGGATGAAGACGAAGATGACACTCTCAGGAACTACGAATCAGACTGATACACATGGCGAAGATGTTGACGCTGTCGCTGTGGATGATGATTAGATTGCTTTTGTCGTATTTGCCTATCAGAAGACATTTTTTCTCTACTATGTGAAATTGTGTTTGCTATGACAACTGGAACCTGATGAACGAGTTGTTCAGTATATTGTTGTGAGAACATCACTTGTTATGTATGTTGATTTGTGTTTGCTGATTGTATGACGACTAAAACATGATGACATTGTTGTTTAGTTCTACTCAAATTTCCTGTGAAACTTGAATTTGATGACATATTTTGCTGTTGGACTGCAATTTGCCCGACGTTTCGAATGGGAACAAAGTTGACCTCATAGGGCCACTGCTTATTTATTTATTTATTACCAAAAGGGCCTCTGCTATTTATTTATGAGCAAAAGGATATACCCGCCGATTTCCGTTAATAGAAATCATTAGATGTTCACAACACTACGCCCAGCATGCTGAGGGAGTCTAGGACTAAGGGGTCCTCGAGCGTCCGACCTGTTATCCATGGGCCGGACTGATGGGCTGTGAAGACATGAAGGCCGAAGACTGCATCGTGTCTGGATTGGACTCTACTTGGCGTGGAAGGCAAGCTTGGCGACTGAAGATTCCTTCTTATGTAACCGACTCCATGTAAACCCTAGATCCCCTCGGTGTCTATATAAATCGAAGGGGATTGTCCGGAAAGAACAACACATGTACTCATTACCATATTCATAGGCTAGGCTTCTAGGGTTTAGCCATTACGATCTCGTGGTAGATCAACTCTTGTAATACTCATATTCATCAAGATCAATCAAGCAGGAAGTAGGGTATTACCTCCATAGAGAGGGCCCGAACCTGGGTAAATATCGTGTCCCCCGTCTCCTGTTACCATCGATCCTAGACGCACAGTTCGGGACCCCCTACTCGAGATCTGCCGGTTTTGACACCGACATTGGTGCTTTCATTGAGAGTTCCACTATGTCGTTGACAAAAGGTTCGATGCCCCCTTCAATCATTAATAATGACGCTGTCCAAAGAGGAACCTTCCTCCCCGGGCAGATCTTCGTATTCGACGGCTTCGTACTGCAGGCCAACTCGCTTGGCCATCTGGAGCAGATCTACAGCTACGCCCTTGGCCATCAGGTCAGATTCGGAACCTTGAACTACGTCGTGGATATCCATAAAGACTTCATCTTCGAGGAATTTGAACCCGTGGCGATCTCTCCTCCTCATCCCGATGAACGTGACTTAAATCTGTCATCGGATCACACCCTGGAGATGGTTCCTGCGGCTGCAACGACCTTAGAGCCGAAGCATATCGAGCCATCCGAGGCCGCAGAGTACGCGGCGTTGGAGCCGCACATGGACTCGACGCCCTGCAATATTTGCTCTAATGGAACTTCGGACTCGTCTATGGCTATAAGTTCCGGACCGTGTACGCCCGCGGACACCGAGCTAGATCGGTTATCGATCTTCAAGTTCAGCGCCGCTGACGTTTTCCAGCACTCGCCTTTGGGTGACATGCTAAAATCTTTCAAGAATTTTTCCTTGGAGAAGGACTCATAGCCGAACTTTTGTTCGGTTTGAGCTGGAGACGGATGATGAGGAATCTTGCTTCCCACCCATCACCCACTTCATAGCCACCGTCGATGACTTAACCGACGTGCTTGACTATGGCTCCGAAGACATCGACGGTATGGACGACGATGCCGACGAGGAGCAAGGCTAAGACCCGCCATTCACTGGACATTGGACAGCTACCTCTTCGTACGACATGTACATGGTTGATACACCTAAAGGATCTGGTGACGACAAAGAAGAACCAAATGCGAATAAAACCTCCGCGACACAGTCCAAGCGCCAGCGGACCAAATGCCGCCCCAAGCCCCGCCGCTCAAAGGACGACAACACTGGCTCCGGAGAAAATAGTACTCCGAGAGATGCCGAAAACAATGAAGACCCTGTCGGGGCTACATCCGAACAGGAACACGATAGCAGGCAAGACAACCCTGATGAACAGGCCATAGAAGATGACTCGGAGGATGATAGTTACCGTCCACCCTCCGAGGAGGAGACAAGCCTTGGCAACGAAGACTTCATCATTCCTGAGGATCCTCTCGAGCAGGAGCGCTTTAAACTTCAGCTCATAGCCACGACAAGGAGCCTGAAAAAGAAACAACAGCAGCTTCAAGCTAAACAAGACCTGCTCATCGACAGATGGACTGATGTCCTGACAGCCGAGGAATACGGCCTTAACCGCCCAGCCAAGAGCTACCCGAAACGCAGACTGCTACCTCAATTCAATGAGGAGGCGCCGGAGCACATATCTCCCTCATGTAATGCGGACCGACCACCACGTGGTCAGGACAGGGCGGCTGAACGGCCACCCTGCGATCGGGATAAAGCGGCAACTCAGGCCGAACAGCAGCCCGCCCCACCGCCTCACAAAAACAGGGACAGACCAACTCGGGACCATACATACGATCTTCGGTAGGAATTGGACAATAGAGCAGGACACAACAGATCTATATATGGATCAGAGGACGCATCCTCGGGACGACAGCTACCTATTCGGACGTGACAAACTTAATCACACCCGGGCCGATAACAATAGACGGACGTCGTCGGAGATACGCCGTGATGCGGCCCGCTATAGAGGTGCCACACAGCCTCTCTGCTTCACAGATGAGGTGCTGGATCATGAATCCCCCGAGGGGTTCAAGCCTGTCAATATTGAATCATACGACGGAACAACTGACCCCGCAGTGTGGATCGAAGATTTTATTCTTCACATACACATGGCCCGAGGAGATGACCTCCATGCCATCAAATACCTCCCTTTAAACCTTAAAGGACCAGCTCGACACTTGCTAAATAGTCTGTCTGAGAACTGCATCGGAAGCTAGGAGGACTTCGAAGAGGCCTTCCTCGACAACTTCCAGGGTACATATGTCCGGCCACCCGATGCCGATGACTTAAGCCACATAGTTCAACAATCCGGAGAATCAGCCAGAAAATTCTGGACTAGGTTCCTAACCAAAAAGAACCAGATCGTCGACTATCCGGACGCTGAAGCCCTAGCGGCCTTTAAGTATAGCATCTCGGACAAATGGCTTGCCCGCCACCTTGGCCAGGAAAAGCCGAGATCCATGGCAGCCCAAATGGCACTTATGACCCGCTTTTGCGCACATGAGGATAGTTGGCTGGCTCGCAGTACAAACACAGCCAAGGAAATAGGCCCCTCCGAGGCCAAAAACAACACTGGCAAGTTCCGCCGCAACAGACACAAACGCCGAAGCAATGGCGATAACGCCTATGACACTACAGTTCATGCCGGATTCAGTGGCTCCAAGTCTGGCCAGCGAAAGAAGCCCTATAAAAGGAGCAGCGAAGGACCATCCAGCTTGGACCGCATACTCGATCGTCCTTGCCAGATACATGGAACCCCAGACAAACCAGCCAACCATACTAACAGAGATTGCCGGGTCTTTAAACAAGCCAGCAAGGTCAACAGCAGAAACAAGGAAGGAGAATCACAGAGCGAGGACGATGACGAGGAGCCCCAGCAGCCGAACACTGGGGAGCAAAAGAAATTTCCCCCTCAAGTCAAAACAGTGAACATGATATATGCTAAACACATCCCCAAAAGGGAGCGCAAGCATGCACTTAGGGACGTCTATGCATTAGAGACAGTCGCCCGAAATTCAATCAATGGTTGTCATTTCCGATCACCTTTGACTGCTAAGATCATCCAACCAGTATCCGCCACGGCGGTTCAGCCGCATTGGTCCTCGACCCAATCATCGATAGATTTCACCTGACACGGGTCCTAATGGACGGTGGTAGCAGCCTCAACCTGCTCTATCAGGATACAGTACGTAAAATGAGCATCGACCCCTCACGGGTCAAGCCCACGAAGATTACCTTTAAAGGAGTCATACCAGGCGTAGAGGCCCGTTGTACGGGCTCAACAACGCTGGAGGTAGTATTCGGTTCCCCAGATAACTTCCGAAGCGAAGAACTAATCTTCGATATCATCCCATTTTGGAGCGGCTATCACGCCCTGCTCGGACGAACAACATTCGCTAGATTCAATGCGGTGCCACATTACGCTTATCTCAAGCTCAAGATGCCTGGCACACGTGGCATCATTACAGTAAATGGAAACACGGAACGCTCCCTCCATACAAAGGAGCACACTGTCGCCCTAGCAGCACAAGTACAGAGCGGCCTTCTCAAGCAGCATTATAATCCGGCTGCTGAGCCCCTGGACATCATCAAGAGGGTCCGGACCACACTGCAGCAGGACAGCTCGGCTCATCAAGAGACGAATTAGCAATTTGACCTCCGTCCCAGCCCCGATAAGGCAATGGCACTAATACCGTGCGGACATAAACTACGCACTCAAAACCCCATGGGAATTTACGAAGGCATAACTTGTTCGTGATCCACTGTACGGCTCGACTGACCCTGGGATTCGCACGCTTTTACTTTTTCTTTTTTACGGGTTTTCTGCTGTTGGGACCCCGATTCTACGTCACACCGATCTAGCATGTAACACCTCATATCACTTTGCGGCCTCACGCACGGTATCCCCACGGGTGTCGCCTTACCATGGCCCAGGACCGTTTGCGCCTTTTGGCTCACATATATGATAGTGTCGCTAGCATCCATATGACAGAGAACCCGGGCCGACATGGCTAGTCGTGAACCCGAAGCGGCACAGACCTATGGAGACAGGCATACATGAATCACATCGAGCATGTCAGTCAGCAGCGTATGAATCCGGGCTGTAGCACTGGGCTAACAGGACTCCGGAAGTCACCGCGTGATATTTCCCCGAAGGGACAGACATAGGAACGAAGTGGAACACATGCCGGCCAGTCAAGTGTTCTGAGCAGTAGTGCTGGGCTAGCAGGACTCCGGTGAACCGGGCTGTAGCGGACTACTATGGCTCAAGGAAGCACTAGACTATATTTCCCCATAAGAGAGGCTGCCAAGGATAAACAACTAGATTGTCAGATCCCACACATAGCAATACACGTCACACGTACGCATAACATGCAAGTATGTGCTGTACAACATGGCATCACAACATAACGCAACTCATATAGATAAAGGCCCAGAAGAACCACATAGCATTAAATACAAATAGGGGTCACATGACCCATCATTCAGAGCATACAAGAAACGGAAGCATTACATGTCTGAGTACAGACAACTACAAAAGAAAAAGGCCGAGAAGCCTGACTATCTACAAGCCCCTCCAAGGTACAAGATCGTAGCTGAGGTAACAAGCTACTCGTCGAAGTCCTAGCGGTACTACTAGTGAGACAGATGTCTCACCTGCAAAACATAAATAAAGAAAATGTGAGTACAAAGGTACTCAGAAAGACTTACATCAGTTCCTATCATACATGCATTTGTATCAAGAAGGTAATGTGGGGTTTAGTTGCAGCAAGCTAGCTTTGACTCAGTGGCTATCCTGTTCTACGACAATGAGAAACTTCTTTGAGGTGAGGTAGGGCACACGAGTCCACTAATCACCACATCAATACACTACTATGGATTCATCCCCGTCTCTCCTACGAGAAGGCCATCCATAGCACTCACACTTGTCTTGAGCATTTTAGAGTATCCACTTTAAGTTGTCTATGTACCACATAAGCATCCAAGAAGTCCATAACCGAGGACACGACTATTCGAATAGATCATGATAACCCTGCAGGGGTGTACTTCTTCACACACACTCTCACCACTTATCACCATATACACGTCATGTATCTCGGCAACCTTCAAGCGGAAGCCTGGCGAGGGTGTCGACCACGACCTAACTAACCACGGAAGACTCTAGTCCAGGTTTATCGCCTATTTGGGTTCCATCCGCAAGGAGATCCGGCCGGGGTGTCGCTCACGGCCCCAAACGATGTGAGCAGGGTTCCCAAGCCCACCATCCGGGTGCCACTTGGTACACCGTGCCACCTGTGCCTAGTCTGTCCCGAGCCCACCCTACCGGGTGCCACTCGGTAGAAAAAATAGCACTACCTACAAACACCAGAAACTATTTGCAACTCCTGGACAGAGTTCAAGGCGGTTAATAAGCCGAGAGAGCTTGGAGCGCCCGGAGCCCAATGTGTGGTAGTAGCTAGTCATTGGACAACTTACACAGAACTCAGTTCTTAAGGACGGTCCCAATGAGACAAGCCACCATGTACTCCTACATGGCCTCTCACCGCTACCTTTACCAAATCGTGTTCAGACGCTTAACTCTCAGCACCAGAACATATCATAACACTCCAATTCATTCCCGATGAATCAGACCTGACACAACTCTAAGCAAGAGCAGGCATGGGATGGTAGGAACACAACATGGCTCAAACAACTCCTACACATGCTAGTGGGTTTTAACTATTTACTGTGGCAATGACAGGTCATGCAGAGGAATGGGTTCAACTACCGCAGCATAACGTAGCGGTTGAATCGTTATTGTCCTAATACAATAAATGAGAGCAGGAGCGAGAGAGTAGGATTGTATCGGAATGAACAAGGGGGGTTGCTTGCCTGGTAGATCAACAGGGGGGCACTGCTCCACTGATAGGTGCTCCCGAACACTTTTCGGAGCAGGACCTATCGAGGAGGAACGGTGTCGAAAATCAAACACAAGTATATGCAACAATATGATGCATGATCATGGCATGAATATGTGATGTTGTTTGAGTTAAAGCACCTAGCATTTATTTGGTTGAAGTCCATTTGAGCCTAGGGTTCAAATACAACTCCAAAGTAAGCCCTTAAATATGCCATAAGTGTGTTTTCATACATACAGCATGTATAGGTTGGTTTTTCATGCATGAAAATGGTACAGATGGATAGATTGAATTTTTCTGATCATTTGTCATATATAAATTATTTCAATCTGAGCTACGGTTGAATTTCTATGAATTTTTGAAGTTTATATCATTTTCTAGAATTTCCTTATTTATTTTAATACCAGAAAATGATATATTGCGTCAGCATGACAGCAGCATTGCGTCAGCAGGTCAAAGGCGCTAACCAAGTCAAACCTGATGTGTGCGGTCCACACGTCAGTGTCATAGTTAGTTAATAGAGTTAATTAGATATTAAACTAATCCTAACAGAAACATTAGCAGGGCCGGGCCCCACCTGTCATTGACCCTGGGTAGTCAAACCCCAGGTCAACTGGGGGGGGTTAGACCGGTCAAACCCACCGGCGTTTAGCCGCCGGCAAGGCCTAAAGCGGCGGAGGGGCTCGGGATCACCGTTCCGGCGACCAAAAGGATGGTGGAGAGCACCGGGGCGTAGCCCGTGCTCTCCCACATCTAGTGGGGTAGATAGGAGGAGGAGGGGTGGCCGGAGCTCGCCGGAGCGAGGCTCGCGGTGGCGGCCGGAGCATGGGTTCGGGCAGAATCGAGCTACGGGGCATGGCAGGGGCTGCGGAGGGCCTCTACGGCCTCCTGGTGTCACCAGGAGCAAGGTGACGCGCACGGGAGCGGCTGGCTCGGCCTCTGGCCACGGCGGCGCCATGGCCGGCGGCGAGGAGCTCGCGGGCGCGGTGGTTGGGCTAGCTGCACGGGGCAAATGAGCACGGGGAGGAGGGGGAAATGAAGTAGAGCTCACGGCGGATCTAGCGGAGGCGTCAGCGAGCTCGGGGAAGCACTGGTGCGGCCGTAGTGTCGTCGGCGATCTCGGGCAGCCGGTGGCGAAGACGATGGCGATGGCGGCGATGGAGGCCGTCCGGAGGTGCGTGCCTCGACAAGGAGGTAGCCGGCGATGTGGCGGAGGTTCTAAGCACGACGGGGAGGCGAGGCCATGGCGGTGGGCGCGGCAACGGCGTGCGGCGGCGACGGAGCCGCTCGGTGCGTGCGAGGGAGAGAGAGCAGAGGAGGGGATGGGGAGAGAGAGAGAGACGGGGGGTAGCGTGGCGACACCAGAGGCATCCAGGCCGTCGAGGGGGCGAGGCAGGCAGGCAGGAGGTGGCCGGCGCGTGCACGCGCGCGTCGGGCACACGCGCGCCGTACTCCTAGCAGGAGGTAGGCGATGACTTGGCCTGGGCCAACAGTGCTAGGGCGGCACAGGTAAGGCCCAGGTGAGTCATTCTCTCTCTGTCTTTTATTTTGTTTTTGTTTTCTATTTTCTGACATTTGTTCTGATTTGATAAAAAATACCAAATCATTTTATTTAATTCTGACAATTTTTGCAGGGCCTAAGGGATTATTCCAAAACCCCTCACCAAAATTCAGAATTATTGGACAATATTTCATATATATAAAAATATTTATCCAACACAAATAATTATTGGATTAACTCCAAATGTCCAAAATAAATATTTATGAGTTCCTTAAAATATTGGTTTGATTTTTACCTCTGACCAATATTTTCAAAGAGTAACATGAACATTTTCTTGGACCTTTTTGGAGAAATTTTTATCTGGATTATGAGGGTTTCACAAATCCCCATTTCAAATTTAAAGGGAATTTAAACATGATGCACAAATGGCTAGCTGGTCTAGGTCATACCGGAACTAGGGATGTGACAACTCGCCCCCACTCGGAAGAATCTCGTCCCGAGATTCAGGAGTCGGCGGAAAGAAAGTGGGGTACTCAAGTCGAAGACGATCTTCACGCTCCCAAGTAGCTTCTCTCTCGGAATGATGAGACCACTGAACCTTGAGAAACTTGATGTTATGACATCGGGTGACACGCTCTGCTTGATCAAGGATGCAGGGAGGGTACTCTCGATAAGTGAGGTTATCTTGGAGATCAAGCATTTCGTGGTCCACTCCGCGGATGGGATCCGAGAAGCAACGCCTGAGTTGAGAGACGTGGAAGACATCATGAACTCGAGAAAGATGTGGTGGTAGTTCCAACTGGTAGGCAACCTCTCCTCGTTTAGCGAGAATGAGAAAGGGACCAATGTAACGAGGAGCCAACTTGCCCTTGATACCGAATCGATGGGTACCCTTCAAAGGGGTAACCCAAAGGTAAGCTTTGTCGCCAATTTCATAAGCCACTTCCTTATGACTACGGTCATACTGGCTCTTTTGACGAGATTGGGCTGTTTTCAAATTCTCATGAATGATGCGAACTTGCTCTTCTGCCTCCTGGATCATATCCGGTCCAAAGAATTGTCTTTCACCGGTTTCTGACCAGTTCAAAGGTGTTCGACATCTTCGTCCATACAAAACCTCAAAAGGAGCTTTCTTGAGGCTGGATTGGTAGCTGTTGTTATAAGCAAACTCGGCGAAGGGAAGACACTTCTCCCAATCCATACCGAATGAGATAACACAAGCCCTGAGCATGTCTTCGAGAATTTGGTTGACCCTTTCCACCTGACCACTTGATTGAGGGTGGAAAGCGTTACTGAAGGAAAGATGGGTGGCCATGGCAGTTTGGAAACTCTCCCAGAAATGAGAAGTGAAAAGACTACCACGGTCTGAATTGATCTCTAGGGGAACACCATGAAGTGACACTATTCGAGAAATATATAAGTCAGCGAGCTGACTAGAAGTGATACTCTCTCGAATAGGTAGGAAGTGAGCCACTTTGGAAAGACGATCAATGACTACGAAGATAGTATTATTCCCTCTCTTGGTCCTGGGAAAGCCGGTGATGAAGTCCATACCAACTTTATCCCATTTCCACTCAGGAATAGCTAAAGGTTGAAGGGTGCCAGCAAGTCTCTGATGCTCTACCTTCACGCGATGACAAACGTCACAGTTAGCAATAAATTGAGCAATTTCTCTCTTCATCCTAGTCCACCAGAACCTCTGGCGTAGGTCCTGATACATCTTAGTACTACCGGGATGAATCGTGAGAGGAGAATCATGCACCTCCTTAAGGATTAATTGTCGAAGATGTTGATTCTTGGGAACCACCAAGCGACTCTCAAAGAAAACAACACCACGATCATCTATAGAGAAACTACCACCAACTCCTTTGTTAATGTTTCTCTTGATCCGGGAAATTCCCGTATCCTGCTTCTGAGCAGAGATGATCTGATACACAAGAGTAGGTTTCACCACCAAGGTAGAAAGGAATCCATGAGGAGCAATGTGAAGGTTAAGTTTACATAATTCCTCATGGAGAAGTGGTTGGCCCTGCTGCAACATGAGATTGTTGCAATAGGACTTATGACTTAGCGCATCAGCCATGACATTCCCCTTGACTGGGGTGTAGGTAATCCCTAAGTCGTAATCTGAGATCAACTCCAACCAACGTCTTTTCCTAAGGTTCAAATCTGGTTGGGTGAAGATATACTTGAGACTCTGGTGGTCGGTGTAAATCTCGCAACATTTACCGAGAAGGTAATGTCGCCATGTCTTAAGTGCATAGACTACGGCTGCAAGCTCTAGATCATGTGTAGGATAATTCTCCTCATGTGGATGCAACTGTCGAGATGCATAGGCAATCACATGGCGATCTTGCATAAGAATGCAACCTAGTCCATGTCATGAGGCGTCGCAGTAGATAACAAAGTCCTTAGTGAAATCCGGTGGCACAAGTATGGGAGCAGAAGTTAGGCGTCTTTTCAGTTCCTGAAAACTGCGCTCACACTGTGAGGACCACTCAAACTTCTTATCTTTCTTAAGAAGTTCCGTGAGAGGTTTGGCCACTTTGGAGAAGTTCTCAACGAAGCGGCGACAATAACTGGCTAGACCAAGGAAACTCCTAACTTGCTTAACTGTTTCAGGCGGAGTCCAATCAAGAACGGCCTGAACTCTCTCGGGATTGACGGCAATGCCCTTACCAGATATCACGTGGCCTAGGTAGGTCACTTCTGGCAACCAAAATTCGCACTTGGAGAACTTGGCATAAAGGCGGTGCTCTCTGAGTTTTCCTAGCACAAGTCTAAGATGTTCGGCATGCTCTTCCTCGTTCTTCGAGTAAATAAGGATATCATCGAGCTAAACCACGACGAACTTATCTAAGTACTCCATGAAGATTGAGTTCATCAAGTGGGAGAATGTAGCTGGAGCATTAGTTAGACCGAAGGACATGACGGTGTACTCATACTGGCCATAACGAGTGACAAAAGCCGTCTTAGGAATGTCCCCATTTCTGATCTTGATTTGGTGGTAGCCTAACCTCAAATCCATCTTGGAAAAAACTAAGGATCCAGCGAGCTGATCATACAAATCGTTCATCCTAGGGAGCGGATACTTGTTCTTTATCGTGACCAAATTAACGGGACGATAATCTACAACCATCCGGTCCGTACCATCCTTCTTCTTGACGAAGAGGACAGGGCAAGTCCAGGGAGAAGAACTAGGACGGATGAAACCCTTTTGCAAGGATTCATCGAGTTGTTTCTTAAGCTCGGCTAGTTCAAAGGGTGCCATCTTGTAAGGTCTCCTAGAGATTGGAGCGGTTCCTGGGATAAGATCTATGACAAATTCTACATCTCTGTCAGGTGGAATGCCTAGCAGTTCCTCTGGAAAGACAACCGGAAATTCACGGACTACCGGGATATCTTCAAGGTCTAGAAGAGGGTTGGCATTAAGAGAATAGAGCTGACGCTTTGCAACTCTGGTGGAGATAGCGACTATCTTGCTAGATGGATGTGTGAGCTGAACAGACCTGGTGTAACAATCAATCTTGGCATAATGAGCTTTCATCCAGTCCATGCCCAAGATGATGTTACTATCTGTAGACTTGAGGGCTATAAGTGATGCAAGGAATACAAGTCTGTCGACAAGGATTTCATTACCATGGCTTACACTAGAAGTTTGCCATTTGGATCCACGAGTTTGAATTACTAGTGGAGAGGGCATATCACAAAAGGATATGTTGTGCAAGCTGGCATAACTTTTGGAAATGAAGGAATGAGATGCTCCGGTATCAAACAGAACCGAAGCTGGATGACAGTTGACAAGGAGTGTACCAAGAACGACATCCGGATCATCATGAGCGTCTTTAGCTGAGACGTGATGCACACATCCACGTTCAGTGGGAGCTGACTTGACACTAATCATCTTGCGTGATGGCTTAGCACGGCCAACAGACTTCTCAGGCTGGGGTGGAGCATAGTTGGTTTCAGAGCAGTCACGTGCATAGTGTCCTGGCTCTTCGCATGTGAAGCAAGTCCCTGAAGTAGGACGTGGGCCCGCATTGACAAGCGGTCTACCAATAGGTCTGGGTGGAGCATATGACTGAACTGGGTGAGGCGCCACAGAAGATGGCCTCGGTGAATATCCGGGTGGAAGAGCGGAGTTCGGAACCCAAATCTGGCGCTTCTGCGAACTAGAACCGGAGGAAGAAACCAAATCATGGGTGTGCTTACGAGACTCCTCGTAAGTGAGCTGAGCTGTCTTTGCATTAATGGCCTTGTTCACAAGAGCCTAGAAGGTATTGCAATGGTGCAAGTGGAGATCACGACGCAACTTGGGGTTGAGACCCTTCCGGAACCTAGCCTGCTTCTTGGCGTCTGTGGACACTTCTTTTGTAGCATAGCGGGCGAGGTTCTCAAACTCTCTACTATAAGCATCAATAGCCATTTTACTCTGAGTGAAACTACAAAACTCTTCTCTCTTGCGGTCAATGAGAGCCTGAGGAATGTGATGCTCGTGAAAAGCCTTGGTGAAATCTCTCCAGGTGGTTATCTGGCCAGCTGGAAGCATAGCCTCATAGTTCTGCCACCAAATACTAGCAGGACCTTCCAGATGATAAGCAACGTAGGTGACCCTGTCACTTTCAGCTATGTTCGCTGAACGTAGCTTGTGTGTGATACTACGGAGCCAGTCATCTGCATCGAGTGGTTCAATGGAATGATGGAAGGTAGGTGGTTTCAGACCAATGAAATCATAGATGGACGCTGACTCTTTGTGCTGACGGGAGGTGTTCTCCTCAATACGTGCTAACAAGCGGTTAGACTCTCGCTTGTTCTTCTCCATCTCTAACATGAACTCTGCCAACGAAGGCTGGTCGGGAGGATCCTCATCCCTACCATCTCCGGGGTTCCGGCTACGAGTAACAGAACTTCGGTTAACTGACAACATCCTGAAGAATCAACCAAGGAAACAAAGGATGGATTCAGCATCATCATAAGGATGTAGATTATAGTACGAGGAAAAATACTATCTCTTGAACTCCTAGGACAATTTCGGCAGCATAACGGCAGTAAAATGCTCAAAATGAGACATTTTGCCAAAGACGGGGTAGCACCATACTCAACATCATCACACAAGGTTCTGGGATATTACTAAACAGGCTACACCGGAGGTACTCAAACTGGGATATGACTCAGATCAACCAAACCTTAGAGACTACGGAGTAGTAACACGTGATCCTGATAGATGAAAGAGAAAGCCTAGTTCCTTAACCCCGTAGGAAAGATAGGATGACTCAGATCAGAAGGCATGAGGCATAAGGAGTAAAAAGAGCCTTACGTTCCCTTCCTCAATCAATTCCCCTATATAGCTAAAGAATTTCTAGACTCAACTTCGACCAGGTTGGCCTGGTAATCCAGTCAGGCTCTGATACCAAAGCTGTCGGGACCCCGATTCTACGTCACACCAATCTAGCATGTAACACCTCATATCACTTTGTGGCCTCACGCACGGTATCCCCACGGGTGTCGCCTTACCATGGCCCGGGACCGTTTGCGCCATTTGGCTCACGTATATGATAGTGTCGCTAGCATCCATATGACAGAGAACCTGGCCCGACATGGCTAGTCGTGAACCCAAAGCGGCACAGACCTATGGAGACAGGCATACATGAATCACATCGAGCATGTCGGTCAGCAGCGTATGAATCCGGGCAGTAGCACTGGGCTAACAGGACTCCGAAAGTCACCGCCTGACATTTCCCCGAAGGGACAGACATAGGAACGAAGTGGAACACATGCCGGCCAGTCAAGTGTTCTGAGGAGTAGTGCTGGGCTAGCAGGACTCCGGTGAACCGGGCTGTAGCGGACTACTATGGCTCAAGGAAGCACTAGACTACATTTCCCCATAAGAGAGGCTGCCAAGGATAAACAACTAGATTGTCAGATCCCACACATAGCAATACACGTCACACGTACGCATAACATGCAAGTATGTGTTGTACAACATGGCATCACAACATAACGCAACTCATATAGATAAAGGCCCAGAAGAGCCACATAGCATTAAATACAAACAGGGGTCACATGACCCATCATTCAGAGCATACATGCAACGGAAGCATTACATGTCTGAGTACAGACAACTACAAAAGAAAAAGGCTGAGAAGCCTGACTATCTACAAGTCCCTCCAAGGTACAAGATCGTAGCTGAGGTAACAAGCTATTCGTCAAAATCCAAGCGGTACTACTAGTGAGACAGATGTCTCACCTGCAAAACATAGATAAAGCAAACGTGAGTACAAAGGTACTCAGCAAAAGAGTTACATCAGTTCCTATCATACATGCATTTGTATCAAGAAGGTAATGTGGGGTTTAGTTGCAGCAAGCCAGCTTTGACTCAGTGGCTATCCTGTTCTACGACAATGAGAAACTTCTTTGAGGTGAGGCAGCGTACACGAGTCCACTAATCACCACATCAATACACTACTATGGATTCATCCCCATCTCTCCTACGAGAAGGCCATCCATAGCACTCACACTTGTCCTGAGCATTTTAGAGTATCCACTTTAAGTTGTCTATGTACCACGTAAGCATCCAAGAAGTCCATAACCAAGAAGATCATGATAACCCTGCATGGGTGTACTTCTTCACACACGCTCTCACCACTTATCACCATATACACGGCATGTATCTCGGCAACCTTCAAGCAGAAGCCTGGTGAGGGTGTCGGCCACGACCTGACTAACCACGCAAGACTCTAGTCTAGGTTTATCGCCTATTTGGGTTCCATCCACAAGGAGATCCGGCCCGGGTGTCGCTCACGGCCCCAAACGATGTGAGCAGGGTTCCCAAGCCCACCATCCGGGTGCCACTTGTGCCTAGTCTGTCCCGAGCCCACCCTGCCGGGTGACACTCGGTAGAAAAAATAACACTACCTACAAACACCAAAAACTATTTGTAACTCCTGGACAGAGTTCAAGGCGGTTAATAAGCCGATAGAGCTTGGAGCGCCTGGAGCCCAATGTGTGGTAGTAGCTAGTCATTGGACAACTTACACAAAACTCAGTTCTTAAGGACGGTCCCAATGAGACAACGCACCATGTACTCCTACATGGCCTCTCACCGCTACCTTTACCAAATCGTGTTCACACGCTTAACTCTCAGCACCAGAACATATCATAACACTCCAATTCATTCCCGATGAATCAGACCTGACAAAACTCTAAGCAATAGCAGGCATGGCATGGTAGGAACACAACATGGCTCAAAAAACTCCTACACATGCTAGTGGGTTTTAACTATTTACTGTGGCAATGACAGGTCATGCAGAGGAATGGGTTCAACTACCGCAGCATAACGTAGCGGTTGAATCGTTATTGTCCTAATGCAATAAATGAGAGCAGGAGAGAGAGAGTAGGATTGTATCGGAATGAACAAGGGGGGATGCTTGCCTGGTAGATCAACAGGGGGGCACTGCTCCACTGATAGGTGCTCCCGAACACTTTCCGGAGCAGGACCTATCGAGAAGGAACGGTGTCGAAAATCAAACACAAGTATATGCAACAATATGATGCATGATCATGGCATGAATATGTGATGTTGTTTGAGTTAAAGCACCTAGCATTTATTTGGTTGAAGTCCATTTGAGCCTAGGGTTCAAATACAACTCCAAAGTAAGCTCTTAAATATGCCATAAGTGTGTTTTCATACATACAGCATGTATAGGTTGGTTTTTCATGCATGAAAATGGTACAGATGGATAGATTGAATTTTTCTGATCATTTGTCATATATAAATTATTTCAATCTGAGCTACGGTTGAATTTCTATGAATTTTTGAAGTTTATATCATTTTCTAGAATTTCCTTATTTATTTTAATACCAGAAAATGATATATTGCGTCAGCATGACAGCAGCATTGCGTCAGCAGGTCAAAGGCGCTAACCAAGTCAAACCTGATGTGTGCGGTCCACACGTCAGTGTCATAGTTAGTTAATAGAGTTAATTAGATATTAAACTAATCCTAACAGAAACATTAGCAGGGCCGGGCCCCACCTGTCATTGACCCTGGGTAGTCAAACCCCAGGTTAACTGGGGGGGTTAGACCGGTCAAACCCACCGGCATTTAGCCGCCGGCAAGGCCGAAAGCGGCGGAGGGGCTCGGGATCACCGTTCCGGCGACCAAAAGGATGGTGGAGAGCACCGGGGCGTAGCCCGTGCTCTCCCGCATCTAGTAGGGTAGATAGGAGGAGGAGGGGTGGCCGGAGCTCGCCGGAGCGAGGCTCGCGGTGGCGGGCAGAGCATGGGTTCGGGCGGAATCGAGCTACGGGGCATGGCAGGGGCTGCGGAGGGCCTCTACGGCCTCCTGGTGTCACCAGGAGCAAGGTGACGCGCGCGGGAGCGGCTGGCTCGGCCTCTGGCCACGGCGGCGCCATGGCCGGCGGCGAGGAGCTCGCGGGCGCGGTGGTTGGGCTAGCTGCACAGGGCAAATGAGCACGGGGAGGAGGGGGAAATGAAGTAGAGCTCACGGCGGATCTAGCGGAGGCGTCAGCGAGCTCGGGGAAGCACTGGTGCGGCCGTAGCGTCGTCGGCGATCTCGGGCAGCCGGTGGCGAAGATGATGGCGATGGCGGCGATGGAGGCCGTCCGGAGGTGCGTGCCTCGACGAGGAGGTAGCCGGCGATGTGGCGGAGGTTCTAAGCACGACGGGGAGGCGAGGCCATGGCGGTGGGCGCGGCAACAGCGTGCGGCGGCGACGGAGCCGCTCGGTGCGTGCGAGGGAGAGAGAGCAGAGGAGGGGATGGGGACGAGAGAGAGCGAGAGAGAGAGAGATGGGGGGTAGCGTGGCGATGCCAGAGGCGTCCAGGCCGTCGAGGGGGCGAGGTAGGCAGGCAGGAGGTGGATGGCGCGTGCACGCGCGCGTCGGGCACACGCGCGCCGTCCTCCTGGCAGGAGGTAGGCGATGACTTGGCCTGGGCCAACAGTGCTGGGCCGGCACAGGTAAGGCCCAGGTGAGTCATTCTCTCTCTGTCTTTTATTTTGTTTTTGTTTTCTATTTTCTGACATTTGTTTTGATTTGATATAAAATACCAAATCATTTTATTTAATTCTGACAATTTTTGCAGGGCCTACGGGATTATTCCAAAACTCCTCACCAATATTCAGAATTATTGGACAATATTTCATATATATATAAATATTTATCCAACACAAATATTTACTGGATTAACTCCAAATGTCCAAAATAAATATTTATGAGTTCCTTAAAATATTGGTTTGATTTTTACCTCTGACCAATATTTTCAGAGAGTAACATGAACATTTTCTTGGACCTTTTTGGAGAAATTTTTATCTGGATTATTTCCAGAAATGATTCTAAGGGTTTCACAAATCCCCATTTCAAATTTAAAGGGAATTTAAACATGATGCACAAATGGCTAGCTGGTCTAGGTCATACCAGAACTAGGGATGTGACATCTTCTCTTTCAAAGGTCTATGCAGACAACCCGCTTGCAGAACACACAAAGGAGGCAAGGAGCTCTGGCCTACAAGGGAATCCCCAGGTGGTCTCTACTAAAACGATTGCCATACTTGCTTTTCATACCCGCACGTAGCTCGCCCTTGGTTGCGGCATGTTAAATAGCCCTACTTTCTTATCGCATTACTTGTACAAAGTACGCCTTGACGTACTAGTTACATCACAATGGTGAATACAGGGGAGCGTCAGCTTATTATTTCATTTTTCCATTTACTCACCTCGGTATTAGTTACTCATTGCACACGTACACCATGGTATGTATTACTATGCCACGGGCTTCATTACACCCAACACTACGTCAATAAAAAGTCCGAACACTTTTATAGTATAGTTCGGCACCCCGAACTTATAGCATTATATGCATCGGCTCTGAATCATGTCTTTGGTCAATAGTTGGGTTGCCTGGCTCCTGTGCTTGCTACCTTACGTTCTGCTATATCGGCTAGGGTAGCAAAGGGAGAACTACTACGATTGTGTCCCGGTTCTTCCGGACGAGCACCTCAGTGGAGAAAGCCGAAAAACTGATTGTCATGATGCGGCCAGAGCCGGTCAGCTGTTCGAGTGGTTCCAAATCGTTAGAGATTCTTCTCCACTTCTTGCGAAGAATCGGTTCCCCCGATTAGGCGTTCATAGCGCCCCTAGTTCGGTCTTTCGAATACCAGGGGCTTCGCCAACTTTCTTAATTGTCAAAGTCCTATGGCTACGTGAGGGCGGTAAAGGCCGCATAGTCGGATTTCCTTGTTCGTTGCGCTAAACACCTCCTTTAAGGACCAGAATGTGGGGTAAAGAGTTTTTAGATTTATCCCTAATACCCTCGTACTATCTACGTGGGGGCAGAAGCCGACGACTGGTCAACCCTCGGAGTTAATAAACGGCAGCACAAGAGGTAAATTTAAATCATAAGAATTATACTACATAACACCATTGTTCCATATTACAGGGCAAGGTAATACACATGTTCTCATGGGAATATGATATCCTTCAAACATTGCTCTGCCACAATGCAGGACCCCTCTAGGACACCATCAAAATAGTGCTCGGGCCAACGATGCTCCTTGCTCTCCGGCGGCCCCTCGGTCATTAGCTTCTTGGCATCCAGCTTCGCCCAATGCGTCTTAACGCGGGCAAAGGCCATACACGTACCTTCAATATAGACCGACCGCTTCACGGCTTCAACCGTGGACAGGCACTCACAAGCCGCTGCACAACCCCGGAGTAGCTGCTAGGTATAGGATCGGCAGGCCACAGCCGGACTATCAGGTCCTTCATGGCTAGCTCTCCCAACCTATGCAGCTCGACCAACTACTTTAGCTAGTTACTGAAGGGCACCGGATGTTCGGATCCCAGATATTGGGACCAGAATAGATTCTCCGTAGACATCCCTTCTTCGGCTCTATAATGCTCGGCAGCATTTAACACACTATGCGGCACATTTGTAAACGCCCTTGGAAAATCCAAATTCAGGATAAGTACAAGGAACGTTTCTTCTACACCCTTGCTATGCATGGTGAAAGATTTACCCGTCGTAATCTTCTTGGCCGCTAGAATTTCCTGGAGGGCGCTCAGGGCTTCGGCTTGTGCATCCTGCGTGCTCTGGCGGGCCTTCGCCAATTCGAACTCTTGCACCTTACAATCGCGCTCCAAGGACTCAAACCTCTCTATCACGCCCTCGAGCTGTTGGTGCGCCTCGCCAACCCGAGCCTCGTGCTCCTCGCGCGAGGCGCATTCCTTGGACGCTTTGTCCTCGGCCTCGGCTAGTGCCTTCTTAAGGGCCGCCACCTCGGTCGTGGCCACTAATAAAGTTTATGACACTTTAGTCTGGCTGGACTACTCATTTTTTCGAAATGTACCCACAGGTTACTACATACCTTGGCTATCCTCCAGCTGCTTCTTCACGAGGCCGAGCTCCTCCTCGGCCCGCTCCAATTTCCTCTTCAGTTCGAAAACTTCTGCAGCATGAGCAGTGGAAGCCTACAGTGATACCTGCTATTCACATAGACAACTCATGTTAGACTCCTGCGATATTTATTCTAGATCCTCTGTTTGGCTTTTCCTCCCGAACACCAAACAGAGCATCAGGGGCTACTGTCTATACGGTGATATTTTTCCTACAATCACATTACTCACCTCAAAGCCTGTTAGAAGGCTGGTGCAGGCTTCGGTCAGTCCGCTTTTGACAAACTAAACCTTCTCTATTACCGTGTCCATAAGGACACGATGCTCATCCACGATAGAGGCGCCTCGTAGCGCCTCCAACAGATTATCCGGTGCCTCTGGTTGGACAGAGGTCACTGGTGGAATAGGCACATTCCCTCCTTGGGGGGAATGCCATTCCCTTGACCCCGGAGCCATGTAGATCTCCGGAATGGCATCCGGCTGAGGCCCGAAGGGAACTCGGGCCCTGTCACCAGTCCTCGTGGGGACTTTTTCCCCCGTATGTCCGGCGGCCGAGGAGTCATCCTGGGATGTCACCCCAATGGTCTCTAGAATCTCCCCCCGGCCTGGGAAAGTCTTTTTGGACACCACCTCGTCATCACCCTTGGGTGAGATGGAATGAGCAGGTGGCGGAGACATGCTAGCCATCTCCCTCGAGTCCATCGAATCCTTTGTCGAGGATCGCAGGGAGCCATCGCGTGCCAGACTACAATGACAAGGTTTAAGATGTGTCAATATTACAAACCAAGAAGGCCAGATGTTTTTGATTCTGGTACTCACGAGGCGGCCCGAGGCTTGGTCCGACGAGGTCGCTCCGGACAGCTATCAACATCACACGCGGAGTTATCCGCGAGGGAGTCTCTCCCCCTCTTGGGCGCCTCCGCCTCCAAACTTGTGGAGGCCTCCCTTTTCTCCCTTCCTCTCACCGCAGGGGAGTCGCCTCCCTCCTCGTCATCATCGTCGGCGGCTAAGGGGTCTGTCTCATCATCAGACGAGATGACCAAGGTGCTCTTTCGGCGAAGCCCACTCCTGGTCCCCTTGGTTGTGGTTTTGATCTTCTTCTTCGGCATGTCGTAAGGCGCCGAAAATAGCATCTCCGTAAGGAGTGGGGTTTCTACGTCTTCAGGCAGCGGAGCCGGAATATTAATCCGTCCCGCTAGGTCAACCTAGGCCTGAAAAAGAAATTGATAAGAAGGCTTAGTATCCTTCCTCGAAGCGTGTCCTTAAAGACTATACCTTGTTGGCTTACCGAATTGGCCTGACGCTTAAAGTTGAGCCCGCGATCTTTGGTCAAGGGTGGCAGCGTCTCACTGCCCTTGAAGAGCACCTTCTAGATATCTCCGTGCGTCGTGCCGAAAAGCCTTAGCAGCGTCTGGTGCTCGGCCGAATCGAACTCCCACAAATAACAGGTCCGGTTCTGACATGGAAGGATCCGGCATACAAGCATGACCTGGATCACATCAACGAGCTTGATCTTCCGAGTTATCATATTCTGGAGGCACGTTTGGAGCCACGTGATCTCTTCAAAGATCCCTAGGTCAGGCCCTTCTCTTGCTAGGAGGTAAGACACATTGGGACTCTGGATCGGAATTTGGGAGTCGCCGCCCAGTTGGTGTCGCACGGCTCGGTGATATAGAACCACCCCGATTGCCATCCCTTCACCCTCTCTACAAAGGAGCCTTCGAGCCAGGTGGTATTGGGCATCTTGCCCACCATGGCACCTCCGCACTCGGCCTGTTGGCTGCGCACCACCTTTGGCTTTACATTAAAAGTCTTCAGCCATAGGCCAAAGTGAGGTGGGATGCGGAGAAAGGCTTCGCACACAACTATGAATGCGGAGATATTGAGGATAAAGTTGGGGGCCAGATCGTGGAACTCCAACCCGTAGTAAAACATCAATCCACGGACAAATGGATGAAGAGGAAATCGCAGCCCATAGACGAAGTGTGTGAGGAACACAACCCTCTCATGGGGCTCGGGGGTAGGGACGATTTGCCCTTTTGCCGGGAGTCAGTGAGCAATCTCCTTGGCTAGATAGCCAGCCTCCCGAAGCTCCATGATGTCCTTCTTCTTAATGGAGGAGGCCATCCACTTGCCTCCAGCTCTGGATCCGGACATGATTGGAGTGCCTTCGCGAATGAGGAAAAGCTAAAAGCTTGGGTTCTAGAGCTCAAGGACGGAAGGACTGAAGATAAAGAAGGGTGTGGGTAAAGGGAGAGTGTCCTTATCCCCTTATAAAGGTCGCGAATATCAAGCACCTCCCCACTCGTCCTGAAAATTTGCCTATTCCGAAGGGCTATATAAACGGCATGGTTAGGTTACCCATGCACGCATTAATGAGAATCCCGCGATAAGGGGACACGGTCTCTGCTTTGACAAGACGTGCCAGTGGCAACCGTGTCTCAAGACGTGGAGCGGCAAACGAAAAGCGGTTCGAAATTATGACCGAACAAACGTAATGTCGTGTTGTAAAAAGCGGTCAGCGGATAGAACTCGTGTGAAAAAATATATTCTCTCTGCAGTTGTGTGTGGTATGTGACAGGTCCGGATACTATCGTCGCATCCGAAGACTATCTTGGAGTTCAGGGAAAGGGGAACCCTCCTTACAATGCCGAAGACAATCAGTGTGCCGGACTCCTCGTCATTGAAAGCCAGGTTCAGGGGCTCCTAAGGGAGTCCAGAACTAAGGTGTCCTCGAGCGTCCGGCCTGTTATCCATGGGCCGGACTGATGGGCTGTGAAGACATGAAGGCCGAAGACTGCACCGTGTCTGGATTGGACTCTACTTGGCGTGGAAGGCAAGCTTGGTGACCAAAGATTCCTTCTTATGTAACTGACTCCATGTAAACCCTAGATCCCCTCGGTGTCTATATAAACCGAAGGGGATAGTCCGAAAAGAACAACACATGTACCCATTACCATATTCATAGGCTAGGCTTCTAGGGTTTAGCCATTACGATCTCGTGGTAGATCAACTCTTGTAATACTCATATTCATCAAGATCAATCAAGCAGGAAGTAGGGTATTACCTCCATAGAGAGGGCCCGAACCTGGGTAAACATCATGTCCCCCGTCTCCTGTTACCATCGATCCTAGACGCACAGTTGGGGACCCCTACCTGAGATCCGCCGGTTTTGACACCGACACCTGCTACACAGGTTTCATTCATTACTAGTTTCAGCAAAGTGCTCATGTCATATCCACTCAATACATCACGAGTGCTACATACACTGCAAATACAGAGATAATAATCCTACAGAGCACATTGATTTTTCCCATTATCTTCACAAGCTCTTTCATCTCCTCATTGCTTTCCAGGCCGTTCAGCAACTGTTGCTTAGCCATGATCATAGGAACTACATCTTTAACCTTCTGCTCTACATCTTCCTCTTCTACCGTTCCTTCAGTTACTTGTCCAACACCCCAACCTGTTGGTATTGGGATTCCTCGGCTAACCAAATAATCAGCGTAGTTGCATTCCCCCACATCAGCAACTTCCCAGTAATACAAATCACATGAATCTTCCCTTTTCTGCATGAATTAAATTGGAAGATCATCAAACAAACTATTAAAAAATCAGCAACTGAAAGCAGCAAAACTACACTTAAACATATTATTACCCCATGATTCGGGCATTTGTAGAAGACTCGGCCAGGTTTGAGGATTGTGGTTGAGACGCGACGGATGATTACGTGATTTGCAGCAGTGGCACCACACCAACGATAGCGGGTTGCGATGAGCAACGGGCTGTGGTGCGTGTGCATGCAGGGGTGTGATGAGACCCACATGCGATGGTACAGGTGGCGACTTGGCGCATATCTGGTTGTTGCTTGCTGAAGAGCAGGTGGACGAGCAGCCAGCGGACATGGTTGCTGTGGCCAGAGCTTCTGATGCTAGGCAGAGTAAGTAGAGAAGAGGAGAAGCGAACGTTGGATATGTCAGTTTCATTACTAAGCATCTTATATAGTCATAGTCTAGGTTTGGATTCGAATTAGCTATAGGAGCACATCTCTCTTTTTCTAAAACTCAGCAACGTCTCTTTATTGGTACACTAGGTTGTTCTGTACGCCTTCTCAAGTCTTTGATTTTCTTTCTTTTTTGCAAGGAAGGAGGACAAAATTGAGAGTTCCTGGGACTCGAACCCAAGACCTCTCGGTTGAAAACCAAGGGTGTTAGTCACCTACGTGGCAAACATTCCCTGGAAGGAGGATGGCAGACAAATGCATTTTCCTCGCAGTTTTAGTTGCGATGCAAGATCGAATGGTCACAGTTTCGGGAATGTTATCAGGTTAACGAGCCCAGTTTTGTTTTCTTGCTATATATAAAAAAGTATGCTACTTGGTGTCGGCTTAGTCAACGAACGATTGTGCCAACCTTGACCGTTGGATTGACATTCAACGTCTATCGTGTTTCTTCAGTCTCTTCTTCCTCCAGCCGCCAAAGCCAAACAAGCGCCGGCGGGACCGCTTGCTCCCGCCTCCCACGGCTGGCTGTGTTGCCACGCACGCATCGTGGCCACATTGCACCCTAAAACTCTGTGCATCTTCCCCGGCTCATGTTCGTTCCCGTTTGAGGCCTCACCATCATCCACTGCCCTGGTTCGGTCGCCGCGATGCCACCCTCCAGTGTTGTCAACATGGTCAACAAGCGAGAGGAATAAGGAGATGACTGTACATGGTGAGGATGACAGTAGGGAACCAGCAGTGCGTGTAATAATTTTATTTTTTGGGAAAGAGAAGGGTATCAACTGGGTTGTGCGGGAGCTATGGCCCGTCTAGCCTAGGCTTTTATTTCATATGTTTACCACAATACCAGCCCAGTTTGTTTTTTTCCTTTCTGAAAATGGCTAGTCCAGCTATTTTGTTTTTTGCAGAATAACCAACGTAGGCCTCCTTGCTTTTCTACTCAGCTGGAGATCTTTCAAGACGAGGAGGGATGCATTTGGGCTTGCCCAGAAAATGGGCTATAAGTAATAAGAAATGGGCTAAATAATAATAAATGGGTTGTAAAATGAAAAAATATAGCAAACAGGCAATTAGTTCCAAAATACTTTTTTATATTGGATTTTGATATTTTAAATTTCATTATTCTTCTGCGGGTAAAATTTCATTGGATTTAAATTACGGTATGTTTATTTTTTAAATTAATTTGAATTTGGCTAGAAATTTTGGTTTGTATGCTGTTTGGGACAGATTTGGAGGCTGACTTGTGGGTCTACTAGGTTGACGTGTACGAAAGGCTTTGTCAACTTAGTCCACAAACGATTCTAGCAGCAGTGACCGTTAGATGTCAAACTAACAACAAATCGTGGTTCTTCGGTCTCTGATCTTCCTGCTCCAGCCGCCCAAACCAGCACCGGTGGAACCGCTTGCTCCCGCCTCCCGTGGCCGGCTATGCTGCCGGGCAGGTCTCATGGCCCCACAATACTCGCATCCCTGGCCTGGCTATCCCTCTACTCACCTACACCTCCTGTTATTTTCCGGCGACGACATTCAAACTAGTCAACCCTCGTACTCCCTACCGTGCGGGCAGCCACTGTCGTGTCTTCCCCGGCTCCGTGTCGTTCCCTTCGTAGGCCTCGCCGTCGTCCACCGCCCTGGTGCTCTCGGCGCGGCTTGGTCAACATGGTCAACGAATGACATCCATCGGAAGTGGACTGTACGTGGAGAGGCTGTTAGCTGGGTCCATGGCCGCACATAAGGAAATGCCTCCTTATTACGCGCAAAATAATGATTCCTCCACCTGACAGCTGGGACCAACCGGAAGGGCCTCTGTATTTCGTGAAAAAAACGTTGCCCCCTCTGACAGCTCGGACCCACCAGCTATATCTTCGCAAGCAAGGAAGTGCCTCCTTATTACTCACAAAAAAATGAATACTCCCCCCTGCTAGCTGGGACCCACCATATGGGAGGCTGACTTGTGGGCCTACTAAGTTGACACGGATGGAGGGCTTTGTCAACTTAGTCAATATGAACGATTCTAGCTCCAGGGACCGTATGATGTCCATCCAACAGCCGTAGTGCTTCTTCAACCTTTGGTCTTCTTGCTCCAGCCGCCCAAACCAGTGTCGGTCATGTTGCCTGCTCCTGCCCCCCCCCCATGGCCGGCTATGCTGCCACGGAGGCCTCACCGCCCCCTACTACTCCCACCGCTGGCCAGGCCATTCCTCTACTCACCCACACCCCATGTTATTCTGCGACGACGGTACCCTCACACCAAAGCCGAACTAGTGAACCATCATACTCCTCTCCGCCCGCCTTGGTGCTCTTTGCGCGGCGAGGTCAATGTGGTCAACGTACGACTTCCATCGGAGGAGTACTATACGTGGAGAGGCTAACAGCTGGGTCCACGGCCGCACCAAGGAAGTGCCTCCTTATTACATGCAAAATAATGATTCCTCCACCTGACAGTAGGGACCCACCGGACGGGCCACCATATTTTGCGAAAAAACGTTTCCCCCTGACTACTGGGACCCACACTACTGTAGGATGCTGCTAACGTGACACTACGATCAGAGACCCTTCGACAAAACTATGTGTGATGCAATAATCACAAACGGTGGTCTAAAAAACTGTCAAAAAAGGTGCAAAACGTTTGCGATGGAGGATGCATCAAACACGGTTTAGTTCAATTAACTGTTTGCGATAAGGATGAACAAAAGAAACGGGCAGCCAGATGAATGTGTGTGCGATATACAACATACTATTCACTCGGATGAACTGTTTGTGAGTAGGCAACACAAAACAAATGGTCAGCCATATCAAGGTGTGCACGATATATGGCATGCGGTTCACTTGGATGAACTGTTTGCATTGAGACAAGAGAACATAAATGGTTCAATATATCAATAGGTGTGTGATACATGGCAAACAGGTCTATAATCAGAAATGTGTGCGAAGACCGATAATAACACAGACGATTGCTTCTAATAAGATGTATGTGATATGCTCTGTCGACACAACATTTAAGTGTGCTCGGGCTGGAGCAACCATCAGATGGGTGACTGGATGGGAAGTTGTCTTGATGGAGCAGCCATGAGTTAATTTAACCTGGAGGTCCTTGTTTTTTTAACACATGTTAAAGAAGGTCTACCGCATTACTTTTTGACAATGTGCGATACATGGCATGCAGTTTATCCATCCGATCTGTTTGTGATGGAATAAGCCGTGTGTGTTGTGGGAAAACACTTGCTAGTATTCAACCGTTTGCGATTGATGAATTCATCACAGACGGGTTCCCTAGTGTGGTCCATGTTCATCTGATCATCTCTGCATCTTCTGCTAGCTCGATGTTCCATCTATGCTAAGTTTCCATGAATTGATGGTGTTTTATGAACATGCCACTATGTCCCGCCATTTTCTCACTTGTTTCCCGCCACCCAGCGATATTGCGCATAAACCTAGAAGGTGCACGACGCACGGAGGCGACAAGCGCAGCCTGTAGCACATCCACCTTTCCAAGCATGCCAACCCACCAAAGCGCCACCTCTGCCATCAACCTCGTTGACAAGGAAAACGAGCAGGCACCATAGCCCGTCGAGGCCGAGGCGCTCCCCAGCAACGCGATGGACGACGTTGTGATGCGCGTCATAGCCAACGTTGAGTAGACCATTGGCGCATGGCGCTTGAGCACCGCGGATCAAGATAGGCATGTCAGCGCCGACAGGCTGCAGCTCGCTGCACAACATGATCGATGGCACACCGCAGAGCAAGCGAGGCACGTCTGCGCTGATAGGCTACGGCTCGCTGCACGGCGAGATCGTTGGAGCACCGCAGAGCGAGAGGCGCGGTGCGCTGCATAGCAAGAGCGGATCCATCGGCGCTTGCTTGCTGTCGACACGGCGTCGCAGCTAGGTACACATCCCGCCAGTACCCCCATTCCTCCCCAGGAGTGGGCAGAGGCCCTTAGTGCCGTACTTGCACCAGAGTCCAGCCGCGCCGCACTTGCACCGGACGCCCGCCGCACCATTCGCATGGGTGGCGCTGTTTGCCTTGTCCGCGGCCCGCTGGATGCCAACGCGCTGGTCCATAGGCTCGGCTGCCTCCTTGGCCCAGGTGTCCACCTGGTCATCGCATCATTGGCCCAGATGTACCGTGAGCGTGTCGACCGCTTGGACGAACGCCTGCACGAGTTCAGGCAGAGCCAAGAGCTACTGGTCATGGTCTCAAGGACGCATTTTTGTTGAGTCGTTTCGACGTGGATAGCTATGTATTCACAGCAATCATAGTATTGCTCTGTTTATTCCTCTGTTTCAATGTGTGTACTCCATTTTCCGTTCTTATATGTTCTATTTCAATGTGTGCATATACGCCTTCCATTCTATATATGTGGATGATAACAGCTAGATTCAAATTAGTATACAAAAACAGATAGAAAATGGAATTCATAATATATATATATATATATTAATTGTTCATTAGTTCATCACAGAATATATATATAATACCATCACATATACATGGTGATACTTAACTCCTATGTACAATGCACAAAATTGAAAATGAACAACACTAAAACTAATAATCCCTCCTAGGGCCAGTATTCCGGCAGCCCCTCGCCAATAGCTCCCTGTTGCACGGCGTCTTCCCAGTGCGGAGGCAGTACTCTGCCTCCTCCGCCTCGCAACGCTTGATGTACTGATCTGCCTCTTGCGGGCGGATGCACGCAAACCATCTTGCATTTTCATTGGGCGCCCACCGGAGCTCCTCGTCGCTGGCACGCTAGAGCTTATCGGCCCACCTCCATGCAGCGACGAGGCGCCCAACGCCTATGACCTTCCTTGCGAAGTACCCATGTCCGTACACCTCCTCGGCACGATGACGCGCCCACCCCCAAAGCTCTGCCGCATCCTTTTTCCAGGCGGCATAACGGGCTTCATAGGCCGCCTGGTACCTGGCTTCCTCCTCCGCCATCTCCTTCTTGAATGCCACTTGCCTGGCTTTTTCAACCGGCGGCAGCGACTTCCACAGACAAAGATTGTACTGGCCCCAAAACCAATCCAAAGTTGGGGGGGGGGGGGTCCGGTGCAACCTCGTGCGGCGGCTCAGGGGTCCTCGTCGCTGCTATTCAAGTGACCATCCTCGGGGGGCGGCTACTCCTTGTCGGCGCGTGGGCAGACCGCGATGCCATGACAGAGATTTGAGAGAGAGAGGGAAAGAGAGAGGGCAAGTGAGGGGAGGATGTAGATGAGAATGCATGTGGGACGACATGAGCAAGGTATTATTTATTGGCACCCGGAACCTAGATCGACGGCGGCAGTACACATGCCGGTCGACGAAATTTATGAGTACTGTAGTTTGAATTACACACGATTCCTGCAAAAAAATCTGTGTGTGAACATAATAGCCAAAATCCGTGTGTGAACATAATAGCCGACGGTTTCCAATGCAGCACCGTCTCTGATTAATGATCCCCGCCACTCACCTTCCAAACCTCGTTGTCTCGCGAATTGTGTGGGGGCCGGTTGTCTTGCCACATCTTTACATTTTCTTTTTCAAACTCCAGATATTTACATCTTCTAATGATTTTTTAACTCGCACACAAGTACACAAAAATATGATTTTTCAAACCGTTATGGTTAGGAGTTGCCTGTAGATGTAGTTCAAATTTGAAGGTCAAATGGCTAAAAAATCACTTAAATATCTTTAAAAGGTCAAATGACCCCTGAAATTTTCCAAATTTTCACATGACAGTTGTATTACCACACATTAAACATAGAAAAAAAATTGAAGGCTGTAAGAGGAAGCTATCTCCCGTTCGTCATCAAACATGCATTGTTCCCTCTCGGAACCAGGAACCTTCTAGTGAGTTGCTCTGGTTTGTGACGGGTTGTGTTCAAACTTTTGTCAATCAGGCCAATTTATTTACCACATCATCTTGGTGGCATGGCATTACATCAAGCAAGGTTTCAGGTTTTTCTGATCATTTTTTAATTTTTTGGAATTAAAATGCCATGGCATTCCATGCATGTGCCCCTGCTGTGAGACCAATATGTTTGAAAACTCCTTCTAATTTACTGCACATGGAATTAACTCGCACACAAGTACACAAATGTGATTTTTCAAACCGTTTTGGTTAGGTGTTGCATGTAGATGTAGTTCAAATTTGAATTACGGTCATTAAATGGCTAGAAAATAACTTAAATGTCTTAAAAAGGTCAAATGACCCCAAGAATTTTCCAAAATTTTACATTACAGTTGTAGTAGTGCATGTTAGACGTAGAAAAAAATTGAAGGCAGTAAGAGGAAGCTATCTCCTGTTCATCATCAAACATGCATTGTTCCCTCTCGGAATCACGAGCCTTCTAGTGAGTTGCTCTGGTTTCTGAAGGGTGTGTGTCCAAACTTTCGTCAAACAGGCCAATTTTTTAGCACATCATCTTGGTGGCATGACATTACATCAAGCAAGGTTTCAGTGTTTCTGATATTTTATTAAATTTTTTGAATCAAAATGCCGTGTCACTCCATGCATACATATGCATGTCTCCATGTCGTGAGACAAATATGTTTGAAAATTCCTTCTAATTTACAACACATGGAATTAACTCGCACACAGGTAGACAAATTTGATTTTTCAAACCATTTTAGTTAGGCGTTGCATGTAGATGTAGTTCAAATTTGAATTACGATCATTAAATGGCTAGAAAATCACTCAAATGTGTTTAAAAGGTCAAATGACCCCTAGAATTTTCCAAAATTTCACATTACAGTCGTAGTAGTGCACGTTAAACGTAGAAAAAAACTAAAGGTCGTAAGAGGAAGCTATCTCCCGTTCGTCATCAAACATGCACTGTTCCCTCTTGGAACCACGAGCCTTCTAGTGAGTTGCTCCGGTTTGTGAGGGGTGTGGGTCCAAACTTTCGTCAAACATTCCAATTTTTTTACCAAATCATCTTGGTGGCATGACATTACATCAACCTAGGTTTCACGTGTTTCTGATATGTTTTTAATTTTTGGGAATTAAAATGCCATGTCAGTCCATGCTTAATTGTGTCATAGCCGTTACAACAATATGTCTGAAAATTCCTTCCAATTTACTGCACATGGAATTAAATCGCACACAAGTACACAAAATATGAGTTTTCAAACCGTTATGGTTAGCTGTTGCATGTACATGTAGTTAAAATTTCAATTACAGTCATTATATGGCTAGAAAATCACTTAAATGTCATAAAAGGTCAAATGACCCTTGAAATTTTCCAAAATTTGACATGACAGTTGTATTAGTACTACAAAATTGGCAAACAACTGTTCGATATGAAATGTGAATTTGCATAATACAGGAATTATTAGTTCTAAACTAATAAACTTGCTAAATGTGTCATGGACCTTTGCAAATGGTTCTAGCAGTAAAAGCGCTTGTGATGGATAGTCGAATCCCACACAGTTTTCTTGACGGGGCTGCGGAGGCTGCCTCGGCAAGGATCTTGCTGAGGGAGTCCACCTCGCCCTCTTGCTCTCATGCGCTTCTGGTCTTGCGTTGCCTTGGTTGCCTCGTGTTTTGGCTTCTCTCCGGCTTCCCTTCCCTTCTCTGCCCTGCTAAGTGTGGCTATGGCGCGCGGCTCTGACTGCCCGTGCATAAGTAAAGGGGTCAAAACAAGAGCCCCTAATTTTGTACACCGACAGGAGCCCCCAGGCCTGGGCCACACATAAGCAAGCCGCGTTGTTGGGCTAGCCCAAAACGGTGCACGGGCAGGTGGGGCGGTGTCGGAGTAATTGACCACGGGTACCCCGAGGACGGCAAGACGATATTTCAAGACATCGGGGCGAGCAAAGCCTCTCAGTCCGATTGACCGGCCGCTCCTGCCGGCTTCCCGGCCGCTCCTGCCGGCTTCTCGTCCGACTGCTCTGCCCAGCCGACTGCCGGCTGCCGACTGCGCCAACTAGCCGGCTGCCGACTACGCCAACCAGCCGGCTGCCGACTGCAGCCCGACCCGACACCGACGAGACGAATCTGTGGCATCTGTCGACTCACAAGCCCCCCGTGAGAAATACCACGACAGTTGGCGCCCATCGTGGGGCGGTACTATGCTACCGCGCTGCTGCTGGTTTCGCAGTCCGGGCGGGACCATATTCATCATCTCCGCCGCGGCGTCGCGCCGTCTCTCCGGTAGCGCTCGGGGGCTTGACTTCGACCTGCCCCCAGAGCGGCCGCGCGGGACGGCGCGTCCTCGCCGTCGGCCTCGCCGCCTTCGTCATCACCACCGTTGTGACGCCGTCTGTCCATCCGCGCGCGGGGCCTCGCTTCGTCGGCCGCGTCCGTTTGCTCGCCGCTCGCGTCTGCCCCTCTCTGCGCTGCGCCTTGCTCCGGCCGAAACGCGCTTTCACTCCTCAAAATATCATCTAGACAAGCTAGCTAGATGCAAGTCAAGATAATGGTCAAACCATTGGCCATACACAACACATGCACTACCCAGACTACCCCATACATCCATGCACTATCCATTCGCTAGCCAGATACAAGTTGGATACTGCCCGTATATTGGTCGGATAGTGGCCATGCACCAGTCAGACAGTGGCCGAACAATGGCCTGGCTTGGCCCAACACCCAGCCCCATGCTGCTGCCGCGGGCAGCGCTCCATCGCGCGCGGCCGTCGTCGCACTCCCCGCGCTGGCGCTGCTCATACCACCGCGCGTGCTCGCTGCTCCGGCTCTGCCGCACCTGCCTGCTGCTTCGCTCGCCTTCACACCAGCGCCGGCCCTGTTCCTCTGCCCCCGCGCTACTCTGCCGAGCTCTGGAGCCGATGGCCGGGTCGCGCGACCTGCGCCGGCTCCGCCTCGGGCTCGCTTCGTCATCTTGGTGCCGGCGTCCTCCACCCCCCGCGCCGTCCGGCCTTCCGCCGCTGCGCTGCCTCGTGCCGCCTGTTCTGCCTCGTGCCGCACCGGCTGCAGCCTGGCCTCCTCTCCGCCTCGCTCCATGCTGGCTGTGCTGCCCCTCCTCTGCATAGCCAGGGCTGCTGCCGGCCGCGTCCGCCTCGCCTCCGCCGGTGTCCACCCACGCCCCAAGCTCGGCCTCCCGTTGCCGGCGCCGCTTGGCCCCGCTTCCAGCCTCTCCGTGCCGGCTCCTTCCCGCCGGGTCCTCTGCGCCGGCTCCGGCTTCCCGCAACCCGGCCGACCGGCTCCTGTGCGACGACTTCCCCCGCATCCCGGACTCCTCTGTCCGCGTCAAGGCCGACTCCCGCGCACCTCTGCATCACACCGAGTACCGCGCGCGCCTCTCCTTCGCCATGTCTGTGGCCCTCGTTTGCTCCGTGCCTGACCACTCCTCCACCGCCTGTCGCCGGCTACTGCGCGCACGCCGGCAGCACCCGGCCGCCACGGGCCGCCTTCGTCTCATCGCGCTACGACCCAGCGCCCGGCCTCATGCGCCAATGCGCCGGCTCCCCTACCGCGCCTCTGGCCGGCTGCGTCGCGTGCCTCCGCTGCCGGCTCTCGCGTCGAGCGCCATGGCCGACAGCGCCACGCGCGCCCCTGCCAGGTCTCGCTCGAACCTCCTGGTATGGCCAGCACCTGGAGAAAAAGAACTGAGGCCAGGTGGAGAGAAGCCGGCTTCCCAAGCCGGCAGAAAAGAATAATAATAACAAAAGAAAAGAATGATCGGGTGAGATGGCCGGCTGCTCGAGAGTCGGCTGGAATAAAAGAAAGTAAGAAAGAAGTAGAGGCCGGCTGCTCGCGTGCGAGCCGGCTAGAAAAGAAAATGGGAAGCCGTCTGCCCACGGTTGGAAAAAAAAGAGAGCGTGCATGGCCGAGTGCCCAATCCAGCTGAGAAGTGGCCGGGTGCCCGAAAAAAAAGAAAATAAAAGGAGGATCTGACTTTGCAGACTGCAGTCCGGCCGACTGCTTCGGTCAACAGCCCGCGTTGCCGCTGGGTCGACTGTTTCGTCTGCCCGCTTTGCTGGCTGGCCGACCGACGAGTCGGTCCGTCTGAGCACAGCCAGTTGACAAGAAAAAGAAAAGAAGACAAAGTAGTCACCGGCAGATCCGGCCTGACTGCTCAGCAGTCGGCTCGAATCTCGGGGGCTACACCCAGCGGGTGCGCTGACGCGCCCCCGCGCAGAAGACAAAGTAGTTGCCGGGAGATCCGGCCCGATTACTCAGCAGTCGGCCCGAATCTCGGAGGCTACACCCAGCGGGTGCACTGGCGCGCCCCCGCGAAGATTGCAGACAAGAGAAGAGTTCTGTCCGGCTCCCCCAGCCGGCAGAAAAGAAGAAAAAGGACGTTGCAAGACGCCTCGCCGCCTGGCCGGTCGAGCCTGACCGGCCGGAACCCCCCTTCGAGCACCCGGGGGCTCGAAGGCTACACCCAGCGGGTGCGCCGACGCGCTCCGCGAGCGCCGAGTCGCGCCAGCTGCTTTCGACGACCGCGACTACACAAAAATCAATGTGAGCTCCTCGCCCGCATATTTTTTCATCACGCAAGCACAGATAACCCCAAGCAATGCTCGGGTGCTATCTCCGCATTTTTTATTATAGTTGCATCACTGTTCGCCCTGGCGCCAGCCAGAGTTGGCCCGGGGGCTGGCCGCTTGGCCTGAGACGTTAGTTCCCACAGACGGCTTAGTAGCGTGCGCAGTACCAAAGGCTCACTCTTAGTCACAGACCGCAGAGCGGCTGTCCGGCTAGCAAGAGTGAACGCTGGAGGCTACCCACGCGAAAAACGTCCGGGAAGAAAAACGGTTCGGGCGACCCGGCCGTTTTCCTTTACAAGTATCTACTCGGTTCATTCTGCTCCTAGACTCTGAGTACTGGACACTCCACTTCGCGGCCCACTCTTAGCCACAGACCGCAGAGCGGCTCTCTGGCAAGCAAGAGCACAAGCCAAAAAGCAGAGGGAACACGAAAAAGATTAAGGGGGCTCGGACGAAACCGAGTCGGCACCCTCCGCATAAAACTTGCAATGCTAAAAGCAAACATTTGATATATCTGCATGGACTAACTTTGTCTTTTCTTCTTGATAATTTCCATGAACACTCGCCAAAAAACCTCCGCCCAACTTTGCCAAGTTGCCCGGAGGCTTGGGGGCTACTGTCGGAGTAATTGACCATGGGTACCCCGAGGACGGCAAGACGATATTTCAAGACATCGGGGCTAGCAAAGCCCCTCAGTCCGATTGACCGGCCGCTCCTGCCGGCTTCCCGTCCGACTGCTCTGCCCAGCCGACTGCCGGCTGCCGACTGCGCCAACTAGCCGGCTGCCGACTACGCCAACCAGTCGGCTGCCGACTGCAGCCCGACCCGACACCGACGAGACGGATGTACCCGAGCACTATTCATGCATCATCTCAGTCATCATGTATTGTGTCACTTGTCCCCTGGCACTATTTATGAAGTGACCCATGGGACAAGGATGACACCCACCATGCCTTTGCTCATGCCACTAGTTAGCTCGCTACCATACCTACATAGCTTACATACTAAGCTATCTCACACTATAAAAGGAGGCCTCATCCATCCATCCAGGATGGACACTCTCACGCACACACCCACGGCCAAGTGCCATTCGGCCACTAGAGCTTGCATGCTCATCCGGCCACCCGCATATATACGAGGCCAGATGCCTATGGCACTAACCTCAGATATAGCTCTAGGAGCAACTCTGTACTAGATATACCAGATACACTCAGACATGCAGCAGTAGGAGTATTATCTCTCCGGAGAGCTCCGAAGCTGGGTAAACCACCGCGTGCTACTCGCATACCCGCTCCCGGGCCTATCAGCAGCAGTCTTACCCACACACTAAGCCCTTGTGGCATCTGTCGACTCGCAAGCCCCCCGTGAGAAATACCACGACAGGCGGATTTTACCGTAGTAAATTCTCGCCCGTTGCACTTCCCCATGACATGCGTTGAACGCGCGACGTGGAGGGTCGTGCGTGACGTGGGGGTCATGTGTGGGGCGGTTTCTGCACGCATGCGTCACATCGTGGTAAAGAGGCGGACTGCGCCTTCCCCGTAAAAAGGAACGACCGCGGGCGCGATGCTCATTTACCCCCTGTGTCTTCTTTGACCTCGGGTCTCTCGGCCCGAGGAGGAAGAGGAAGGCAGTCGAAGAAGAAGCGGAGGATCAGTAAGTGCTTCAACTTTTGTCATCTCCGTCCCTCCGGGCCGTACCTCTTTTCTTGACTTGTCTTCATCTTGGTAGGGATACGGAGACACTGGCCCAGAGGGTGAAGAGGGCCAGGTCTTCGGCGGGCGGCCAGCCCCCGGCAGTCACTTCCGTACACCGCTTGTGGTGGTGAGTATCCCGGACAGCAGCCCCCAGCGTAAGTTCGCCACTCGCACCACGTCAATGTGTGTCGGGGCACGATCCTTGGTGCTGACTTTGTCGTGATCGCAGGAGGAGGACAGCAGCAGGGGGAGCCACTGAGGGCTACCCCCAACACGCCGCCTCCATTAACCACGCCGCCCCGAGGGGCGTCCCCGGCAAGGGCGCCAAGCACCGAGCCCATGCACACGGAGCATGAGGAGGAGAACTTGCGTGCAGGGGGCTCCACTTTGGCGCCAAATGTTGGTAAGGAAGGAGCTGCTTCTTCCCAGCCGGCACGGGTACATCATTTGCCTCTCATCCCTGCCTTTTCGTCTTCTTTCTGAATCTTTGTCTTGGCTTCGCTTCATCCCCTTCTCGATATCCAGATCCTCCGTCGACGGACAAGGAGGACATAGACACCGTTATCGAGGATGTCGCCAAGGCTGCTGAGGCGGAGGCCCAGAAGATCGCCGCTGAGGAGGCCGCTAAGGGCACTACTGAGGACGCCGCCAAGGGGCCTGCCGGGGAGCCCGAAAAGGCTATTGCCGAGGAGGCCGGCAAGGGACCTGTCGGGGATGCCGGCAAGTCCGCTGCCGAGGAGGAGGTGGCTAATGACCAGCCTTCCTCCTCCGCTGCCTCTGGCTCCAGCAGGTATCTGAAGGTGAGCAACGACCTTATCATCCACCTTCCAGGGGCGTCGAGCTCCAAGGCGCCCATCGAGGGAGAGGTGTTCGACAAGGAGGTGCTTGCCACCGCCAGGCTCGAGGTCATCGACGAGCCAAGCGCCGGTGGTGACGGTTCCCGGGAGGAGTGGCTTCTCCAGGCGCTCCACCGCGCCCGCCTGGACAAGGCCAAGTCCAGGATGGCAACGATGGACAAGGCGGAGGCGGACCTCAAGGGACACGTCGCCAAGGCGCAAACTTGGTTGCCAAGTTTGTGAGGAGCTAAAGGCTGCCCAGGGCGAGCTGGCCAAGCGTGAGGTGGATCTCACCATGGAGCGGGCCGACATCAAGAAGGTCCAGGAGACGGCGAAGAACCTGGCCGCCGCAGCCAAGGCCACTCGTGCCTTGCATCAGGCCGAGCTGAACTCCCAGGAGGAGGACCTTGCCGCGCATGAGGTGAAGCTTGCCGCGACGCTCCGCGGCAAGGACGAGGAGGTGGAGAAGCTCGTCGTGCAGCGGACCCAGGAGCTGGAGCAGAGGCACAGGGACGCACTCGATGCCCAGGCTCTAGTTCACGCCGGCAAGGCGAAGGAGCTAGAGGTGGAGCGGGTCGAGCTGAAGGATCAGGTCCTGAAGCTGTCCAAGGAGAAGGACATGCTCAACAGTGCCCCTGGTTGAGGCGCAGGGTGCAGTCCTCGACAAGGCCAGGCAGCTCTCCGAGGCCAACGACTCCATCAAAGACCTCAAGCTGAAGCTGGAGGGTCTCGAGGGGATGCTCTCAGAGTCCAAAACCTAGGAGGAGACCCTGGCCAAGGATCTAGAGGCCGAGAGGCAGCTGCGGAAGAACGAAGCCGCCAACCACAAGGATTTTGTGGAAGGCGAGAACCGCTTGATCGGGTGCCTCGAAGGAGTCGCTGGAAGGATCACCACGCAGCTGGCTACCATGGGGATGCCAAATGTGAGGTATACCCTGGAGCGCAACGCGAGCCTGCACGCCAAGCTGACCATCTTGTTCGATGGCGTCCTCGGGGCCCTAGAGTAGTTCCACTCCAATCTGGCGGCTTCCCTGGCCGATGAGGCCCGGATGCTTTGCCCGGGAGCCATGACCAAGGTTCTCACCAAGGTGGCGCACTGGAACCCCAACCTCGACTTCAACGCCGCGCTGGAGAGCTTGCCGGAGGATGCAGACCTCGCGACGCTCAAGGAGGGTATCAAGCCCATCATCAGCCGCATCGGCGAAATTGAGAGGGTGGAGGGCCAGCGCCGGGATTAGGCACCCCGTTTCTCATTGCCGCTGCAGGTTCATGGCCAAGACAATTTATATCTTTAGTTAGAACCGCAACAACAATTGATGTAATATAACTTTGCAGTACTTTTGGAAACGATGCATGTTATTGTCCTATTTGACCCCCCTTTGTATGTACACCCTACGTTAATCGGGTAGGCTTGCCGGCGCATAACCCAGGGCATGGCGCCTTGAGGACGGATCCCCAATAGCCTGCCGGGTGAGCTTGCTGCCAGGCGAGCCACCTTACCGCTCTCAACGCGGCCGCTCGAAATGTCGAGCTTGACTCGAGTCAGAATCGAGAGAGTTGCCAATTGCGGACGGCTACCCTGCCACTCTCGACGCGGCCGCTTGAGTTGTTGAGCGGACACGACACAGAACAAGGGTGTTGCCAATCCCGGAAGGGCCCCTTTGCATGCAGGTTTTCCATACACAGGGCAGGACCTTCGAGGATAATAACCATATATATAAAAAAGAAATTTCTTAAAGTTTCGCATGACTTAGCTTTTCTGTCGTTGCACGGGCATCCACCGCATCCGCGGATGGTGCCGCCAAGCTCGGTCGTCTTCTTCCTTGGAATGACGGCCACGATGAAGCCGCTTCCCTGATCAGCCAGATTCTCACGACTGCGCCCCCTACCTAGTGTGCCAGAGATGTCGGTGGAAATGACACCTATGGGGTCACTGGGATCCCTTCTATGGTTGGCAGGCGTGAGGTTGTGCAAAGAGCGGGTCTGACAGGAAGCACACAGATCGTTTACCCAGGCTCGGGCCGCGAAGATGCGTAATACCCTAATCCTGCTTTGGTGGATGTATTTGAGTGTTCTTGTGTTCTTGAGCTAGCTACGGGGTGCAACTTGCCCAAAAGAGCTGAATCCCTCTCCTGGTCGCTTCAGGCCTCCTTTTATAGGAAAAAGGGGTTGCCACAGTGGCACATAGGAGGTGGAAAGGTCTACAGTTGTCAAGCCTATCCTCTGGGACCGTCGAACAAACACATTTAATGCGCTACCGACGTGCCCTCCTTGCTTTATCGGGGGCGCCAGGGAAGCACGTCCCAGCTATCGCCGCCTCGCCTGGCCTCGACACGTGTCCGAGCTGATGAGGCATCATGGCGCCACGTTGGCTGGCTGCTGGGCTGGCGCGGTGATGGAGCCTTCATGAAGGGTCGCATGCCGCCACGCAGGTGCTTGCTGAGTCGGTGTAGAGGCCGCCCGTCGCCACGCAAGTGCCTGCCCAGCTGGTTGAGCTAGCAGCTGCTTGGGGACGGTGGTGGAGTCTTGGCTCATGCGGGCCTTGCAGTGGCTCTGCTGATGCCCCCGGCAACGGTCTTGCCGGGGCCCCGACAAGGTTGCTGCTGTGGCGTGGCAGTCGTCCCCAGCAAGGGTCTTGCCGGGGGTCTTGTGGATTTCCTCGGCTAGGATCCCGCCGAGGGTCATCATCTTCTGGTCCTCATATGATCTCACGTGTTTATGATCTTGACGAAGATTTGCATGCCACCAGAGAGGTGCCTCCCAAGCCTTGGTTCCAATGTAGTTGGTTGGATTGGAGCATGTGGGCTCAAGGGTGGCTCACTCTGCTGGTGTTGGGAAAGTTGCCCCGGCAAGGCTCTTGCCAGGGCTGCGGAGGCTGCGGAGGCAAGGATCTTGCCGAGGGAGTCCACCTCGCCCTCTTGCTCTCATGCGCGTCTGGTCTTGGCGTTGCCTTGGTTGCCTCGTGTTTTGTCTTCTCTCCGGCTTCCCTTCTCTACCCTGCTAAGTGTGGCCGTGGCATGCGGCTCTGACTGCCCGTGCACAAGTAAAGGAGTCAAAAGAAGAGCCCCTAGTTTTGTACACCGGCAATCCGGTGTGCCCTAAAAATGAGATACGCGCGGCTCCTATCGGGATTTGTCGACACATTCGGGAGGTCTTGCTAGTTTCCTTTTACCATTGTCGAAATGTCTTGCGCACCAGGACCCCGAGTTTGATCAGATGTCCCGCGATGGCGGACAGTATCCACGGTTCGTGAGCTTGTCATGGGCTAAGTTGGGACACCCCTCCAGGGTTAAACTTTCGAGAGACATGCCCGTGGTTATGTGGTAGATGGGAATTTGTTAATATGCAATTGTAGTGGACTCGAACTAAACTCAACTAAAATACACCAACCGTGTGCGTAACGGTGACTGTATCTTTTCCGGTGCGTTCGAGAAGAGAACACGGTTGGGGTTATGTTTGAACGTAAGTAGTTCAGGATCACTTCTTGATCATTACTAGTTTGCGACGTTTGTATAGTTTCTCATCTTATTATTTTAATCATAAGTTAGCCACCATATGATGCTTAGCGTACTACAACCTCACCCCTTATCCTTTCCATACCCATTAAGCTTTGCTAGTCTTGATACCCATGTTAATGGGATTGCTGAGTCCTCCTGACTCAAAGTTTACTACAAGAACAGTTGCAGGTACAGGTAATGCGATGGTCTAACACGAGTGCGATGCTTGCTTGTTTGGAGTTCTCCTCCTTCGATCAAGGGATAGCTTTCGGGTCGGGGAGCCTGGGATTAATAGGGTGGATGTCGTTCTACTTTTTCATTTGATTTCGTCCGTAGTTGGATCCTACTTTTCTGTATGATGATTGCTATGTATTGATGAACTATTGTATTCATGTTGTAGCTTGTGGTGAGTGTAACCCTTTATCTTGTATTCTCATCTATTTAATACATGGTATGTTGTAATGATATCCACCTTGCTATGCACTCGAAATGTGGTTGTGCCACAACCATGAATTCATCACGTGATTGGGATAGAATCGCATATTTGGCACTACTAGTTGGTATCTGAGCCTTATAGACTATAGGAGCCCCCTTGATTGATCGAACAGCTGTCGTTGTTGAGTCTAGAAAAAAACTATTTTGAGTTTAGTTATATATCGGAGAGTAGGGATTCTTTTTACTCCTTGCCCCCCTTCGTCGCTCTGGTGAGGACTCGTGATGGAGGTATTTTCCACTCTTCTATCCTTTTTCACTCAATTTTTTAGGATCACGCGGGTATTGTGGAATCGGTCCAATATCATTGTGACAGCAATTCTGTCTTGGTGCCTCCTGACATTTAGGTGGTGGCCGTGTCCCGGGGAGTTGAGCTCCAAGGTGTTTTTGTCATAGTGCTTATCATTTCTGTTTTGGAATACCAGAGGTCACCGACATCGAAAATGCTTCTATACTCTTTGTGGTGAGAGTAGTTTGACGACACCCAGTACTGGGGAGGGCAATTAGATGTATTGCCACAGTTAGTATATCGGATCTTTTCAAAGGTCTGAGGTACACAATTTCCAAGGTTTTCTTGGTTATGTGTTGACGGATGGATATAGTTGGAGTGTAGGATTTGTTACTTGTGTGAGATATTAGTGCCTCCCTGTACCCCCAACACCATATTGCATAACCAAAAATTTCGGGAGTTCATAGGTGGGAATTCAAGTAGTTACCCAGGATTTCTTTTCCACAGATGTATGATTTTAGATTGGGGTCCAATGTCTAGTGGTTCGTTTTTCACGATCGATTTACAGTGGCCGTGAGGCATCTTAAAGAGTCCTTGGCTATGTCGATTCGGGAACGTCTCATTTGTCATTCATGACATCCATTGTACGTCGTGCCCGTGGGGCCTCATCACGAACACTTTGGGCGAAATCTCTATCATGTATTTGTTTCCGGCTACATTTACAAGCCAATCCTTTGTTTTGTTTTGAGTTGTGGTATTTGAGTTGCTTCAATGTGAAGTGTTGATTCCTTACCTTTTTCTAAGTCATGTTCTCATATTTCTATGTTTGATAATCCTTCTGGATCATTGAGATTGGCATGCCAATTCTTTTCCATCTGGCGTGCCTCTCTTCAAGTTATTCCATATGCACGCCGTGGAGAAGTCTAAGGATTTATCCGTTCCATCCGTCCCAAGTGGCCTTTGTTTTCCCACCATCCCACCCTTCTCTTCAGGGACTCGGATATCTTAATAAAGTATTCATTTTATTCATGTGAAGTTTCTTCATTCTTCCCTTCAATGTTCTTATCCGGTGATTATCATGAAGATGGTCAGGAGTTTCAAGTTCATCATTCTTCATTTTTTTTCTCTGGTGGAGTCAATTCAAGCTTCGGTGTTAATCAGATCTTTTCCTTTTGTTTCACATGCTTTCGTATGTGGCAATTTCTTATCCAAGTCTTTCTTGTTTATTCACCTCTCTCTATTCATATCGGGAGTGTAGAAGATATCTCAGAAGATGCGTGTTTCCATTCTTAATCCATTCAAGCCATTTTGAGGTTGTTATCTAATTCAAGCCATTTGATTCAATCGGTGCATTCTCTCTTTTAAGAAATCATTCCCAGCGGTGTTTTCTTTCGGGTGAGCCCTAACCCACATGTCTTTTCCCATGATGTTACCTGACTCTTCTGAATTTTCTGGAGTTATTCTCAAATCCATTTCAAAGTTTGACGTAAGAAAGGATCTCCATCAGTCTTATGACTTATACAAGACCGCTTTTAAATTATCTTCAACTTTGGCTCAATCTTTTATCTTTTCATTCTTCCGGAGTGTCTCAACAATTTGGTAGTGTTCCTCCTCGTCATTCTCAGCTTTGAATACCGAAGAAGAGTTCCTCTTAAATCCTTACCCGTTCTTCCAAATATGCGTAGTTCAAGCTTGATGCCATCCTCTCATAATTGTTTTCAATCATGAGAATTCTTTTCACCCATTTGACGCATTTTAGGGGTTGCTTTCCTTTCTCAATCATCCGAAGGCCATTATTTCAGAAGATTTCTTGATTCTAAATTGATGTCTCTCCATTCATTCTCCAATGCCTCTGGTGCATTGTTCAAGAATTCCCTACTCAGCTCATGGTCTCTTCGTTCTCTTGTATCTAAATTCTCTCAAGTATATTCACTCATTTTCCAATTCTTCCTGGTGATGTGTTCCTTTTCTTTGTTTGTTATTTCTAATCATTATGGTGGTTCATCTAACATTCCTCCTCCGTTGTTATCGTATAAATTCATTCGTCCGTCCCATATCCTACCGGTGGTTCGTGGAAGACCTTCCCAAGTTTGCGCTATATCTCTCCTTAATCCTTCTCAACAAGAATAAGTAGTATGCCAAATCCGTTGCTCGTCATCAATTTAAGTTAATGAAGGATAAGCATAACATAATTTATATTCATGATCCAATTCCTTATTAGGGACTTCGTCCATGATATCTATTTCTCGGTTCTAAGTTTTTCATCTTTTGTTTTCTGGGGTTTCAAGTTTCTCATTTTGTAGCTCCATCTAAATCATTGCAAGGCTTCTATCATAGTTCTTTTCAACTTTCCTTTCGTTTGATCATTCTTTTATTACCGGAGTTCTGCGTGGAAGTTTTCATGATGGTTCATTAAGGATTTAATTCATTCTTAGAGTGTTCTTCAAGATTCTTATTGGAGGAGCTCAAGAATTCTTCATATTGCAATCCAAAGTGCAATTCTTGCTCCCTTATCTTTTGAGGTGGTGTATGTCATTCTTGACAATTTCCTTTCGTGTTTCATGATTCACAAGTTGTCATGAATGAGATATTTAAACCCATCATTTTTTTCTCTTTGTTTAGGAGATCTTTCCAACCCATCAATCTCCTTGTTGGAGTTATCTTGGTAAAAAAATTCACCTCACGCCTTCCATTTGGAATGTTGCTATCATGGTGTTTATCAATGATCCTAGTATTCCTTTATCCTCTCGGCGAAAGAAGTTTTTCATCTCTTTGGTGCTGTCAATCAAATCAATGGTTTTCGTTAGTGGCATTTGTCACCTCATAATTTTGAGATGCTTTCCATAAGCCTACAACAAGTTTATTCTTTTCGTTGTTGATTTTCCAACAACTCCGTTCAATCCTTATCTGGACGGATGCTCTTTCAAGTTCAGTTGTGAGAGATGATGGTCTTCTCTTCTCCATTCTTATCATTTTATTCCTCGTTTTTTTAGGAGGCATTGTGTTATTGCTGTCATCGAGTATCCCATCATATCAAGTTCATGTTCTAATCCTTCCATTTTCAACCGGAGTGTTGTCCGAATTCTTTTGCTCATACTCGTTTTCTATCTTGTTTTAACCAGACTGATTCCAAATTCTTTGTTGTCCATCGTGCTCATGATTCATATCTTTGCAACCTCCAAGTTTTTCATAGTATTTTTTGTGTTCCCTCTTTTCTAACGAAGTGTTTCCAACTTCGCTCATCTCAATTGTTTTCTTTCTTTCAATTTGTTTAACCTCTCAAGGTTTGTTGGTTTCACTCATTTGTCAAAGAAGCAACTTTGTTTTACCTATTCCTCTTCTACTTCTCTCCGGTGCCACCCCTAGATCTCGGGGCGAGATCTCTTGTAAGTGAGGGAGAGTTGTAACGACCAGAGACGGACGCTCTAGATGCCTTTCATGTTTTGCGTGTTAGCTGTGTTAATTAATTGTTTGTTGCATTCATCATGTCATCATCTGCATTGCATCGGCAATCCGTTGCCGTCATTGTTTTAAAAACTTGCATCCGCTTGTAGTTGCCGCTCTCTTCCCTGAGCCCATCAAACCCCTTGCCTCCATGGCCTTTTGTCAAACCCTCGCGCACGTCCGAAACTTACCCGAACCCGACCCGCTCAGTCATCACCGTTGGGTCCGGATCATCCCCAAACACCCCTAAAATATCTTCGGTTCTTTGTTGGACTTTCCTAGCCTATTTTTCTCGCACCATCTATTTTCGACCGGAGGGTCCAAACCTAATCTTAATCTGTATATGTAGCCCACCTAGTCTAAAACGAGACCAATTCCCTAATTTCTAGGGATCCTCCTAGCCGCTGCCGCCGCTCCTCCTGTCTCTTCTTCCTTGTGATCCTCACATCCACCTCGGTTTCAGCCACCAACGAACCAGCTCCCAAGCCTCTAATCTCCCGATCCATCCTTCCACCAACTCCCGTGCAGCCGCCCAAGGACGCGCCACTCCCCGAGGACCTGATCCACCCCCTCTATTCCCGAGGCCCGAGCAGGAGCGCTCGTCCTCGTCTTCTCATGCGGCCAGCCGCCTCGATGGCGACCTCCAGGGCCACGCCGCGCCATGCTTCTTCCTCCTCCTGGAGGAGATGCCCCTCGCCGGAGCTCCCCACCACCAGCAGGTTGCCGCACCTTTCCTCCGTCCCCTCCTTCCTATCGATCTCTCTCACCGGACTCCCTCTATTTCCTGTGTAACAGAGCCACCGCCCTGGAGCTTCTCCTGCCCTAGCCCTGCCTCGTCCCCTCCATCGTCCTCGACCGCGCCAAATCCCTCCTTGTGCCGCTCCCTGTCTTCCTCCTCATCGTGCCAGTCCAGGAGGATCGACCTCGCCCAGCCTGCTCCTCCCGCTGAAGCCGCGCAAAGTTCTGTCCCTGCTCTACATCGCTGCGTGCTGCTGATCCAGTGGCGCCCCTCCACCTCGGATCCGCCGGCTCTATCCCGTTTTGGCACTTCCCCGCCTCAAGCTGCGTCGCCCATGCCAGAGAACGCGCCAACTCCGCCGCCATCGACCTGCTGCCAGCGCCTAGCGTCCTGTGCTTCGTCTAGGACAAGGTGCCCTGCTTGCTGCGACCTTGCGCGCCTGCAGTGATGCAGGTCATCGCTCCTAAGCACGTTGACCGCGCCCTTGCCCAGCGGCCTTGCTCGGCCTGCCTACACCAACTGGGACTCAGCCCATGCTAAGCCACCGCTGCACCCACCCTTCCGCTGTTGGCCCAAGTGCAGATTCAGCATGTGGATGTTTTTTTTTCAGTTCTGCGAAGTTAGCTATTAATCTAGGGACTACAGTTTTACAAAAAAAACCTATTGTTCATGCATTTAAGATCTGACAAACCGTGCATCAGTTAAAATGATTTAAATAGGTAAAATGGTTATAATTTTGTCTAGTTTCATAATATGCAAATTTCATCCATGTTTGAAGTGTTTAGATTTCTCTTTGCCTTTAATTTGCTAAATGATATGTCAAACTGATTTATTTCATAACTAAATAACCGTAGCTTTGAATTAAATAAACTTTATATGTAAATGGGGTAGAAAAATGCATAGATTAACTTGGTGCACTTACTTGCATGTTAAACAACTCTAAAATATGGTTTAGGATAGAACAGTGCCAATTTCAAAATATGCGCATGGGGATTTTTCAGAATTGTTGTTTGTTATTTCCGGCCTCATTTAAAATTGCCTAAATAGTTAGTTTACATATGTCTCACCTGTTGCCATGTTTAACAACATTTAATATTGTTGGGTACATAGACGAGTAACTTGTAGAATTGTTTGTTGCACCTTGCCATGCCATGCCTCATTAAACCGGACATGCATTATACTTTTTTGGGCATCAGGCCATGTTTATGTGATGGTTGTTTACCATGTTGTATGCTTATTTCCGGCTGTGCTTCTTCTCGATACTTTCGGATATGTTGCGATTGTGAGGATTCGTTCGACTATGCCCGTTCATCTACTTCATGGACTTGGTCTTCTTCCTAGCAGGATTTCAGGCAAGATGACCGTCATCTTGGATCTCAGTACTACCATTGCTATGCTAGTTGTCTCGATGCTATCGCTATGTCGCGCTATCTATCACTTGTTTATCAAGCCTCCCAATATGCCATGAAACAACCTCTAACCTTTTTCACCATCCCAGCAAACCGTTGTTTGTCTATGTTACCGCTTTGCTCAGCCCCTCTTATAGCATTGCTAGTGGCAGGTGCTGTTGCAGGTTGTTCCATGTTGGGACATGGATATCTTGGGATATCACAATATCTCTTATTTAGTTAATGCATCTACATACTTGGTAGAGGGTGGAAGGCTCGGCCTTTTGTCTGGTGTATTTTTCCACTCATGCCATCTTAGTTTCCGTCATATCGGTGTTATGTTCCTTGATTTTGCATCCCTAACACGATGAGGGTTTATGGGCCCCTCTTGACAGTTTGCTTTGAATACTCTTCTAGAAAGGCCCATCATTGGTTTTACCATTTGCCTAATAACAACTAAATGTGACAGCCCTAGAATTCTGCTTTGTAATTAGTTGCATCAGTGAGTTGCATCAATGCATCATGTTTTAATTCAAGAAACTGGAATTGAGGGAATTCGGAAAGCCTCAAAATTCAATTAAAAGAAGGGCAAGAACCCTTAAATTTGCATTCAGTGAAACCAAAATGGCCTTCATTAATGTTTGATATTTTTGGCAAGGGTTTGGGTCTAAGCCAAAATTAGTGAACATTTTTAAGGAATCATTTTGGCATTGAATTTAAATCACTATGGTGAATTTGAATATATATTCATATTATAAAGAATATATTTTGAAATGCTTTGTTATATTTTATGTTCATTTGGAGAAGCTCTTTGAGTGACATAAAATATTCAGACAAGTGTTTGGCATTGTTTGAATTTGCTTGAATTCAAAACAGTGGCAAAAGATTAAATAAAACAAATAAACAGAAAGAAATGAATGAAAAGAGAAACTTACCTGGGCTCACCTCTTGTGCAGCCCATCGGGCAGTCCAGCCACCTGGCGGCACAGCCCACCTGCAGCTGCCAGTCATCCCCAACCTCCCGCCAGGAGGATGAGGGGCGCGTGCTCGCCGCGCGCGTCCACGTGCGTGGCCACCTCCTCCTTCTGCCGACGCAGGAGAGGCTCCAGAAACCGCCACGTGCCACCCCGGTCCCTCTCGCCCATCGCTTGTCCTCAGCTCTTCATCTAGCCCCCTCTCTCTCGCAGTCGAGCACCGTCCGAGCATAGCCGTCGCCACCGCTCGGTGTTGCCGTAACCACTGCCTCCCCGTCGCCTTACCGACGCGTCCAGAGGAACCACCATCGCCTTCTTCGTCGTCTACACCAACCCACTCGACCGCGGGAGCCCTGTAGCATCGTCCCTGAGCTCATCCTCAATCTTCAGCCGCCGACAACTTCATCGTCGATTCGCCGCCGTCCGTGCTTCCCCGACCTCGCCGGCCTGCTCGTATGAACAGCGGTGAGCTCTGCCACCGTTTCCCCTGACCCTGTGGTCTATCCCTCGCCGTGGATGTCTCCCCCATGAGCTCCGAAGCTCGCTGGCGTTGTGATTCATCGCCGTCGTGGCTAGGGACACCGTGGCTTGCACCTGAGCTCGTCGTCGTGCTCGGGTTGCTCCCAGGAGACGAACGCAGCCACTAGATTGCCTTGTCATGCATCGTAGCGCCATAGCTGTCGTTGCCCAAGCTCCGGCCACTGCCGTTGAGCTCGTCGCTGCCGTTTCCAGCCAACCCAGCCGCTGACTTCGGTCCCGTTGGATGCGGAAGAGCGCCAGCTACATGTAGAGCCTCTCAGCCGCTTGTTTGGTCACCGGACGGCAAAACCCGACGCCCACCGCCGCGTCTGTCGTCGCCGACGTTGAGCCGTGGACCAAGTCCGGCGGGTTTGAACCCGCTGACCAGGGGTTTGACTTCCCTTGGCTGACTGACGTGTGGGCTAGGCCCCTGTTTAATTAGTGTTAGGTTTAGTTAGTGCTAATTACCTTAGTTAAGTAGATTGGACACTGACATGCGGGCCTAGGCTCTAATTAAACTTAGGTTAGTTAGTTAGTCACTGACCAGTGGGCCCCACTGGTCAGGTTTGACCTGGACGGCTCCTGTTGACCCTGCTGACGTCACCCTGGCGCAATGTTGACACAGTAAATCATTTTCTGGATTTAAAATAATTAGAAAATTCCAAAAAATGACTAAAACTTCTAAAAATCATAGAAATTAATCTATAACTCAGAATGAAAAAATTTATATATGAAAAATTATCAGAAAAATTCAAGGAATCCATCTGTACCATTTGCATGCATGTTTGAACAATGTTTGTCCTCTGTTTTGGACAAAACAAATAAAGGGCATTTAAATAATCATATATGGAGTTGGAATTGAATCATGTATTCAAACCAACTTCATTTAAATCACAGCTAGATGCATTAGCTCAAATCACAACATATTGCCATGTCACGATCATGCATCATATTGTGGCATTGCATTGATTGTGTTCTTTCTCAGTTGCCGGTGTTTGTCCCCTCTCGATAGACGTGGTTCCGACGATGTGATCGATGACACCGATGGAGAACTATACTATCTTCAGAAGTGCCAGGCAAGCAAAACCCCCTTGTTCATTCCGATATAATCCCCCTCTCTCGCTCCTGCTCTCTTTTACTGCATTAGGACAACAACGTTTCAACTGTTACATGCTGCGGTAGCTGAACCCCTTTTCTCTACATGACCTGTCATTGCCACAGTAAATAGATGAAACCCACTAGCATGAGTAGGAGTTGTTTGAGCCCTGATGTGCCTACTCATTCATGCTTGTTTGTCATGCCTGCTACTGCTTAGAGTTGAGTCAGGTCTGATTCATCGGGGATGAATTGGAATGGTGTTCATGTCCTACCGTGTGTGAGCTAAGTGTGTGAACACGATTTGGTAAAGGTAGCGATGAGAGGCCATGTAGGAGTACATGGTGGGTTGTCTCATTGCAGCCGTCCACAGGAACTGAGTTCTGTGTTTGTGATCCATGAACAGTTACTACCACACATTCGGCTCCGGGCGCTCCAAGCTCTCTCGACTTATTAATCAACCTGATCTCTGTCCAGGAGTTACAACTAGTTTCTGGTGTTTGTAGCCTTGTAGGTAGTGTTAGTAGTCTACCAAGTGGCACCCGGTACAGGTGGGCTTGGGACAGACTAGACACAGTGGCACGGTGTACCAAGTGGCACCCGGATGGTGGGCTTGGGAACCCTGCTCACATCGTTTGGGGCCATGAGCGACACCCCAGCCGGATCTCCTTGCGGATAGAACCCGAATAGGCGATAAACCTGGACGAGAGACTTGTGTGATTAGTCAGGTCGTGGCCAACTCTCTCACCAAGCTTCCGCTTGAAGGTTGCCGAGATACACGACGTGTACATGGTGGTAACTGGCGAGAGCATATGTGAAGAAGTACACCCCTGCAGGGTTATCAATATCTATTCGAATAGCCGGATTCCTCGGATGTGGATACTTGGACCCCTGGCATCGTTCATAGACAAGTGAAAGTGGATACTCTAAAATGCGCAAGATAAGCGTGAGTGTTATGGATGGCGTTCTCGTAGGGAGACGGGAACGAATCCATTGTGGTGTATTGATATGGTGAATATGTGGACTCGTGTGCGCCACCTCAAAGAGTTATTTGCAGTCGTAGTTCAGGATAGCCACCGAGTCAAAGCTGGCTTGCTATAGTTAAACTCCACCACCCCTTTGATGATACCAATGCATGTGTAGTTAGTTTTGATGTAAGTCTTGCTGGGTACATTTGTACTCAGCTTACTTAATTTATGTTTTGCAGAGAGACTTCAATCTCGCTAGTAGTTCCGTATGGACTTCGACGTTTAGCTCGTTACCTCAGCTAGGATCTTGTACCCTTGGGAGGGTCTTGTAGATAGTCAGGCTTCTCAGCCTTCTTCATTTGTATTTGTCTGTACTCAGACAAGTTAAGCTTCTGCATGTGCTTGTATGCTCTGTATGTTGGGTCATGAGAACCATGTTTGTAATATCTCGCTCCTCGGAGCCTAATGCATAAATACTTTGAGTCATAGAGTTTTGTTGTGATGCCATGTTGTATTTACACATATCGAGCATATTGTGTGTATGATTGAAATGCTTGGTATGTGTGGGATCCGACAACCTAGCTGTTTATCCTTGGTAGCCTCTCTTATGGGGAAATGTAGTCTTATGCTTCCATGAGCCATAGTAGTCCGCTACAGCCCTGTTCACCGGAGTCCTGCTAGCTCAGCACTACTGCTCCGGAACACTTAGACTGGCCGACATGTGATTCACTTCGTTCCTGTGTCTGTCCCTTCGGGGAAATGGCATGCGGTGACATCTGGAGTCCTGCTAGCCTGCTACAGCCCAGGTTCCCGGAGTCCTGTTAGCCCAGTTGCTACAGCCCGGATTCACATGCTGCTGACCGACATGCTCGATGTTGATTCATGTATGCCTGTCCCCGTAAGTTAGTACCACTTTTGGTTCACGACTAGTCATGTCGGCCCGGGTTCTCTGTCATATGTATGCTAGCTACACTATCATATACGTGAGCCGAAAGGCGCAAACGGTCCCGGGCCATGGTAAGGCGACACCCGTGGGAATACCGTGCATGAGGCCGCAAAGTGATATGAGGTGTTACCGGCTAGATCGATGTGACTTGGAATCGGGGTCCTGATAGCTTTGGTATCAGAGCCTGACTGCTTGTAGGATTACCAAGCCAAGCTGGTCGAAGTTGAGTATAGAAATGCTTTAGTTATATAAGGGAATTGATTGTGGAAGGGAACATAAGAATCTTTTTACTCCTTTACCTTATGCCATTCTGATCTGAGTCAACCTCTTCTTTTCTACGGGGTTAAGCAACTAGGCTTCTCTTCTATCTCTCGGGATGACGTGTTACTAAACCGTAGTTGCCTAGGATTGTTGAGTTCAAGCCTTAGTTAAGTTCCTACTACTTCCATATGTTCATAGCTGGCCTCAGAACCTTGAGTTTGTGATGTTGAGTGGTTATGCCACCATTTTTGTAGGATGTCTCAAATCCTTTTGAGAATTTACAGTCGTTATGCTGTCCGAATCATCCCAGGTCTCTAAATAGTCTGATGCATGTGCAAATCCCTTCCTCCCGTTCCTGATGTCCTTTTGGGCCAGATTAAGCACACTAATCGGTGCATTGAGGTACTCCATTGCCTTGACGTGTATGTTGAAGTTAGTATTATGACCCTAGGTGTCCTCGAGAATTTAGCAATGCTTTCGTATCCCAAGTGTGATGATTCTGGCCAGCATTCTTGAAAGCATCCCGTGATGCCATTTAGTAGTAGGTATTCTACTCCTGTGTTCTTGACCCAAGAATCACTCTGTTCACTTCGTGTTGATATTGTTGCTAGTTCCTAGTTCCTTTAGGATATTAGTAACCTTTGCGATAGTCCTCGAGGTCCGTGGTATTTCCTTCTTCGAAATACCATGAACCATTAAGGCAAAAGTTCTTTGAACCAAAAGATCACCATTAGAGTACTCCTGGGGAGTTCTCCATTCAAAATTGTGATTCTGCCAGTTCTACCTTTCTGCATGGGTTATTCGGAAGAAATATGTTGAACTTGTTCGACATACTAATCTATGCATCCACAACTCAGAAAGTTATATGTTCCTTTGAGTTGTCCCCCTTCAGTTATACTCCGACCTTCATCTATCAATTGATAGTCAAGAGTATGTGAGCATTCGTTCATCGGTGCCTATTACTCTTGTGGTCCATCGAGCCGTTCTATTTCAGAATGACTAGGAGAAACAAACTCCAGTACCTCATCCATATCTAGGATTGGGTCAAAGTAGTTGTATTCCGCAGATCAAAATGTCAATTCAGCTTTTGCTTTGTTCTACCCTGGAGTATTACCCTCTTTATGTCAAGAATGCCATGAGAATTGCACCACCTCAAATGAATTCTTGACGCAGTGATACTTCTTGCCATCATTATTCATTCCTCGGTTCCCATGTTATTGTAACTGGAATGCCGACAGGTGAATTGTGATGTGTGAAATCAATACTCCGAGCAACTCGTTGCTTGGTAGTAAATGGACAATATTCTCATTCTTAGCGTGTTGGTTATTGAACAACCATTCTAAGATTGATGTTGCTACCTAGTCCATATTTCCTGGTGCACTCTTCTGATCAATGAGTTAGGATAGTGTCAATCCTTGCTTATTTGATCATATCGTCTGGCCATGAAAAGCAAGATTGTTCTCGAGCTTAGTGACATATCGGTGGTTCGTGATTTTCCGTATATCTTCTCGGGAGTATAACCAGGTTCTCACGTGACCGCTATGTTGAGTTTGTGATCAAGTTGGTTTTCCCCTAAACCACCCCTTCTCCAAGAATCTGTGTTGGATATCCCTGAACTAGTTTGATAAGCTAAACAATAACTTGGAGAGTTGGAAGATGAAAGCTTGTCCGACTTAGTTCATCACTTAGGGGTATCCTTGTGTGTGTGGGCGTTGAAGAAAGATGATATCTTCCTCGATTGATCCTCGTGATCAGTTGTCGGTGCTATTATCTTATCCAATCTTTGATTTGAGTGTGGGCTATCGTCAAATCAAATCAGAACCAACGATATTCGTAATGTTGTCTACTCGTGGTTGACTCCTCGAGCATACACCATTACATCTTTTGGTCTGACCAATACTATCACATTGTTCACATAATGGTGGAAGTCCAGTGATATGGAAATTCCGATGAGTTGCTGTTGAGCCCATCAGCAGCATCGTGTCTCCCCCATGATTCGTGTTAAACATTAAGCTAGTGTTGGAAACTTTGTAAGCATTTCCTTCGTGTTCCGCTCATGAGGTATATGTTTGGTGAAAGAAGTGACTTTCTCCAAGTTCACGTGCATTAGGTGTAAGTTGCCGTCGTGAATTCAAGAAAGTTCGTTTTTGCTTCCTCTGGAATCATCCCAAGTCATGCATGTGCGAAGTATTCTGTGGTATGTTAGACTGATCATCTTCGTTCCATATGAATACCGTAGCACACCAAGCCACTGATTGATTTGTTCAAGGATAATAAGTTCTAAGTGGTAGTCCTGAAGGTACCGGACGGATTTGTACAAGATTCCGTTATCCTCGATGATGGTTCCCAACCAGAACTTGGTAGTGTTTTATTATAAGACTACCATGTGGTCATGCTTGTCTAGGACAGCATGTTCACAGGCTTGTAGCAAAACCAGCTCATGTTTTGGAGCTTGCTATCGTAGTTCATTTCCCGAGAATCTCACAACGTTATCTCGTCGATTTGTGTTGCAACTTTTCTTTTCAGACATGTTGAGTCTGAAGTATCTGTTACCAACCAGATCTGAATCTCAGGTAGATATGATGGTTGGAACATTCCCAACATTTGCATCTTGTTCCCAGATTGCACCGCCATTGTGCCAATCTCCCATGGGATGCCCCTCTCAGTAATTGTTGTTCAGGATCATCTTCAGAAGTGGTCCTACCATGGGTCCCATCCATTTCTGATGATAAGCAAAAAAATCATCCATTGCGTTGTCTTCAACAAGGTAGTCCACATCATCCATTCTAGTTGAGTATGTCATTCTTTCTAACTCCTTCAAATGATCATTTTTGATTGCCTTAGGCTGGAATAAAGAGTTCCAATGATCGCAGTACCAAAAATAATTCTTTTGCCACCTGAGGGAATATATCTATGAGTCACCTTCTCTAAGGTGCCCTATTATGGAATCATGGCAATTATCTCCTGTCTACTTTGAAACCTTGCACCATCTTACTCAAGCGTGGAATTGTTGCCTACCAACTTGAATCTTCATCGTCTGATTTCCATCACCCTGATGTGAGTCTTGTGTCTCAGCTCCAGAGATGTTCAATGTCTCATTCCATGAGTTGATCGTGAGTTGCTCGGTCTTTAAGGAGATTGATTCCCATAGAGTTTCTTTTTGTCGTCATCGTGTTGGATGAAGATCTCAAAAGCAAAGACGCTAAGATCAATATGAGGCAATGGATCAACATCTTCGAGAAGGGAAGGTGGATCATGAGATCGTGTTAGCTTTGTGTCCCCTCTGTCTTCTTACTGTAAGTGCATCTAGTGCCACCCCTAGTTGGTTTTGGAGTATTGATGACAAACCTAGTTGACGGACTAATGTGTTTGTGAGAATTGCAGGATAACACAGGTAGAAGTCCCTCATTGATTCGGTTTTACTACCAGAGATGACCCCTAAAAACGTATGAAGACATTGAAGTCAAAGGTGGTATATGAAGATATTCACATTGAAGACTATGACAAAAGAAGACACGTTATGAAGCCTATGGAGCTCGAAGACTTAGATCTTTCGTAGTCCTTTTGTGTTGAGTCATAGAAACCAATGTACTGTTAAGTGGGGTCCAGGAGAACCAGTCAGAATGACTGAAGTGATGCCTAAACCAAAAACCTATGTCTTCGAGTGAAGACAATGAGAGCAAATCTTGTCCAGAGCAGGACAAGTCAGCTTTGCCTGTAGCCCAAGTAAAGTTGCCATGAGAGTTTGAAATCTGACCATTGAGACACGTGTCAGTTCCTTAGTGACCCAGGGTCATTTCGGACAAATCAGGTCGAGTTGCCAAGTGGCTATAAATAGCCCACCCCCTACAACCATAAATGGTTGGCTGCTCAGATTTCAGTGCACGGCTTTTGTCGTTTGAGAGCAACCCACCTCGAAGCCTTTGAGAGAGAGAATTCCTTGCGAGGATAAAGCCCTAACCACCCAGAGCCAGAGAACATTGGGCATCACTTAAGTCTTCTTGTCGGTGTGATCTGAAGACTTATTACACTTGAGGACTGTGCATCCCCAGACGGTTAGGCGTCGCATTCAGAGCATCCAAGAGACATTGTGGATTGCCAGTGAACGAAGTCTGTGAAGGTTTGGGAGTCTACCTTGAAGACTTACCAGAGTGATTGGGCGAGGACTATGTGACCTTAGCTCAAGGAGAATACGGTGAGGACTTGGTGTCCTGAGCTGTGTGTTCAGGACTGGGTGTCCGGGACTGTGTGTCCTAAGGTTTAAATACCTAGCCGCTCCAACCAGAAGTATAGTTGTCACAGCAACTGGAACTGGTCCAACACATCATTGTCTTCAACGAGTCACTGGTTTCATCTTCACTTCCTTTTACTTACTGATCACTCATTGTGAAGTCATTGCGTGTCTGTTCTATCTTTTGTCTTCACAACGCGAGTGTATGATCTGTTTGGCTTCATAGTATCTTCCTACCTGATCCTAATTACACTACAGCTATTTGCCACTATGGTTTCACTCTGTTGATACTTGACCATGGCTTTCCTAGTGTAGTCTAACTTCCGCAGCATAGTAATAGGCATATCTCTACTATTTGTCTTCATAACTTCCACGTTTTGAAGATTTTCATAAAAATCGCCTATTCACCCCCCTCTAGTCGATATAACGCACTTTCAATTGGTATCAGAGCAAGGTGCTCCCTTGTTCTGTGTGATTCGGTTTAACCACATGGAGTTTTAGCTATGTCGACTGCAGGGATAATTAAAGTCTCCGCTGCGTGCCCCGTCTTTGATGGAACTGAATATCCCTACTGGAAGAATAAGATGCGTATGCATCTTGAAGCCATTGACGTCGACCTATGGTATGTCGTCGAGAATGGCGTTCCCAAGGCTGGAGAAGGTGTCACTGCTGCTGATGTCAAGAAATTCGTTCAACTGGACTCTACTGCCAAGAACATCATCTGTGGTCATCTGACCAAAGGACAGTATGGCCGTGTGAGTGCTTTGAAGACATCCAAGCTGGTCTGGGACTGGCCCTCCAAGGTCAATGAAGGCATCTCAACCCAGAGAGATCAAAGAATCAGTGTCCTTCGCAATCTCTTCAACCGCTTCAAGCGAAATGACAATGAGAATGTACAGCACACATTTGACAGACTCACTGACATCACAAATGAGCTTCAAGCCCTCGGCGCTACTGAGATCACCAAACATGAAGTCGTCAAGACGCTGCTGAGATCACTTGATAGTTCGTTTGACATCCTAGCCCTGATGATTCAAGACCGTCCTGATTTCAAGACACTCGATCCATCTGACATACTTGAGAGGCTCAACACACATGAGTTTCAGCTTTCTGAGAAAAGAGATATCTACGGTCCAAACTATGGGCGAACTCGTGCCTTGAAGGCAAAAGCTGTTTCCTCATCTGAAGAAGAATCTGACAGCAGTTCTGATGATCCTGAAGACATTGGAAGGGAACTTGCAATGCTAGTGAAGAAGTTCCAAAAATTCACCAAGAAGAAAGGCTTCAGAAAGTCTTCACGATCAAGCTCAAGGAATGATGAAGCTTTTGCTCATGACTACAAGAAGAAAACATGCCACAAGTGCAAGAAAACTGGACACTTCATCTCTGAGTGTCCACAGTGGGACAATGAGAACAGAAAGAAGAAGAAGAGCAAGGAATATGACTCTGACGACAAGAAGAATAAGAAATACACAAAGTCTTCTTCCAAGTCTTCCTCAAAGTCTTCATCACACAAGAAGAGCTCATCTGGCAAGGCACGTGCGTTTGTTGGCAAGGAAATGGATTCAGAGGAGGAGTCCGCTTCTGAGGAGGCAGAGGTGGAGTCTGAGGAGGAGTCTGATTCTGGCATTGCAAGTCTGGCTACAACATACGTCGCCAAGTCCATCTTCAACACTGAAGACAATGACTTCATCACCGACACCGATGCAAATGACAAGGACTACTCCACTCCTACCTACTGCTTCATGGCACGCGGTGCGAAGGTAAACAAACGCACTACTCACTATCAAACATCTAGTGACGATGACTCTGATTGTGATTCAAAACCCAGTTACAAAACACTTGCTAAAATTGCAACTGAACAACAGAAAGCCATGGAACATATTCAAAAACTGTTAGACAGAAGCGATGATCTGTTGGGTGCTGAAATGACTTGATCTGAATCCTTAATTGAAGACATAAAAAATCTTCACGTTAAGTATCAGGAACTTGAAGATCGTCATGATACTCTCTCAACAACTCATGAAAAGCTTTCCTATGATTATCTTCAAAGGAAGCAAGAACTTGAGAAATTGAGAGCGACTCATGAAGATCTTCAAAAGGAAAACGAGTCACTTCGCGCCGAACAGATCAGTTCCACTCAGGAAGGATTTGAACCACCATGTCTTAAATGCATTGAGCGTGATAATGCTACTTCTGTTGCTGAATGTTCCACTGCTACTGCTGTTGCAATATCTTCAACTGTTGATGTGGTAACTAACCCCTCTGCTGAGGATACCACTGCTATTGCTGATGAGAATGCTAGGTTGAAGACATTGCTTGAAACAGGGATGTACAAAAGCCTTAAAGGGCATCAGACACTATGTGATGTCCTGAAAAAGCAGATTCTGAACCAAAACCCTAGGAAAGAGGGTATAGGGTTCGTAAGGAAAATAATTGCAGATGGCTCTTACTGGAAACCTAAGCAGTACCCCAAAACCAAGTGGGTTGCTGCAAAGGAACCTTCAGCAGATCCATCCAATTTATCTGGATTCACCTGTGCTAACCCCATTATCATTGATGAATCCTTTGATGCAAACTATGTACTGTTTAAAAATCAGAATGGTGTAGTGTTTGCCAGGTACATTGGTACTAACTGCAGGAATGGACCGCCTATGAAGAAGATCTGGGTTCCAAAAAAGTGTCTGGAAAATCTTCTGTGAATGTCTTCATGACACCTCACATGAAGAAGACAAACCTCAGTCCAAAGGCTTCATGCAGACAAAGGACTCACCTGAGTCACACTAACACAAATTTTTTGCAGGGAAACCATACTCAGGCATATGAATATAAGAGCAGTTCATCAAACCGTCATGATCATACGACCAAAAATTATTCTGCTTATTCTTATGAGTACTATTGTCCGCCTACTAGACTGTTTGCTAGGGCTCCAAAACCAAAATTCTCAGATGCTGCACTTAGACTTATTGCTTCTAAGCCACCCTTGAAGATGTGGGTGGTTAAGAAAGCTTAACTCTCTTTTGCAGGGAAAGGTCTCCAGCAGAAAAATAAAATCTTCTGACGCTATTGCTGGGGACCTTAAAAATCTTGTAGGGCGCAAGATAAAATGCCCGAATGGCATCATTATGTACTTCGTTCCTGAATCGCATGCTACTCTCCCTATTAGTCCTAATCTGGATCTAAGTTTTCATAACCCACTGGTTTGTCAAATGTTTTTGCTTCACAATTCTCTTCGTGAAGCCTATCCCCCTAACTGCACTGTAGGGTACAACACCAGCGTCTTCAAAGTCTTCAGAATGGATTATTGACAGTGGGTGTACAAATCACATGACTGGCAAAAGAAGCCTTCTTATGGACTCAACCTTACGTCCATCCGACAAGAGCCACATCACATTTGCTGACACTGGTAAAAGTAAGGTATTGGGTCTAGGTAGAGTTGCAATCTCAAAGGATCAACACATGGATAAAGTCATGCTTGTTGAATCCCTTGGTTTCAACTTAATGTCTGTCTCAATGCTTTGCAATTTGAACATGGTCGTAATATTTGGAAAATATCGTTGCCTAGTACTAATGGAATCTGACAAGTCTCTAGTGTTTGAAGGGTATCAGAAAGATGATTTGTATGTGGTAGATTTCTCAGCAGGGCCACAACTTGCAGTATGTCTTCTTGAAAAAGCTTCAAAATGCTGGCTTTGGCATCGGAGGCTTGGGCATGCTGGCATGAGGAACCACCACACCCTTGCGAATAAGAAACATGTCATAGGCATCGAGGGCGTCAAGTTCAAGAAAGATCACTTATGCGGTGCCTGTGAAGCAGGGAAGATGACGAGGGCAAAACATCCCTCGAAGACAATCATGACCACTACTCGACCCTTCGAACTGCTTCACATGGATCTTTTTGGTCCCACTCACTACTCAACTTTTACTACTACTGCTTGCCTCTATGGCTTCGTTATTGTTGATGATTATTCTAGATATACTTGGGTGCACATAATTCTTTACAAGACTGAAGTGCAAGATGTCTTCAGACGCTTCGCCAATCGTGCTATGAACAATTTTGGCGCCAAGATAAAGCACATCAGAAGTGACAATGGCACTGAATTCAAGAACATTGGCCTTGATACATATCTTGATACCTTGGGCATCACACATGAATTCTCAGCTCCGTACACGCCACAGCAGAATGGCGTCGTCGAACACAAGAACAGAACACTCATTGAGATGGCCAGAACGATGCTAGATGAATACAAGACTCCAAGAAAATTCTGGACTGAAGCCATTGACACTTCATGCCATACAATCAATCGTGTTTATCTTCACAAGCTTCTGAACAAGACATCTTATGAGCTCCTTACTGGCAAAAAGCCAAATGTCAGTTACTTCAGAGTATTTGGCTCAAGGTGCTGGATTAAGGACCCACATCACACCTAAAAATTTGCACCAAAAGCACATGAGGGTTTTATGCTTGGATATGGAAAGGATTCGCACTCCTACAGAGTCTTCAATCTCTTTCATTACAAAGTGGTTGAAACAGTGGATGTGCGGTTCGATGAGACAAATGGTTCACAAAGAGAGCAACTGCCAAGTGTGCTAGATGAAGTTCCATCCAGTGAATCAATCAAGCTAATGGGAACTGGAGAGATTATAACTTCTGAAGCTCATCCTGAAGAAGAACTTATCATTTCAGCACCTGATCAACATGAAGACATTGCTCAGCTTGAAGACATTCCTTCCAACAACGACAGTGAACAGCAAGAGCAAAGTCTTCGCCCTGTACATCCTCGCGTTGCCAATGAAGTGCAGATTGAAAGAATAATTGATAGCATCAATGCACCTGGTCCACTCACTCGCTCAAGGGCAACTCAGCTAGCAAATTTCTGTGGGCACTTCGCATTCGTCTCAATATCAGAACCCAAGAAAGTTGAAGAAGCCTTCATGGAACCTGAATGGATTCAAGCTATGCAAGAAGAGCTTCAACAGTTTGAGCTGAATAATGTATGGGAACTGGTTAAGCGTCCTGATCCACAGAAGCACAACATAATAGGCACCAAATGGATATACCGCAACAAGCAAGATGAGCATGGTCAAGTTGTCAGAAACAAAGCTCGTCTAGTTGCTCGAGGATATACTCAAGTGGAAGGCATTGACTTCGATGAAACATTTGCTCCTGTGGCTAGGCTTGAAGCCATACGCATACTGCTGGCCTATGCAAATCATCATAACATACTTCTATATCCAATGGATGTGAAGAGTGCCTTTCTCAATGGCAAGATTGAAGAAGAAGTGTATGTTGCACAACCGCCTGGCTTTGAAAATCCAAAACATCCTGACATGGTATACAAGCTCAACAAGGCACTGTATGGCCTCAAACAAGCCCTAGGGCCTGGTATGACACACTCAAATACTTCCTGAAGAGCAAAGGCTTCATACCTGGTTCCCTGGATCCCACTCTTTTCACGAAGACATATGATGGTGAACTGTTTGTGTGCCAAATATATGTGGATGACATTATCTTCGGCTGCACAAATTAGAAGTACAGTGAAGAGTTTGGATATATGATGCAAGAGCAATATCAGATGTCCATGATGGGGGAGCTGAAGTTCTTCCTTGGTCTTCAAATACAACAACAACGCAATGGCATCTTCATATCTCAAGAGAAGTATCTCAAAGATTGCCTGAAGAAGTTCGGTATGCAAGACTGCAAAGGCTTCACAACACCAATGCCAGCCAAACATCATCTGGGTCCTGACGACAATGGTAAAGAGTTCGATCAAAAGGTATACCGCTCCATGATTGGTTCTTTACTTTATCTATGTGCATCTAGGCCAGATATTATGCTTAGTGTTTGCATGTGTGCTCGATTTCAAGCGGCACCAAAGGAGTCGCATCACTTAGCTGTGAAGCGAATTCTTCGATATTTGGCTCACACCCCAACTCTAGGATTATGGTATCCAAAGGGCTCAGAGTTTGATCTGGTTGGATTCTCGGATGCTGATTATGCTGGTGAAAAAGTTGATCGCAAGTCTACATCAGGCACATGTCACTTTCTGGGATGATCACTTGTATGTTGGTCTTCAAAGAAGCAGAACTGTGTATCTCTCTCCACTTCTGAATCTGAATACATTGCTGCTGGATCTTGCTGCGCTCAGCTTCTGTGGATGAAGCAAACACTCAAGGACTATGGCATTCATCTGAAGCAAGTGCCACTTTACTGCGACAACGAAAGCGCCATCAAGATTGCCAACAACCCAGTTCAGCACTCGAAGACAAAGCACATTGAAATTCGTCATCACTTTCTCAGAGATCATGTTGTGAAGGAAGACATTGATATCATACACGTCAACACTGAAGAGCAATTGGCAGATATCTTCACCAAGCCCTTGGATGAGAAGAGGTTTTGCAAGTTACGGTGTGAGCTAAATATCCTGGAATCCTCAAATGTCCTATGATCAGGCACACATCCTAATCCTTATCCATATTGATGACTTAGATGTGCAACACACGAAGTGAAGTATATCTTCAATCAATGAAGACATACATTCTAAGTGTGAATACATTAATGTGGAATTTGACTTCGGAGCGCCACGATAATTGTGCGCCGTGTCTGGGTCTAATACTTCCTATACGGTGGGTAATGCCACCACCAAACGTTCTATTTTGAAGTGTTTCTCTCATGGTGTTACCTTGCAATGTCTTCACATTTGGTTTGGCTTCGAACATATTTTCATGATTATCTTCACTACGTTGATTATATAGATATATATATACTAGTGTTCTGTCCTCTACAGCATTCACTTATAGCTATGTCTTCTTGGTTGAATCTTTTTGAACTAAGTGAATGTGATCGGACCCTAATCTCTCTATGCTTTCTATCTCAAATTCTATCTCTCCAAGTCATATGCATTCTATTGAAACTGTCGAATGTCTTCACTGCGTCCTTGTCAGCAGAAGATATAGAGACAACCATAAAGTCCGTTTTCAATGCTCATTCCTCCACATAAAATCCGGAGAAGCAGGAACGACCGCCCGACAATTCAGGAGTGCGTGGGACATGGAACAAACCCCAAACTTCCTCAAACTAGCCACGCGTTCCTCAGATGCGAATCGCCAGGGGCACCTGTGTAATAGCATAGTGCCGCCCCTGCGCCTATAAATTCACACTTACCGCGGTCATTATCTCCTTCTTCCACCCTCGCACGAACCCTAGCGCCACCGCTAGCTCTCGACGACGCCGGCGACGAAGCGCTTTGCTGCCGCAACCTCTCTGACGCCGTCTTCACGCCGATCGCGGACATCGTCCTCTCCGCTGTCGCCGTAGGTGTCTTCCGTCGCCAAGTTAGGGCACGGAGGATTGAACTGCTCGGCATCATCTCCCTCTCCGTCTAGCAGTTCCAAGTGTGGTAAATAAAACTTCTTTTTACAGCCCCTTTTGATCTCATGGTTCTGTCACTTTCTACCATAAGAAGTTTCTCTTCACACAAGTTAGATCTCTCAACCTGCATCTCATAACATGCCTAGTATATTCACTTGTGCTTCATGAAGTAGTTAGATTCCTCACTTGTACTGATCTGTGGGTTCGTACAAATCTGGAACCAACTTCTTATCTATGAATGAATGTCTTCGCACGATGAGGTCAATGTCTTCTAAACTGATTTATCTTCAAAATCTTCTGAGAATGCATATGACCTCTTCCCCTTCCCTCGCACCTTACTGCTGTCACAGGTACATGTCCATGGGAGAATCCTTTGGTTCTCACAGTCTGCATTCATTTGCAGAATTCCTACAGGATCACATAAATTCTCCTGAAGCCAGTTCCTATTGGTCCAGCAAAAGAAAGCCTTTGAAGCCTTTGAACGTCTTGAAGCCTTCGAAGTTAAGGTTTATGGCTTCAGAAACAGCAGCAAGAAAGGGGGGCAGACAGCGACGTGGAGGAACATCCAAAGATCCGCCTGATGAACTGGCAGAAATGTATAAAACAGATCCTGAAGAGAATTATGGGCAGCGCAAGACCCGAATCCAATGGATTCGACGCTATTGGGCAGAACAATGGTTCAAATACCGCTTCACAACCCAAGAGTATGCTGAGAAAAGTGCCATCAAAAGACCGTGGGGAGACATCTTATACAAGAACCTTGTACCCAGGTCCAGAGATGAAGCTATTGCCCAAAGCTTCTATCCATGCATGGTCCGTGGGCCACAGCCTGATGATGCACATCCGTCGTCACTACTCTGGTGTCGTGACGACAATCTGTTCAAGCGCAACTTCTAGTTTTCCCAACAATCAGCGAAGCAGAATAAGAAGAAATTTGGGTTAGACTTCAACCCTGGTCCCTCAGCACCAAGGGCGATGGCACACGCGACGCAGAACCCAATATCATCGGTCCGTATGCCAACCTTGAGGGCCTCATCACCCGCATCTTAGTCCAAGGGACTGCCGTGAATGACCCTCCAGCTGACTCTGAGTCTGATGAAGCTCCTGCTGTACCGAAGCCAAAGCAGTCGAAGAAGCCAAAAGCTTCAAAGCCGGCCCCTTCACCAAAAATCTCAAGGGCGAAGCCATTGGCAACTGCACCTCCTGAAGACAGTGTGCAGTCTGAAGACGTATCCCGCGTCTCCAAGCCCCAGAAGGCCAAGATGCCTCAGCCACACACCGGCAAAGAGCTCACAGCTGCTGCCATTCTGCGCAGCGAAGCCATTGATCTGTCAAGTAATGAAGATCTTGGAGATGACGCTCTCGAGCAGCTCATCAAGAGCAAAGAAGAAGCTGAAATCTTCAACAATTTGCCTCTCTTTGATGTCACCATCATCCACAACTTCATCGACGAATGGTTTGCCACACCAAACATCAGCTTCGAAGATCTGCAGCTGCCCGTTGGCCTCAGCGTCGCCTTCCAAGGCGCTATTGCTTCAGAACTTGCCATTGCCCAGCGCATTGTTGAACTGAAGTAGAAAATTGATCATGAAAAGACTCAGTTCAAGAAGAATATGGCCAAGCTCAGCGTGCAAGAAGTGAAGAGCTTCAAGATCATGTTGCACGAACTAAAGGAAAACTTTCTGAAGAAGCATGTAGAAGCTCAAGGTTCGCGGGAGCGAATGAAGACTCTAGCAGACAGATGTGTGCAAGCCTACAATGAGGCTGAGAAGCGCAAGGCACTTGGGCATCCTGGCATCGACCCCAAGATGGCCGCAAAGAAAAAGAAGAAGACTGTTCCAGCTGAACCAGAGGCACCAAGGCAGGAAGCAGTTCCACTTGTCTTCCCAACTGCAACGACTGGCTCGAAGCCAAAGAGCCGGTCAACAGCTTCAAAGCTCAAGAAGACAAGAACTGCTGAGGCTGAAGCCAGGAAGAGGAAAAGCTCTGAAGCCTCTCCTACTGCCCCCAGCAAGAAAAAGAGAAAGACCAAGAAATCTCGGGCTGCTCCCACAGAGCCCTTGATAGTTGAACCTATTTCTATGGTTCACCCTGACGCAGAACTTCAACTGACGGTGCATGAGCCTGCTTCCATAGAGGCTCCTGTTCCTGAAGACATTCCAGCAGCTGATCCCATCGCTGTTGAAGACATTGGTCATCGTGACAATGTAGAAGATGATGCATCCCTTCCTCAATTAGAACACAACGAACTCATCAGCATTGGTCGTCCACTGACGCCAATTGCACAGCATGCTTCATGGGCGGATCGCCCTCAAGAGGAAGAAGACTATGAGGCTCAGCCCACTCAAACCCCACAGGCGTCGTCTGCGTTCCGCAGGCTTCGCAAAGGTCCAAGGCCTCAAGTCTATGCTGAAGACATTCCGGCTGCATCAGCCGCAGAAGAAGCACCACAAGAGCCCACTCCTATGCTACACCAAGAAGCAGTTCTCCAGGAGAACATGCTTGTGACCGACCCTCCAGCTAGTCAAGCGGAGGCTGAAAATATTGAGGCCGCCACAACCAACACTGAAGCCAATGTGGAGCCCTCCCCACCAAAAGCTTCAGAAGACATCGAAGCTACTGATCCAGCCACTTCTGTTCCTGAGTCTGCTGCAGGTCCTCAATTTGATTAACATGTTGAGCACAGGCCTCATGTCCAGAAGCCAGTCCCAAGGCTTCCGAGGTTCCCAGGTCCTGCATCAGCACCTGGCTCCTTTAACATCAATAGCTTCAAGGCAGATAATACGTTCTTCAACAGCTCCAAGAACCCCTATTCAAGGGAAAGGATTTCATCAGATAGGTTCTGGAGCTATCCTCAGCGCAGCTACTATTCATGCATCCTATACAACCAAGGTCGCATCTTCCCGCACAAGCGCCTTGATGTTGAAGCCATTGCTGGTCTGCCCTGTTTAGAGGAAGTGTTGGATTGCTTCAAGCAAGTGGGTCTGCTGCAGTTTGTAACTGATGAAGAGCACTGGAATGAAGAGCTTCTGCTACAATTCTATGCCACCCTCCACATCAAAGGATACAACAGAGATCCGAAGACTTGGGCCCTGGAGTGGATGACCGGCAATGTCCATCACGAAGCCAATGCATTTGATATCATTGAGCTCACCGGCCTGCCCACTCCTGGTGAATTCTTCGAGGAAGGCTGTCCACTACACACTGAAGCTCTTGAGAGCCTATTCGAGAGGCATGAACCGAATATGAGTCAGATGCTCTCCATGATGAAGCCATTGCCCCACGATGCTCCTTATCCAACAGAGTTCTTCGTTGAAGACTTTGAGTACCTGCCCAGAACCATCTATCACATTATCCGGCGGACTCTCTGGCCTATCAAAGGGCACTCTCCAAATGCCAAGATCGAGGGTGCAATGAAGACTCTGATATTTTGTATCCTTCATGGCAAATGCTTCAATGCACAGGACTTCTTCATACGCCAACTTGCTGCATCAGGCTCAGATTTACTTGGTTTGAAGTTCTATGCTCCTTGGGTAATGAGACTGATCAAGCTTCACTCTGCAATCTCATATCAGCCCTCAGCCCGCAACCATCGGATCTTCTTGCCAGATGTGGATACCTCTGCTGAAGCTATATATCCTGAGCCTGCCAAGCAACCTTTGAGTCTTCAGAATGCAGAACACCAGAGCTTCACTCAGAACATTGAAGGTGTTGAAGCCATCTCCAGGGTGTATCCTTTGGCTGGCACTACACGTGCACCACACCCTACTTCAACTGAAGCCACTGACAGTGCCACTACTTCAAGACCCAAGAAGCGCACTCATGTTCTCAATGACCGAGAGCTTCTTGTGGCCCTTCATCAAAAGCAGGATAGGCATCATGACTGGTTGAAGAGATAGATGAAGAGCCTCTTGGTGGATGTAAATCGCATCCGAAATCTTGCCACCAAGAACGCTTTCGTTGCCCATGAAACCTGTCGCCGCACATGGAAAGGGCTAAGGACGATGCTTTCTGAAGCTGATCTTCAAGAGGATGGCTTCACTGAGAGATTCAAGTTTGACTCCACACCTCCTCGAAGAGCTGTGCTGCTGGGGACTCCATCTCTTGAAGACTCTGAGTTTTCTTCCTCTGCTGCCACAGTCACTACCAGAATCATTGAGGAAGAAGACGATGCTACCTCACCGCCACCTGCTTCAGCACCTCCAAGCTCTTCTACACCGCCAAACAACGCCAACAACACTACTACTTCATCTACTCCTCATAGGAACGAGTAGAGACTCTATTTCTTCAAACCTTTTTGGTCATTACTGACAAAAGGGGGAGAAGCCTATGAGATTGATAGTCTTCAAGCGGGTTCATATGGGCGGGTGCCTTATATTTTGCTTCGTGCTTACAACTCTCGTTTTTGCTACATTTGGTTCTTATGAGTTGTAACACTTAAACCAGATGGTCGTCTGCTACTTGTTTGCCACCCTGCTTTGCGAAGATAAATTCCGCATGTGCGACGATAAATTCCGCACTTATCTCATTCTGCAGACGTCCATTTTTCATTATGCATGACATTATCTTCATATACTTTCACATGCATAGTGGATTGTCATCATAAGCTGAAGTGGATCTCCACAAGTACAACCTGCCATGTGCATTTGCATTCCAAAAGCAAATTAACTTATATGCACATCTTCAGGGGGAGCCCTTGCAACTTATGAAGACAATTCCTTATCCTTTACAATTTCACAGACTATATTCCCCGTTGAAAACTTCAACTAGTTTGTCATCAATCACCAAAAAGGGGGAGATTGTAAGTGCATCTAGTGCCACCCCTAGTTGGTTATGGAGTATTGACGACAAACCTAGTTGAGGGACTAATGTGTTTGTGAGAATTGCAGGATAACACAGGTAGAAGTCCCTCATTGATTCGGTTTTACTACCAGAGATGACCCCTAAAAATGTATGAAGACATTGAAGTCAAAGGTGGTATATGAAGATATTCACATTGAAGACTATGACAAAAGAAGACACGTTATGAAGCCTATGGAGCTCGAAGACTTAGATCTTTCGTAGTTCTTTTGTGTTGAGTCATAGGAACCACCGTACTGTTAAGTGGGGTCCAGGAGAACCAGTCAGAATGACTGAAGTGATGCCTAAACCAAAAACCTATGTCTTCGAGTGAAGACAATGAGAGCGAATCTTGTCCAGAGCAGGACAAGTCAGCTTCGCTTGTAGCCCAAGTAAAGTTGCCATGAGAGTTTGAAATCTGACCGTTGAGACACGTGTCAGTTCCTTAGTGACCCAGGGTCATTTCGGACAAATCAGGCCGGGTTGCCAAGTGGCTATAAATAGCCCACCCCCTACAACCATAAACGGTTGGCTGCTCAAATTTCAGTGCACGGCTTTTGTCGTTTGAGAGCAACCCACCTCGAAGCCTTTGAGAGAGAGAATTCCTTGCGAGGATAAAGCCCTAACCACCCAGAGCCAGAGAACATTGGGCATCACTTAAGTCTTCTTGTCTGTGTGATCTGAAGACTTATTACACTTGAGGACTGTGCATCCCCAGACGGTTAGGCGTCACGTTCAGAGCATCCAAGAGACATTGTGGATTGCCAGTGAACGATGTCTGTGAAGGTTTGGGAGTCTACCTTGAAGACTTACCAGAGTGATTGGGCAAGGACTATGTGACCTTAGCTCAAGGAGAATACGGTGAGGACTTGGTGTCCTGAGCTGTGTGTTCAGGACTGGGTGTCCGGGACTGTGTGTCCTAAGGTTTAAATACCTAGCCGCTCCAACCAGACGTACAGTTGTCACAGCAACTGGAACTGGTCCAACACATCATTGTCTTCAACGAGTCACTGGTTTCATCTTCACTTCCTTTTACTTACTGATCATTCATTGTGAAGTCATTGCGTGTCTGTTCTATCTTTTTTCTTCACAACGCGAGTGTATGATCTGTTTGGCTTCATAGTATCTTCCTACCTGATCCTAATTACACTACAGCTATTTGCCACTGTGCTTTCACTCTGTTGATACTTGACCATGGCTTGCCTAGTGTAGTCTAACTTCCGCTGCATAGTAATAGGCATATCTCTACTGTTTGTCTTCATAACTTCCACGTTTTGAAGACTTTCATAAAAATCTCCTATTCACCCCCCCTCTAGTCGATATAACGCACTTTCACTTACCCTACGTCCTGAATCTCGGGACGAGATTCTTGTTTAGCGGGGGTGAGTTGTCACAGCCCTAGAATTCTGCTTTGTAATTAGTTGCATCAGTGAGTTGCATCCATGCATCATGTTTTAATTCAAGAAACTGGAATTGAGGGAATTTTGAAAGCCTCAAAATTCAATTAAAAGAAGGGCAAGAACCCTTAAATTTGCATTCAGTGAAACCAAAATGGCCTTCATTAATGTTTGATATTTATGGCAAGGGTTTGGGTCTAAGCCAAAATTAGTGAACATTTTTAAGGAATCATTTTGGCATTGAATTTAAATCACTATGGTATTTGAATTTGAATATATATTCATATTATAAAGAATATATTTTCAAATGCTTTGTTATATTTTATGTTCATTTGGAGAAGTTCTTTGAGTGACATAAAATATTCAGACAAGTTTTTGGCATTGTTTGAATTTGCTTGAATTCAAAACAGTGGCAAAAGATTAAATAAAACAAAGAAACACAAAGAAACAAATGAAAACAGAAACTTACTTGGGCTCACCTCTTGTGCAGCCCACCGGGCAGTCCAGCCACCTGGCGGCCCAGCCCACCTGCAGCTGCCAGTCATCCCCAACCTCCCGCTAGGAGGATGAGGGGCGCGTGCTCGCCGCGCGCGTCCACGCGCGTGGCCACCTCCTCCTTCTGTCGACGCAGGAGAGGCTCCAGAAACCGCCATGCGCCACCCCGGTCCCTCTCGCCCATCGCTTGTCCTCATCCCTTCCTCTAGCCTCCTCTCTCTCGCAGCTGAGCGCCGTCCGAGCATAGCCATCGCCGCCGCTCGCTGTTGCCGTAGCCACTGCCTCCCCCTCACCTTGCCGACGCGTCCAGAGGAACCGCCATCGCCTTCTTCGTCGTCTACACCAACCCACTCGACCGCGGGAGCCCTGTAGCGTCGTCCCCGAGCTCATCCTCAATCTTGGGCCGTCGACAACTTCATCGTCGATTCGCCACCGTCTGTGCTTCCCCGACCTCGCCGTCCTGCTCGTATGAACCGCAGTGAGCTCTGCCATCGTTTCCCCTGACCCCGTGGTCTATCCCTCGCCGTAGACGTCGCCCCCATGAGCTCTGAAGCTCGCCGGCGCTGTGATTCATCACCGTCGTGGCTAGGGACATTGTGGCTTGCACCTGAGCTCATCGTCGTGCTCGGGTTGCTCCCAGGAGATGAACGCAGCCACTAGATCGCCTTGCCGTGCATCGTACCGCTACAGCTGTCGTTGCCCAAGCTCCGGCCGCTGCCGTTGAGGTCGCCGCTGCTGTTTCCGACCACCCCAGCCGCTGACTTCGGTCTCGTTAGATGCGGAAGAGCGCCAGCTACGCGTAGAGCCTCTCAGACGCTTGTTTGGTCACCGGACGGCAAAACCCGACACCATCTGCCGCATCTGTCGTCGCCGGCGTCGAGCCGTGGACCAAGTCCGGCGGGTTTGAACCCGCTGACCAGGGGTTTGACCTCCCCTGGCTGACTGACGTGTGGGCCAGGCCCCTGTTTAATTAGTGTTAGGTTTAGTTAGTGCTAATTAACTTAGTTAAGTAGATTAGACACTGACATGCGGGCCCAGGCTCTAATTAAACTTAGGTTAGTTAGTTAGTCACTGACCAGTGGGCCCCACTGGTCAGGTTTGACCTGGACGGCTCCTGTTGACCCTGCTGACGTCACCCTGACGCAGTAAATCATTTTCTGGATTTAAAATAATTAGAAAATTCCAGAAAATGTCTAAAACTTCTAAAAATCATAGAAATTAATCTATAACTCAGAATGAAATAATTTATATATGAAAAATTATCAAAAAAATTCAAGGAATCCATCTATACCATTTTCATGCATGTTTGAACAATGTTTGTCCTCTATTTTGGACAAAGCAAATAAAGGGCATTTAAATAATCATATATGGAGTTCGAATTTGATTCATGTATTCAAACCAACTTCATTTAAATCATAGCTAGATGCATTAGCTCAAATCACAGCATATTGCCATGTCATGATCATGCATCATATTATGGCATTGCATTGATTGTGTTCTTTCTCAGTTGCCGGTGTTTGTCCCCTCTCGATAGACGTGGTTCCGACGATGTGATCGATGACACCCATGAAGAACTATACTATATTCAAAAGTGCCAGGCAAGCAAACCCCCCTTGTTCATTTCCATATAATCCCACTATCTCGCTCCTGCTCTCTTTTACTGCATTAGGACAACAACGTTTCAACTGTTACATGCTGCGGTAGCTGAACCCCTTTCCTCTGCATGACCTGTCATTGCCACAGTAAATAGATGAAACCCACTAGCATGAGTAGGAGTTGTTTGAGCCCTGATGTGCCTACTCATTCATGCTTGTTTGTCATGCCTGCTACTACTTAGAGTTGAGTCAGGTCTGATTCATCGGGGATGAATTGGAATGGTGTTGAACATGTCCTACCGTGTGTGAGCTAAGTCTGTGAACACGATTTGGTAAAGGTAGCGGTGAGAGGCCATGTATGAGTACATGGTGGGTTGTCTCATTCCAGCCGTCCTTAGGAACTGAGTTCTGTGTTTGTGATCCATGAACAGTTACTACCACACATTGGGCTCCGGGCGCTCCAAGCTCTCTCGACTTATTAATCAACCTGATCTCTATCCAGGAGTTGCAACTAGTTTCTAGTGTTTGTAGGTAGTGTTAGTAGTCTACCAAGTGGCACTCGGTACAGGTGGGCTTGGGACAGACTAGGCACAGTGGCACGGTGTACCAAGTGGCACACGGATGGTGGGCTTGGGAACCCTGCTCACATCGTTTGGGGCGGTGAGCGACACCCCGGCCGGATCTCCTTGCGGATGGAACCCGAATAGGTGATAAACCTGGACGAGAGACTTGTGTGATTAGTCAGGTCGTGGTTGACTCCCTCACGAGGCTTCCGCTTGAAGGTTGTCGAGATACACGACGTGTACATAGTGGTAAGTGGCGACAGCGTATGTGAAGAAGTACACCCCTGCAGGGTTATCAATATCTATTCGAATAGCCGGATTCCTCGGATATGGAAACTTGGACCCCTTGCATCGTTCATCGACAAGTGAAAGTGGATACTCTAAATTGCGCAAGATAAGCGTGAGTGTTATGGATGGCGTTCTCGTAGGGAGACGGGAGCGGATCCATATTGGTGTATTCATATGGTGAATATGTGGACTCGTGTGCGCCACCTCAAAGAGTTATTTGAAGTCGTAGTTCAGGATAGCCACCGAGTCAAAGCTGGCTTGCTGCAGTTAAACTCCACCACCCCTTTGATGATACCAATGCATATGTAGTTAGTTCTGATGTAAGTCTTGCTGGGTACATTTGTACTCACGTTTGCTTAATTTATGTTTTGTAGAGAGACTTCAGTCCCGCTAGTAGTTCCACATGGACTTCGACGTTTAGCTCGTTACCTCAGCTACGATCTTCTACCCTTGGGAGGGTCTTGTAGATAATCAGGCTTCTCAGCCTTCTTCATTTGTAGTTGTCTGTACTCAGACAAGTTAAGCTTCCGCATGTGCTTGTTGCTTGTATGCTCTGTATGTTGGGTCATGAGACCCATGTTTGTAATATCTCGCTCCTCGGAGCCTAATGAATAAATACTTTGAGTCGTAGAGTTTTGTTGTGATGCCATGTTGTATTTACACATATCGAGCATATTGTGTGTATGATTGAAATGCTTGGTATGTGTGGGATCCGACAACCTAGCTGTTTATCCTTGGTAGCCTCTCTTATGGGGAAATGTAGTCTTATGCTTCCATGAGCCATAGTAGTCCGCTACAGCCCGGTTCACCGGAGTCCTGCTAGCTCAGCACTACTGCTCCGGAACACTTACACTGGCCGGCATGTGATTCACTTCGTTCCTGTGTTTGTCCCTTTGGGGAAATGTCACGCGGTGACATCTGGAGTCTTGCTAGCCTGCTACAGCCCGGGTTCCTGGAGTCTTGCTAGCCCGGATTCACATGCTACTGGCCGACATGCTCGATGTTGATTCATGTATGCCTGTCCCCGTAAGTTAGCGCCACTTTGGGTTCACGACTAGTCATGTCGGCCCGGGTTCTCTGTCCTGGTAAGGTGCAAATGGTCCCGGGCCATGGTAAGGCGACACCCGTGGGAATACCGTGCGTGAGGCCGCAAAGTGATATGAGGTGTTACCGGCTAGATTGATGTGACTTGGAATCGGGGTCCTGACACTAAAACTCATAGGGATAGGCTAGCATCGAGGATAATTAATCAACCCCTGGGTCAATGCTCCTCTGAGTGTTGGTCCAAACTAGAGCACCTTGTGGCGCCCCCTGGGCAACTTGGGTCTCAGCGACCATAAGCTTCGCTCATCCGGTGTGCCCTAAGAACGAGATACGAGCGGCTCCTATCGGGATTTGTCGGCACATTCGGACGGTCTTGCTGGTTTTGTTTTACCATTGTCGAAATGTCTTGTGCACCGATACCCTAATTTTGATCGGATGTCCCGCGATGGAGGATTGTCTCCGTGGATCATGAGCTAGTCATGGGCTAAGTTGGGACACCCCTGCAAGGTTAAACTTTCTAGAGCCGTGCCCATGGTTATGTGGCAGATGGGAATTTGTTAATATCCGATTGTAGTGGACTCAAACTAAACTTAGATAAAATACACCAACCATGTGCGTAATCATGAGTGTATCTTTTCGGGTGCGTTCGAGAAGAGAAGACGGTTGGGGTTATGTTTGAACGTAAGTAGTTCAGGATCACTTCTTGATCATTACTAGTTTGCGACCGTTTGTGTAGTTTCTCATCTTATTCTTGTACTCGTAAGTTAGCCACCATATGATGCTCAACGCTGCTGCAACCTAACCACTTATCCTTTCCATACCCATTAAGCTTTGCTAGTCTTCATACCCATGGTAATGGGATTGATGAGTCCTCGTGGCTCACAGTTTACTACAACAACAGTTGCAGGTATAGGTAATGCGATGGTCTAACGCGAGTGTGATGTTTGCTTGTTTGGAGTTCTCCTCCTTCAATCAAGGGATAGGTTCCGGGTCGGGAAGCCTGGGAATAGCAGGGTGGATGTCGTTCTTATTTTTCATTTGATTTCATCCGTAGTCAGATCCTGCTTTTCCGTATGATGATTGCTATGTATTGATGAACTGTTGTATTCATGTTGTAGCTTGTGGCCGGTGTAACCCTTTATCTTGTATTCTCATCTATTCAGTACATAGTATGCTGTAATTGGGATAGAATCATATCTTGGGCACTAGAAACATGCAAGTCCCCAATATATGCACCTACACAAACAATCAAACAGTTGCACCCAACATGATAAAGGGGTTGTCAATCCCTTCACGGTCACTTGCAAAGGAGACATCTAATAGAGATAGATATAAAAGATTACTAAAACGTAAAGCAAAATAAAAGTAAATAAATTGCAGAAAGATATTTTTGCTATTTTTGATTTATCTGTCTGAAAATATAAGATGGAAAATAGACCCGTGTGTCGTAGGTTTCACTAGAGGCTTCTCTCTTGAAGGCAAATAATATGGTGGGTGAACAAATTACTGTCGAGCAATTGATAGAGAAGCATAAAGTTATGACGATATCCAAGGCAATGATTATGCATATAGACATCACGTGCGTGTCAAGTAGACCGAAACGATTCTGCATCTACTAATATTACTCCACACATCGATCGCTATCTAGCATGCGTCTAGAGTATTAAGTTCATAACAACGGAGTAACGCCTTAATTAAGATGGCATGATGTAGAGGGATAAACTCAAGCAATATAGTGAAAACCCCATATTTTTACCCTTGATGGCAACAATGCAAATACGTGCCTCGCTGCCCCTACTTTGTCACTGGGTGAGGACACTCGCTGAACCCAAAACTAAGCTCCTCTCTCATTGCAAGAAAAACCAATCTAGTTGGCCAAACCAAACTGATAACTAGAAGAGAAACACAAAGATATATAATCATGCATATAAGAATTCAGAGAAGATTCAAATAATATTCATTGATAATATGATCATAAATCCATAATTCATCGAATCTCGACAAACACACCGCAAAAGAAGATTACAACAGATAGATCTCCAAGAACATCGAGGAGAACATGGTATTGAGGATCAGATAGAAGAATCCATCTAGCTACATGCTATGGACCCATAGGTCTATGGTAAACTATGCATGCTTCATCAGAAGGGCAATAAAGTTGATGTAGAAGCGCGTCGTGACCGAATCCCCCTCCGGTAGGGTTTCGGAGTGGGTCCCAAGATGGGAACTTACGGGTATGGAAGATTACGACGGCGGAAAAGTATTTTTGTTGAAGCTTCTGGTTGTTTGGGAATATTTGGGAATTTATGTGACGCCCCGAGTCCGATGCGCTAGGTGTCTTCCAGTTATTCGCTGTTGTTGCCTTATCATTCGCTTGCATGTTGCATCTTGTCATGTCATCATGTGCATTGCATCATCATATTTTTAAAACATGCATCCGTCCCGGTCTCCTCGTCATTTCCGTTGTCCATTCTAAGCCCAGACACACTTGCACGCGGCCACGACACCTCTGAAATATTTTTTTAAGTGGACGGAAAATTTTCTTGGAATAGGATGAAAGTTGGCATGCGGTCTTATTATAGTGTAGTTAGACCGCCTGTCAAATTTCGTCGCATTTGGAGTCCGTTTGGTATCCCAACCATCATCCGTAGTGGCACCGTTGCCGGTTGATTCGTCGGACGTTTTCGGTCTTCGAAAACCTTGTCGGGTCGCATTCCGTCTCTCTCTTCTCAGCCAAGGCCTCTCTTCACAGTCCACCTGTAGCTCACCTAGTTCCTCTTCTGTTCGGAGACGAACGATTGCGATGGTACGGTCCGAAACCCCCCCTAACCCTAGACCCCTACTCTATTTAAATAACCCCCTGCCATTTTGGGCATCCCTACCCTAGCCTCCCCTGACCTCCAGTTGCCGCATCCTCCTTCAAATCGCGCTGCTAGCCACCTGCAGCCACTCCCTTCTCGTTTTCCGACGAGCCCCAGCCACCTTGCGCCACATGGCAAGCTCTTAGTGGCCAGCCGCAACCGCGCCGCCGCCCTCGCCCAACCACTGCTTGCCACGCGCCCCTCCTGCCTCCACCTCCCGCAGGGCCTGGCGAAGCCCATCGCAGACCCGCCGCGGGACGATCTAGGCCTAAGGCCGCCCGCCGCGAGCCCGCGCACAAACGAGCCCCACAGCTCCCCGCAATCTCCCGCCAGCGACCCCGATCCCCACTGCTGGACTCCGACGGTGTTGTCCCAGTCGTCCCTCATCACTTCGCCGCCGTCGAGCACCGACCCAGGTCGCCGCGCCCGTTGCCTCCTCGCTCCTCTGCTTCGATCTCTCTCTCTCTCTCTCTCTCTCTCTCTCTCTCTCTCTCTCGCGCGCGCGCGCCCTCACCGAACACCCTCTCACTGCAGGACGCCGACCCTATCACCGAACCTTTGTTGCCGCCTCGGATCAGACCGGGATCAACCCAATCCGGCCCGTGCCAACCGGATATGTCCATTCCCGCCACCTGCCGGTCGACCCCAGCACCGGAGTGCCACCCCACCACCGTACGGATTCCGCCCCCGCTCGTCCTCATCACAGGAGAAAGACGACGCCCTCCGTGCTGGTGCCTCGACCTCCTACGTGGGCCGACGCTCCCCCGAAGGCCCAACAGCGCAACCGCCAGCCTGCCTCGCCTACCTGGGCTGAGCCCCTCTGGTGAGGCCCGGTCCGCCTCAGTTTTGGCCCGCATGTTTTTTTGCTGTCAAGTGAATTTCCAATTTTTTCTAGAGTTTCCACTTTTGTAGAATAGCCCCTAAACTTCATACATTTAATAACTCACAAATAGTGCATTGATTTAAAATGATTTAAATATGAAAAATGCTTAGAATTTCATCTAGTTTCGTAATATGCAACTTCATTCATGTCTAAAATGTTGTTTGTTTAAATTTGCTCTTATGCCATGTTAAAATTTTTTAATTCATAACTAAATAACTGTAGCTCCAAATTTAATAAACTTTATATGTAAATGGGGTTGAAAAATGCCTAGTTTAACTTGGTGGCATTACATTGTATGTTTAACAACTCTAAAATATGGTTTAGGTCAGAATAGTACCAACTCTAATATTTGCACATGAGGATTCTCCGGAATTTTTGTTTGTTGTTCCGGCCTCATTTAAACTTGCCTAGATAGGTATTTTTATTATGCTTCACCTCTTTCCATGTTTAAAAAACATTGAATATTGTTGAGTACCTAACCGGGAGTGAACTAAATAATCGAATGTGGTGTTTCGTCAACATGAATCTTGTGACATGCTGAGCTCCACTTAACTTGTAGTTTTGTTTGTGCACTTTGCCATGCCATGCATATTTAAACCGGACATGCATCATACTTGGTTGTGCATCGTGCCATGTTTATGTGATGGTTGTTCACCATGTTGTTTGCTCCTTTCCGGTGTTGCTTCTTCTTGTTAGTTCCGGCAACGTCGCATTTGTGAGGATCCGTTTGACTACGTCCGTTTGTCTTCTTCATGGACTCGTTCTTCTTCCTTGCGGGATCTTAGGCAAGATGATCATACCCTCGAAATCACTTCTATCTTTGCTCGCTAGTTATTTGTTCTATCACTATGTCGCGCTACCTACCGCTTGTTATATCATGCCTCCCATCTTGCCATGTCAAGCCTCTAACCCACCTTCCTAGCAAACCATTTTTTGGCTATGTTACCGCTTTTGCTCAGCCCCTCTTATAGCGTTACTAGTTGCAGGTGAAGTTAAAGTGTGTTCCATGTTAGCACATGGATATGTTGGGATATCACAATATCGCTTATTTTAATTAATGCATCTATATACTTGGTAAAGGGTGGAAGGCTCGGCCTTTTGCCTGGTGTTTTGTTCCACTCTTGCCGCCCTAGTTTCCATCATACCGGTGTTACGTTCCTTGATTTTGCGTTCCTTACGTGGTTGGGGTTATGGGACCCCCTTGACAGTTCGCTTTGAATAAAACTCCTCCAGCAAGGCCCAACCTTGGTTTTACATTTGCCTAACAACCTATACCCTTCCCTTGGGTCGGCCAACCCGAGGGTCATCTTTATTTTTACCCCCCGGCCAGTGCTTCTCTAAGTGTTGGTCCGAACCGAGTAGACTGCGGGGCCACCTCGGGGAAACTTGAGGTTTGGTTTTACTCATAGGATGTCTCATCCGGTGTGCCCTGAGAACGAGATATGTGCAACTCCTATCGGGATTTGTCGGCACAGTCGGGTGGTTTTGCTGGTCTTGTTTCACCATTGTCGAAATGTTTTGTAACCGGGATTCCGAGACTGATCGGGTCTTTCCAGGAGAAGGAATATCCTTCGTTCACCGTGAGAGCTTGTGTTGGGCTAAGTTGGAACACCCCTGCAGGGTATAAACTTTTGAGAGCCATGCCCGTGGTTATGTGGAGGATGGGAATTTGTTAATGTTCGGTTGTAGAGAACTTGACACTTGACTTAATTAAAATGCATCAACCACGTGTGTAACCGTGATGGTTTCTTTTTGGCGGAGTCCGGGAAGTGAACACGGTCTTGTGTTATGTATGGACGTAAGTAGTTTCAGGATCACTTCTAGCTTCTCGACCGTTGCGTTGCTTCTCTTCTCGCTCTTATTTGCGTATGTTAGCCACCATATTTGGTTGGCGGTTGCTGCAGGTCCACCTCATTACCTTATCCTACCCATAAGCTTAAATAGTCTAGATCTCGCGGGTGTGAGCTTGTTGAGTCCTCGTGACTCAGGATACTTCCAAACAATTGCAGGTGCCGATGATACCAGTGCAGGTGATGCAACCAGGCTCAAGTGGGAGCTTGATGAAGATCTTGGCTGTTGTTATGTGTCTTTTCCGCTTGATCTGTAGTGGTGCCCAGTTGGGACGATCGGGGATCTAGAATTTGGGGTTGTCTTCTTTTATTTTGGTTCCGTAGTTGGACCTTGATTTGTATTCTGGATGATGCATGATTTATTTACGTATTGTGTGAAGTGGTGATTGTATGCCAACTCTTTATCCATTTCTTATTCAGTACATTGGATTGTGTGAAGATTACCCCTCTTGCGACAAAACTACCATGCGGTTATGCCTCTAAGTCGTGCCCCGACACGTGGGAGATATAGCCGCATTGTGGGTGTTACACGTTGGTAATCAGAGCCTTCCCCGACTTAGGAGTCCCCTGCTTGATCAAATCGCTAACGTTGTTGAGTCTAGAACAAAAATGTTTTGAGTCTTAGGATTATATATATCGGAGAGTAGGATTCTTTTTACTCCTCAGTCCCTTCGTCGCTCTGGTGAGGTCTCCCGACGTAGATGTTTTGTCTTTCCTCTCTTCAAATTTCACTAAAAAAATTAGGATCACGCGGGTATCTTGGAATCATTCTGATATTCTTGTGACGAGAACATTGTTCTTGGTGGCTCCTCACATTTAGGGATTGTGGCAGTGTCCCGGGGAGTTGAGCTCCGAGGTGTTGTCATCACAATTTTATCGTTACAGTTCTGGAATACCTGAGTTTGCCGACATCGAAAATCTCTTTTATGCAGTTGTTGGTGAGATAACCTCGATGCCACCCAGTACTGGGCGGGAGTTCGGGAGTATTGCCATAACTCGTATAACAGATGCTTTTTGAAGCTTCAGGTACGTGATTACCGAAGGTTTCTTGGTTATTTGTTGAAGGATGGATACAGCTCGATGTAGGGATTGTTAGTTTGGGTGAGATATTATGCTTCCCCTATATCCCCAACACCTGATTGCATAACCAGAAAGTTTCGGGAGTTTATAGGTGGGGATTCAAGTAGCTCCTAGAATATCTTTTCAACAGATGCATGATATGGGTTTGGGTAAATATCTATCATATGTATTTGTTTAGGCTTATTTTGCAAGCCAATCCTTTGTTTGTTTTGGTTTGTGGTATTCGAGCTGCTTCAATGTCAAGTGTTGATTCCATACCTTTTCTAAGCGGTGTTCTCATAATTTTATGGGAGTGCTAATTGTTCTTGATCATCGAGATGGCCATGCCAATTCTTGTCCAACCAGCGTGCTTCTCTTCAAGTGGATCCAATCATTTCAAAATTCGCGAGATCAATTCTAAGTTTTCTCAACGTTGTTCATTTCATCCATTCCCATGTTGCCTTTGTTTTCCTGCCCTCCCACCCTTTTTCTTCAAGGACTCATATTTCTTAATCAAGTATCCTTTTATTGATGGGAAGTCTCTCCATTCTTTTCTTTCAATGTTCTTACCCGGTGGTTCTCATGAAGATGCTCTTCAAGTTCATCATTCTTCATTCTCTTTCTTCTCCGATGGTCATAAATCAAGCTTCTTTGTTGATCATATCTCTTCCTCTCGTTTCACATGATTTCCAAGCTGGAAGTACTTATCTAAGCATCTCATAATCGTTCACTTCTCTCTATCATTTGTTCCGGAGTATGGACGGTATCTCAGGAGATTCATTGTTTCCATTCCTAATCCGTTCAAGATATCTTGAGGTTGTTATCTCATTCAAGCCATTTAATTTAACCGGGGCAATCTCTCTTCCAGGCAACCATTCCCAACGGTGTTTCTTTTGAGTGGGCCCTAACCCACAGGTCTTTTCCCAGGATCTTACCTAACTCTTCAATTTTTTAGAGTTATTCCCAAATTCTTTTCAAGGTGTGACGTAAGAATAAATTTTCACCAGTCAGATGCCTTCTTCAAGATCGATTTCAAATTCTTTTCATCATTGGTTTAACCCTTTTGTTCTTTATTCGAAGTGCCTCAAACATTCATAGTGGTGTTTCTGGTCGTCATTCTCAACACAGAAAACAGACGAAGATTCTTTCTCTATCTGGTCCGTTTCTCTCGAAGGTTCATGGTTCTAGCTTTATGCCATCCTCTCATAATTGTTTTTGATTCTGAGAATTTTTTTCACCCATCCGACGTATTTCAGGAGTTGCATTCCTTTCTCGGTCATCCAAAGGACATCTTTTCAAATATTACTCATTCTCAGCTTTCAGCTCTCGTTCTCCAAATCTTACCAGTGCATCACTCAAATATCCCCTAATGAGTTCATGCTCAATTCATTCTCTTGTATCTAAATTCTCTCAAGTATCTTCGTTCATTTTCTAATTCTTCCCGGTGTTTTGCTATCTTTTCTTTGTTCATTTTTAATTCTTACGCTGGTTCGTTCAAGATTCCTTTCCTCTTGTTATCATGTAAATTCATTTGTTCTTTTCAAGTCCTACCGGTGGTTCGTTGAAGACCTTACCAAGATTACGCTATATCTCTCCTTAATCCTTTCCAATGAGAATGAGTAGTATGCCAAATAAATTATGTGTCATCAATTTAATTGATGAAGGATAAGCATAATGTAATTCTTATTCTTGCTTCATCGAGTCAATTCAAATCCTTATTCCGGAGGTTCATCAAAATTCTCGGTTTCGATTGTTTCATCTTTCTTTTCCGGAGTTACAAGTGTTCCACATTATCTCGTCATGAAGGCCCATCTAAATCATTGCAAGCCTTCGGCCTGTGTTTTCAACTTCTCTTTCTTTTTGGTCATTCTTTTTTTACCAGATTTCTTCATGGAGGATACATGGTGGTTCGTCAAGGATTCTTTTCATTCTTCAATTGTTCTTCAATATTTCTCTCGAAGTTATGATCCGCCTGTTGGGGAATGTTGCAGAAAACAAAAAATTTCCTACGGTTTCACCAAGATCCATCTATGAGTTCATCTAGCAACGAGTGATCGGATTGCATCTACATACCTTTGTAGATCATGCGCAGAAGCGTTCAAAGAACGGGGATGAGGAAGTAGTACTCGACGTGATCCAAATCACCGGAGATCCTAGCGCTGAACGGACGGCACCTCCGTGTTCAACACACGTACGGTCAGCATCACGTCTCCTCCTTCTTGATCCAGCAAGGGGGAAGGAGAGGTTGATGAAGATCCAGCAGCACGACGGCTTGGTGGTGGATGCAGGGCGTCACCGCAGCAGGGCTTCGCCGTTATACTGCGAGAGAGAGAGGTGTAGCAGGGGAGAGGGAGGCGCCAAGACTCAAGGGTGTGGCTGCCCCCTCCCTCCCCCCTTTATATAGGCCCCCTAGGGGGGTGTGCCGGCCCTAGGAGATGGGATCTCCTAGGGGGGCGGTGGCCAAGGGGTGGAGTGCCCCCCAAGCCAGGTGGGGCGCCCCCCACCCTAGGGTTCCCAACCCTAGGCGCATGGGGTGGGCCAAGGGGGGCGCACCAGCCCACTATGGGCTGGTTCCCCTCCCCACTATGGCCCATGGGGCCCTCCGGGATGGGTGGCCCCACCCGGTGGACCCCCGGGACCCTTCCGTTGGTCCCGGTACAATACCGGTGACCCCCGAAACTCTCCCGATGGCCGAAACTACACTTGCTATATATAATTCTTCACCTCCGGACTATTCTGGAACTCCTCGTGACGTCCAGGATCTCATCCGGGACTCTGAACAACTTTCGGGTTACTGCATATTCCTATCTCTACAACCCTAGCGTCACCGAACCTTAAGTGTGTAGACCCTACGGGTTCGGGAGACATGTAGACATGACCGAGACGGCTCTCCGGTCAATAACCAACAGCGGGATCTGGATACCCATGTTGGCTCCCACATGCTCCTCGATGATCTCATCGGATAAACCACGATGTCGAGGATTGAAGCAACCCCGTATACAATTCCCTTTGTCAATCGGTACGTTACTTGCCCGAGATTCGATCGTCGGTATCCCAATACCTCGTTCAATCTCGTTACCGGCAAGTCACTTTACTCGTACCATAATGCATGATCCCGTGACCAGACACTTGGTCACTTTGAGCTCATTATGATGATGCATTACCGAGTGGGCCCAGAGATACCTCTCCGTCATACGGAGTGACAAATCCCAGTCTTGATCCGTGTCAACCCAACAGACACTTTCGGAGATACCCGTAGTATACCTTTATAGTCACCCAGTTACGTTGTGACGTTTGGTATACCCAGAGCACTCCTACGGTATGCGGGAGTTGCACGATCTCATGGTCTAAGGAAAAGATACTTGACATTGGAAAAACTCTAGCAAACGAACTATACGATCTTGTGCTATGTTTAGGATTGGGTCTTGTCCATCACATCATTCTCCTAATGATGTGATCCCGTTATCAATGACATCCCCATGTCCATAGCCAGGAAACCATGACTATCTGTTAATCAACGAGCTAGTCAACTAGAGGCTCACTAGGGACACATTGTGTTCTATGTATTCACACATGTATTACGATTTCCGGATAATACAATTAAAGCATGAACAATAGACAATTATCATGAACAAGGAAATATAATAATCATTTTATTATTGCCTCTAGGGCATATTTCCAACAGTCTCCCACTTGCACTAGAGTCAATCATCTAGTTACATTGTGATGAATCGAACACCCATGGAATTCTGGTGTTGATCATGTTTTTCTCTAGGGAGAGGTTTAGTCAACGGATCTGCTACATTCAGGTCCGTATGTACTTTACAAATCTCTATGTCTCCATTTTGAACACTTTCACGAATGGAGTTGAAGCGACGCTTGATATGCCTGGTCTTCCTGTGAAACCTGGGCTCCTTGGCAAGGGCAATGGCTCCAGTGTTGTCACAGAAGAGAGTCATCGGGCCCGACGCATTGGGTATGACTCCTAGGTCGGTAATGAACTCCTTCACCCAGACTGCTTCGTGTGTTGCCTCCGAGGCTGCCATGTACTCCGCTTCACATGTAGATCCCGCCACAATGCTTTGCTCGCAACTACACCAGCTTACTGACCCACCATTCAAAATATACACGTATCCGGTTTGTGACTTAGAGTCATCCAGATCTGTGTCGAACCTAGCATCGACGTAACCCTTTACGACGAGCTCTTCGTCACCTCCATAAACGAGAAACATTTCCTTAGTCCTTTTCAGGTACTTCAGGATATTCTTGACCGCTGTCCAGTGTTCCTTGCCGGGATTACTTTGGTACCTACCTACCAAACTTATGGCAAGGTTTACATTAGGTCTGGTACACAGCATGGCATACATAATACAACCTATGGCTGAGGCATAGGGGATGACACTCATCTCTTCTATATCTTCTTCCGTGGTCGGACATTGAGCTGAGCTCAATTTCACACCTTGCAACACAGGCAAGAACACCTTCTTAGACTGATCCATATTGAACTTCTTCAATATCTTATCAAGGTATGTGCTTTTTGAAAGACCTATGAGGCATCTTGATCTATCTCTATAGATCTTGATGCCTAATATATAAGAAGCTTCTCCAAGGTCCTTCATTGAAAAACTCTTATTCAAGTAGGCCTTAATGATGTCCATAAGCTCTATATCATTTCCCATGAAAAGTATGTCATCTACATATAATATGAGAAATGCTACAGAGCTCCCACTCACTTTCTTGTGAACGCAGGCTTCTCCATAAGTCTGCATAAACCCAAACGCTTTGATCATCTCATCAAAGCGAATGTTCCAACTCCGAGATGCTTGCACCAGCCCATAAATCGAGCGTTGGAGCTTGCACACCTTGTCAGCATTCTTAGGATCGACAAAACCTTCCGGCTGCATCATATACAGTTCTTCCTTAAGATAACCGTTAAGGAATCTATTTTGACGTCCATTTGCCATATCTCATAATCATAGTATGCGGCAATTGCTAACATGATTCGGACGGACTTCAGCTTTGCTACGGGAGAGAATGTCTCATCGTAGTCAACCCCTTGAACTTGTCGATAACCCTTAGCGACAAGCCTAGCTTTATGGATGGTCACATTACCATCCGCGTCTGTCTTCTTTTTAAAGATCCATTTATTTTCTATGGCTCGCCGATCATCGGGCAAGTCAGTCAAAGTCCATACTTCGTTTTCATACATGGATCCTATCTCGGATTTCATGGCTTCTAGCCATTTGTCAGAATCCGGGCCCGCCATCGCTTCTTCATAGTTCGAAGGTTCACCATTGTCTAACAACATGATTTCCAAGACAGGGTTGCCGTACCACTCTGGTGCAGAACGTGTCCTTGTGGACCTTCGAAGTTCAGTAGGAGCTTGATCAGAAGTATCTTGATCATCATCATTAACTTCCTCTCTAATTGGTGCAGGCACCACAGGAACATTTTCCTAAGTTGCGCCACTTTCCGTTTCAAGAGGTAATACTTCATCAAGTTCTACTTTCCTCCCACTTACTTCTTTCGAGAGAAACTCCTTCTCTAGAATGGATCAATTCTTGGCAACAAAGATCTTGCCTTCGGATCTGAGGTAGAAGGTATACCCAATAGTTTCTTTAGGGTATCCTATGAAGACCCATTTTTCCGACTTGGGTTCGAGCTTTTCAAGTTGAAGTTTCTTGACATAAGCATCGCATCCCCAAACTTTTAGAAACGACAGCTTAGGCTTCTTCCCAAACCATAATTCATACGGTGTCGTCTCAACGGATTTCGACGGAGCCCTATTTAAAGTGAATGCGGCAGTCTCTAAAGCATAGCCCCAAAATGACAGCGGTAAATCGGTAGACATCATAGATTGCACCATATCCAATAGAGTGCGATTACGACGTTCGGACACACCATTACGCTGAGGTGTTCCAGGCAGCGTGAGTTGTGAAACTATTCCACATTTTCTTAAGTGTGTACCAAATTCATGACTCAAGTATTCTCCTCCACGATCTGATCGCAAAAACTTGATTTTTCTATCACGTTGATTCTCAGCCTCACTCTAAAATTCCTTGAACTTTTCAAAGGTTTCAGACTTGTGTTTCATTAAGTAGATATACCCATATCTACGCAAGTCATCAGTGAGGGTGAGAACATAACGATAGCCACCACGAGCCTCAACACTCATTGGACCGCACACATCAGTATGTTTGATTTCCAATAGGTTGGTTGCTCGCTCCATTGTTCCTGAGAACGGAGTCTTGGTCATCTTACCCATGAGGCATGGTTCGCACGTGTCAAATGATTCGTAATCAAGAGACTCTAAAAGTCCATCTGCATGGAGCTTCTTCATGCGTTTGACACCTATGTGACCAAGGCGGCAGTGCCACAAGTATGTGGGACTATCATTATCAACCTTACATCTTTTGGTATTCACACTATGAATATGTGTAGTATTACGCTCGAGATTCATTATGAATAAACCATTCACCATAGGAGCATGACCATAAAACATATCTCTCATATAAATAGAACAACCATTATTCTCGGATTTAAATGAGTAGCCATCTCGTATTAAACGAGATCATGATACAATGTTCATGCTCAAACTTGGCACTAAATAACAATTATTGAGGTTCAAAACTAATCCCGTAGGTAAATGTAGAGGTAGCGTGCCGACGGCGATCACATCAACCTTGGAACCATTCCCGACGCGCATCGTCACCTCGTCCTTCGCCAGTTTCCGTTTATTCCGCAGCTCCTGCTTTGACTTACAAATGTGAGCAACTGCACCGGTATCAAATACCTAGGAGCTACTACGAGTACTGGTAAGGTACACATCAATTACATGTATATCACATATACCTTTCGTTTTGCCGGCCTTCTTGTCCGCTAAGTATTTGGGGAAGTTCCGCTTCCAGTGACCACTTCCCTTGCAATAAAAACACTCATTCTCGGGCTTGGGTCCATGCTTTGGCTTCTTCCCGGCAGCTTGCTTACCGGGCGCGGCAACTCCCTTGCCGTCCTTCTTGAAGTTCTTCTTACCCTTGCCTTTCTTGAACTTAGTGGTTTTATTCACCATCAGCACTTGATGTTCCTTTCTGACTTCTACCTCTGCTGATTTCAGCATTGCAAATACTTCAGGAATGGTCTTTTCCATCCCCTGCATATTGAAGTCCATCACAAAGCTCTTGTAGCTCAGTGGAAGCGACTGAAGGATTATGTCAATGACCGCGTCATCCGGGAGATTAACTCCCAGCTGAGTTAAGCGGTTATGTAATCCAGACATAGTGAGTATGTGCTCACTGACAGAACTATTTTCCTCCATCTTACAGCTGAAGAACTTGTCGGAGACTTCATATCTCTCGACCCGGGCATGAGCTTGGAAAACCATTTTCAGCTCTTCGAACATCTCATATGCTCCGTGTCGCTCAAAACGCTTTTGGAGCCCCGGTTCTAAGCTGTAAAGCATGCCGCACTGAACGAGGGAGTAATCATCAGCACGTGTCTGCCAAGCGTTCATAACGTCTTGGTTCTGTGGGACGGGTGCGTCACCTAGCGGTGCTTGTAGGACATATTCTTTCTTGGCAGCTATGAGGATGATCCTCAGGTTCCGGACCCAGTCCGTATAATTGCTGCCGTCGTCTTTCAGCTTGGTTTTCTCTAGGAACGCGTTGAAGTTGAGGACAACGTGGGCCATTTGATCTACAAGACATATTGTAAAGATTTTAGACTAAGTTCATGATAATTAAGTTCATCTAATCAAATTATATAATGAATTCCCACTTAGATAGACATCCCTCCAGTCATCTAAGTATAACATGATCCGAGTTAACTAGGCCGTGTCCGATCATCATGTGAGACGGACTAGTCAACATCGGTGAACATCTTCATGTTGATCGTATCTTCTATACGACTCATGCTCGACCTTTCGGTCTTCTGTGTTCCGAGGACATGTCTGTACATGCTAGGCTCGTCAAGTCAACCTAAGTGTTTGCATGTGTAAATCTATCTTACACCCTTTGTATGTGAACGTTGGAATCTATCACACCCGATCATCACGTGGTGCTTCGAAACAACGAACTGTCGCAATGGTGCACAGTTAGGGGGAACACTTTCTTGAAATTATTATGAGGGATCATCTTATTTACTACCGCCGTTCTAAGTAAACAAGATGCAAAAACATGATAAACATCACATGCAATCAAATAATAATAGTGACATGATATGGCCAATATCACATAGCTCCTTTGATCTCCATCTTGGGGCTCCATGATCATCTTTGTCACCGGCATGACACCATGATCTCCATCATCATGATCTCCATCATCGTGTCTCCATGAAGTTGCTCGCCAACTATTACTTCTACTACTATGGCTAACACGTTTAGCAATAAAGTAAAGTAATTTACATGGCGTTTCTCAATGACACGCAGGTCATACAAAAAATGAAGACAACTCCTATGGCTCCTGCCGGTTGTCATACTCATCGACATGCAAGTCGTGATTCCTATTACAAGAACATGATCTCATACATCACATATATATCATTCATCATTCATCACAACTTTGGCCATATCACGTCACAAAGCACTTGCTGCAAAAACAAGTTAGACGTCCTCTAATTGTTGTTGCAAGTTTTACGTGGCTACAAAAGGGTTCTAGCAAGAACATTTTCTTACCTACGTAATAGCCAAAACGTGATTTGTCAACTTCTATTTACCCTTCATAAGGACCCTTATCATCGAATCCGCTCCAACTAAAGTGGGAGAGACAGACACCCGCTAGCCACCTTATGCAACTAGTGCATGTCAGTCGGTGGAACCAGTCTCATGTAAGCGCACGTGTAAGGTCGGTCCGAGCCGCTTCATCCCACAATACCGCTGAAGCAAAATAAGACTAGTAGCGGCAAGAAAGTTGACAACATCTACACCCACAACAAATAGTGTTCTATTCGTGCAAAGAGAACTACGCATAGACCTAGCTCATGATGCCACTGTTGGGGAACGTTGCAGAAAACAAAAATTTTCCTACGGTTTCACCAAGATCCATCTATGAGTTCATCTAGCAACGAGTGATCGGATTGCATCTACATACCTTTGTAGATCACGCGCGGAAGCGTTCAAAGAACGGGGATGAGGAAGTCGTACTCGACGTGATCCAAATCACCGGAGATCCTAGCGCCGAACGGACGGCATCTCCGTGTTCAACACACGTACGGTCAGCGTGGCGTCTCCTCCTTCTTGATCCAGCAAGGGGAAGGAGAGGTTGATGAAGATCCAGCAGCACGACGGCGTGGTGGTGGATACAGGGCGTCACCGCAGCAGGGCTTCGCCGTTGTACTGCGAGAGAGAGAGAGAGGTCTAGCAGGGGAGAGGGAGGCGCCAAGACTCAAGGGTGCGGCTTCCCCCTCCCTCCCCCCCTTTATATAGGCCCCCTAGGGGGGTGCGCCGGCCCTAGGAGATGGGATCTCCTAGGGGGGCGGCGGCCAAGGGGTGGAGTGCCCCCCAAGCCAGGTGGGGCGCCCCCCACCCTAGGGTTCCCAACCCTAGGCGCATGGGGTGGGCCAAGGGGGGTGCACCAGCCCACTATGGGCTGGTTCCCCTCCCCACTTTGGCCCATGGGGCCCTCCGGGATGGGTGGCCCCACCCGGTGGACCCCCGGGACCCTTCCGGTGGTCCCGGTACCATACCGGTGACCCCCGAAACTCTCCCGATGGCCGAAACTGCACTTCCTATATATAATTCTTCACCTCCGGACCATTCCGGAACTCCTCGTGACGTCCAGGATCTCATCCGAGACTCCAAATAACTTTCGGTTACTGCATATTCATATCTCTACAACCCTAGCGTCACCGAACCTTAAGTGTGTAGACCCTACGGGTTCGGGAGACATGTAGACATGACCGAGACGGCTCTCCGGTCAATAACCAACAGCGGGATCTGGATACCCATGTTGGATCCCACATGCTCCTCGATGATCTCATCGGATGAGCCACGATGTCGAGGATTCAAGCAACCCCGTATACAATTCCCTTTGTCAATCGATACGTTACTTGCCCGAGATTTGATCGTCGGTATCCCAATACCTCGTTCAATCTCGTTACCGGCAAGTCACTTTACTCGTACCGTAATGCATGATACCGTGACCAGACACTTGGTCACTTTGAGCTCATTATGATGATGCATTACCGAGTGGGCCTAGAGATACCTCTCCGTCATACGGAGTGACAAATCCTAGTCTTGATCCGTGTCAACCCAACAGACACTTTCGGAGATACCCGTGGTATACCTTTATAGTCACCCAGTTACGTTGTGACGTTTGGTTTACCCAGAGCACTCCTACAGTATCCGGGAGTTGCACGATATCATGGTCTAAGGAAAAGATACTTGACATTGGAAAAACTCTAGCAAACGAACTATACGATCTTGTGCTATGTTTAGGATTGGGTCTTGTCCATCACATCATTCTCCTAATGATGTGATCCCGTTATCAATGACATCCCCATGTCCATAGCCAGGAAACCATGACTATCTGTTGATCAACGAGCTAGTCAACTAGAGGCTCACTAGGGACACATTGTGGTCTATGTATTCACACATGTATTACGATTTCCGGATAATACAATTAAAGCATGAACAATAGACAATTATCATGAACAAGGAAATATAATAATCATTTTATTATTGCCTCTAGGGCATATTTCCAACACCGCCAAGCTATACTCAAAATTTAACATGGTGCTCAACACGTGTTTTGTTTTGAGGAGTTCAAACATTCTTCATCGTGCATTTCTAAGTGCAGTTCTTCCTATCTTATCTTTTGAGGTGGTGTTATGTCATTCTTGACAATTTGAGTTCGTGTTTCATGATTCACATGTGGTCAAGAATGAGATATTTTAAATCCACCAATCTCTTCGTTGGAGTTATCTTGTGTCATGTTTCACCTAAAGCCTTCTCTAAGGAATGTTGCTATTATGGTGCTTATCAATGATCCAAGTTTTCTCCTATCCTCTTGGTGAAAGAAGTTTTTCATCGCCTTGGTGCTCTCACTCAAATCAATGGCTTCCTTTAGTGACTGTTTGTCACCTCATTATGTTGAGATGTTTCCATAAGCCCACTACAAGCTTATTATTTTCGTTGTTGGTTTTCCAACAACTACGTATAACCTTCTTGGAAGGGTGCTTTCAAAATGATTTGTGGTAGAAGTTGGCATTTTCTTCTCCATTCTATTATTCCAATTATCTATCTTCTATTATTTCTTTCGGAGGCATTGTGATGTTGCTCTTTTCACTCATCATCTGGAATTGTGAGGACCGTGTTCTTTCCTTTGTTTATCCATTTAACTAGAGTGTCGTGTTTTCATTCGAGCTCTCTCATCTGATCATGTTTTTCCTCCCTTCTCAACTGGAGTGCTGTCTGAAATCTTTCTTACCCCTTGTGCCATTCTTTCAATAGTTCCGGAGATAGTGTGTTGTTGATTTCATCAAGTATCATCCAATCTTCCCAAGTTCATGTTCAATTCCTTCCATTTACAATCAGAGTGCTGTCCAAATTATATCATTCTTATTCCTTCTCTATCTTCTTTTAACCGGAGTGTTGCGTCTATCATTCCTCTTCTAACCGAAGTCTCATCCAAGAGCTTTTATTTTGCCAAGTTCATATTCTTTACGTTCCTTTTCCAAACGGAGTGTTGTCGTAATTGATCTTTATCATTACTTGTACATCTTGTTTCAACCGGAGTGCTTGCATGTACTTATTTCCCATTGCAACCCTTTTTCTTATGTCTTTCAAACAAGAAGGTTCCCATAATGTTCCTTGTTCCTTTTTTCTAACAGAGTGTTTTCAACTTTGTTCATCTTTGTTTTATTATTTCTTTCTATTTGATTAACCTCTCAAGGTTTGTGGTTTCACTCATTTGTCCAAGAAGCAACTTAGTTTTACCTCTTCTCTTCCTCTTCTGTTTCCCTCTGGTGCCATCCTAGATCTCGGGACGAGATCCTCTTGTAGTGGTGGAGTGTTGTGACGCCCCGAGTCCGATGCGCTAGGTGTCTTCCAGTCATTCGCTGTTGTTGCCTTGTCATTTGCTTGCGTGTTGCATCTTGTCATGTCATCATGTGAATTACATCCTCATGTTTTTAAAACTTGCATCTGTCCTGGTCTCCTCGTTCTTCCCGTTGTCCGTTCTGAGCCCAAACACACTTGCACGCACCCGCGGCACCTCCGAAATATTATTTTTTTAAGTGGCCGGAAAATATTCTCGGAATGGGATGAAAGTTGGCATGCGGTCTTACTATAGTGTAGTTAGACCACCTGTCAAATTTCGTCGCATTCGGAGTCTGTTTGGTATCCCAACAGTCATCCGTAGCGGCACCGTTGCCAGTTAATTCGTCAGACGTTTTCAGTCTCCGAAAACCTTGTCGGGTCGCATTCCGTCTCTCTTCTTAGCCAAGGCCTGTCTTCACAGCCCACCTGCAGCCCACCTGGTTCCTCTTCTGTCCAGAGCCGCACGATTGCGATCGTACGGTCCGAAAACCCCACTAACCCTTGACCCCTACTCTATTTAAACAACCCCCTGCCATTTTGGGCATCCCTAACCCACCCCTAGCCTCCCCTGACCTCCAGCCACCGCATCCTCCTCGAAATCACGCTGCCAGCCACCTGCAGCCGCTGCCTCCTCGTTTTCCGGCGAGCCCCAGCCCCCTCGCGCCACGTGGAAAGCTCTTAGTGACCAGCCGCAACCGCGCCCCCGCCCTCACCCAACCACTGCTAGTCACGCTCCCCTCCTGCCTCCACCTCCCGCAGGGCCTGACGAAGCCCATCGCAGATCCTCCGTGGGCCGATCTAGGCCCGAGGCCGCAAACCGCGAGCCCGCGCGCACACGAGCCCCGCAGCTCCCTGCAACCTCCCGCCGGCGACCCCGATCCCCATCGCTGGACTCCGCTGGTGCCGTCACAGTCGTCCCTCGTCACTCCGCCACCGGCGAGCACCGACCCATGTCGCCACGCCCATTGCCTCCTCGCTCCTCTGCTTCGATCTCTCTCTCTCTCTCTCTCTCTCTCTCTCTCTCTCTCTCTCTCGCGCGCGCGCGCCCTCACCGGACTCCCTCTCTCTGCAAGACACCGACTCCATCACCGAACCTCTGTCGCCGCCTCGGATCCGACCGGGATCCACCCGATCCGGCCTGTGCTGACCGGATCTGTCCATCCCCGCCACCAGCCGGTCGACCCCAGCAACGAAGCGCCACCCCACCACCATACGGATTCCGCCGCCGCTCGTCCTCATCACGTGAGGACAACGCCCTCCGTGCTGGTACCTCGACCTCCCGCGTGGGCTGACGCTCCCCCGAAGGCCCAGCAACGCAACCGCTGGCCTGCCTCGCCTACCTGGCTGAGCCCCTCTGCTGAGGCCCAGTCCGCCTTAGTTTTGGCCCACATGTTTTTTTTCTGTCCAGCGAATTTCCTAATTTTTCCAGAGTTGCCAGTTTCGCAGAATAGCCCCTAAACTTCATATATTTAATAATTCACAAATAGTGCATTGGTTTGAAATGATTTAAATATGAAAAATGCTTCGAATTTCATCTAGTTTCATAATATGCAACTTTCATTCATGTTTAAAATGTTGTTTGTTTAAATTTGCTCTTATGCCATGTTAAAATGTTTTAATTCATAACTAAATAACCGTAGTTCCAAATTTAATAAACTTTATATGTAAAAAATGGGGTAGAAAAATGCCTAGTTTAACATGGTGCATTACGTTGCATGTTTAACAACTCTAAAATATGGTTTAGGTCAGAACAGTACCAACTCTAATAATTGCACATGAGGATTCTCCGGAATTGTTGTTTGTTGTTCCGGCCCCATTTAAACTTGCCTAGATAGGTAGTTTTATTATGCTTCACCCCTTGCCATGATTAAAAATATTTAATATTGTTGAGTACCTAACCGGGAGTGAACTAAATAATCGAATGTGGTGTTTCGTCAACATGCATCTTGTTACATGTTGAGTTCCACTTAACTTGTAGTTTTGTTTGTGCACTTTGCCATGCCATCCATATTTAAACCGGACATGCATCATACTTGGTTGTGCATCGTGCCATGTTTATGTGAGGGTTGCTCACCATGTTGTTTGCTCCTTTCCGGTGTTGCTTCTTCTTGTTAGTTCCGGTAACGTCACATTTGTGAGCATCCGTTCAACTACATCCATTTGTCTTCTTCATGGACTCGTTCTTCTTCCTTGCGGGATCTCAGGCAAGATGATCATTCCCTCGAAATCACTTCTATCTTTGCTCGCTAGTTGTTCGTTCTATCGCTATGTCGCGCTACCTACCACTTGTTATATCATGCCTCCCATATTGCCATGTCAAGCCTCTAACCCACCTTCCTAGCAAACCATTTTTTGGCTATGTTACCTCTTTTGCTTAGCCCCTCTTATAGCGTTGCTAGTTGCAGGTGAAGTTGAAGTTTGTTCCATGTTGGAACATGGATATGTTGGGATATCACAATATCGCTTATTTTAATTAATGCATCTATATACTTGGTAAAGGGTGGAAGGCTCGGCCTTTTGCCTGGTGCTTTGTTCCAGTCTTGCCACCCTAGTTTCCATCATACCGGTGTTATGTTCCTTGATTTTGCGTTCCTTATGCAGTTGGGCTTATCGGACCCCCTTGACAGTTCGCTTTGAATAAAACACCTCCAGCAAGGCCCCACCTTGGTTTTACATTTTCCTAACAACCTATACCCTTCCCTTGGGTCGGCCAACCCGAGGGTCATCTTTATTTTAACCCCCCCCTCGGGCAGTGCTTCTCTAAGTGTTGGTCCGAACCGAGTAGACTGCGGGACCACCTCGGGGAAACTTGAGCTTTGGTTTTACTCGTAGGATGTCTCATCCGGCGTGCCCTGAGAATGAGATATGTGCAGCTCCTATCAGGATTTGTCGGCACAGTTGGGTGGTCTTGTTGGTCTTGTTTTACCATTGTCAAAATGTCTTTTAACCGGGATTCCAAGACTGAACAGGTCTTTCAGGGAGAAGGAATATCCTTCGTTGACCGTGAGAGCTTGTGATGGGCTAAGTTGGGACACCCCTGCAGGGTATAAAATTTCAAGAGTCGTGCCCGCGGTTATGTGGCAGATGGGAATTTTTTAATGTCCGGTTGTAGAGAACTTGACACTTGACTTAATTAAAATACATCAACCGCGTGTGTAACCGTGATGGTCTCTTTTCGGCGGAGTCCGGGAAGTGAACACGGTCTTGTGTTATGTATGGACGTAAGTAGTTTCAGGATCACTTCTTGATCACTTCTAGCTTCTCGACCGTTGCGTTGCTTCTCTTCTCGCTCTTATTTGCGTATGTTAGCCACCATATTTGCTTGGCGCTTGCTGCAGCTCCACCACATTACCTTATCCTACCCATAAGCTTAAATAGTCTTGATCTCACGAGTGTGAGATTGCTGAGTCCTCGTGACTCACGGATATTTCCAAACAGTTGCAGGTGCTGATGATACCAGTGCAGTTGATGCAACCGAGATCAAGTGGGAGCTCGATGAAGATCTTGGCCGTTGTTATATGTCTTTTTCGGTTGATCAGTAGTGGTGCCAGTTGGGACGACCGGGGATCTAGCATTTGGGGTTGTCTTCTTTTACTTTGGTTCCTTAGTCGGACCTTGATTTGTATTATGGATGATGTATGATTTATTTATATATTGTGTGAAGTGGCGATTGTAATCCAACTCTTTATCCCTTTCTTATTCAGTACATGGGATTGTGTGAAGATTACCCGTGTTGCAACAAAACTACCATGCGGCTATGCCTCTAAGTCGTGCCCCGACACGTGGGAGATATAGCCGCATTGTGGGTGTTATGATTTATAGGTCAAGATTAGGGTTAGAGGACCTCTGTGGGGACCACAAGCCAGAGGGGCGCCCCCTCGGGACTCCTCTGACTTCATCTCCAAGTCCTACATGTGTCTTCTGGTCCAAGAAAAATCACTGTGGAAGTTTTATTCTATTTGGACTCCGTTTGATATTCCTTTTCCGTAAAACTCAAAAACAAGGAAAAAACATAAACTGGCACTGGGCTCTGGGTTAATAAGTTAGTCCCAAAGATAATATAAAATAGCATACTAATGCATATAAAACATGCAAAATAGATAACATAATAGCATGGAACAATCAAAAAATATAGATACGTTGGAGACGTATCAAGCATCCCCAAGCTTAATTCATGCTCCCCCCTCGAGTATGTAAATGATAAAAACAGAATTTTTGATGTGGAATGCTACATAACATATTTATCCATGTAATTTTCTTTATTATGGCATGAATACTCAGATCCATAAGATTCAAAAAAAATGTTTAATATTGAAATAACAACAATAATACTTCAAGCATACTAATAAAATAATCGAGTCTTCTCAAAATAACATGGGGAAAGTTATCTGACAAAATCATATAGTCTGGCTATGCTTCATATTCATCACACAACATATTAAATCATGCACAACCCCGATGACAAGCCAAGCAATTGTTTCATACTTTTGAAGTTCTCAAACTTTTTCAACTTTCATGCAAATACATGAGCATGAGCCATGGATATAGCACTATGGGTGGAATAGAATATGGTGGTTGCGGAGAAGACAAAAAGAAGGAGATAGTCTCACATGAACTATGTGTATCAACGAGCTATGGAGATGACCATCAATAGATAGCAATGTGAGTGAGCAGGGATTGCCATGCAACGGATGCACTAGTGATATAAGTTTATGAAAGCTCAAAAGGAAACTAAGTGGGTGTGCATCCAACTCGCTTGCTCATGAAGACCTAGGGCAATTTGAGGAAGCCCATCATTGGATATACAAGCCAAGTTCTATAATGAAAAAATTCCCACTAGTATATGAAAGTGATAACATAGGAGACTCTCTATCATGAAGATAATTGTGCTGATTTGAAGCACAAGTGCGGAAAATGATAGTAGCATTGGCCCTTCTCTATTTTCTCTCATTTCTTTCCTCTTTTTTTTGACGGGCTTCTTTGTCCTCTTTTATTTTTTGTAAAGTCCGTAGACTCATCCGAACTTGTGAGGGAATCATAGCTTCCTTCATCCTTTCCTCACATGGGATAATGCTCTAATAATGATGATCATCACACTTTTATTTACTTACAACTCAAGAATTACAACTCGATACTTAGAACAAAATATGACTCTATATGAATGCCCCAGAGGTGTACCGGGATGTGCAATGACTAGCATAGCGAATGACATCAAAAGCGGACAAGCCATGAAAACATCATGCTAGCTATCGTACGATCATGCAAAATAATATGACAATGATGGTGCATGTCATAATAAATGGAACAGTGGAAGTTGCATGGCAATATATCTCGGAATGGCTATGGAAATGCCATAATAGGTAAGTATAGTGAATGTTTTGAGGAAGGGTAAATGGTGGGTTTAATGCACCAGCGAAACTTGCGCGGTACTAGAGAGGCTAGCAATGACGGAATGGTGAGAGTGCGTATAATCCATGGACTCAACATTAGTCATAAAGAACTCACATACTTATTGCAAAAATTTATTATTCCTAAGGGGATAGATTGGTAGGAAAATATCATTGCTTGTCCCCGACCGCCACTCATAAGGAAGACAATCAATAAATAAATCATGCTCCAACTTCATCACATAATGGTTCACCATACGTGCATGCTACGAGAATCACAAACTTTAATACAAGTATTTCTACCGATCCACAATTACTCACTAGCATGACTCTAATATCACCATCTTTATATCTGAAAACAATCATAAGGATTCAAACTTCTCATAGTATTCAATGCATTTCATATGAATGTTTTTATTATATCCCTCCTGGATGCCCATCATATTAGGACTAAATTCATAACCAAAGAAAATTACCATGTTGTTTAGAGAGACTCTCAAAAAAGTTTAAGTGAAGCATGAGAGTTCAACAATTTCTATAAAATAAAACCACTACCATGCTCTAAGAAGATATAAGTGAAGCACTAGAGCGAAATTGCCTAGCTCAAAAGATATAAGTGAAGCACATAGAGTACTATAATAAATCACGATTCATGCGTGTCCCTCTCAAAAACGTGTGTACATAAATGATTATTGTGACAAACTAAAAAAGCAAAGACTCATATCATACAAGACGCTCCAAACAAAACACATATCATGTGGTGAATAAAAATATAGCCTCAAGTAAATTTACCGATAGACGATGACGAAAGAGGGGATGCCTTCCGGGGCATCCCCAAGATTAGATGCTTGGTTGTCCTTGAATATTACCTTGGGGTGCCTTGGGCATCCCCAAGCTTAGGCTATTGCCACTCCTTATTCCATAGTCCATCAAATCTTTTCCCGAAGCTTCAAAACTTCAAAACACAAAACTCAACAGAAAACTCACGAGATCCATTAGTATAAGAAAATAAATCACCAATTTTGGTACTATTGTGAACTCATTCTTTCTTTGTACTGGTGTAATATCTACCATATTCCAACTTCTCCATGGTTCATACCTCCCGATACTACCCATATTCATTAAAATGAGCAAACAACACATAGGAAACAAAATATGTCAAAAATAGAACATTTTGCAGGAATCTGGAGACTTCTAATACTTCTGTAACTCAAAAAGTTCTGAAATTTTAGGACAACAGAGGAAATTTGTATAACAATCTTGTGAAAAACGGATCAGTATTTTACCGCGCGTCTGTAAAAAATGAAAATTATTTTATTGGGCGCAAAAGTTTCTGTTTTTCAGCAAGATCAAATCAAGTATCACCGTAAGCCATCCTAAAGGTCTTACTTGGTACAAACACTAAATAAAACATCAAAACACATCTAACTAGAGGTAACAATGTGTATTTACTCATGAAAATAGAAAATTAAAATATTGGGTTGTCTCCCAACAAGCGCTTTTCTTTAAAGCCTTTTAGTTACGCATTGAATTTTTTTAATGATGCTCACATGAAAGATAGCAATTGAAACACAAATAGAGCATCATGTAGCATGTGAAAAACAAGTTTAAGTCTAACATACTTCCGATGAATAGGCATATTATTGGCAAACAAATTAGCAAGGTAAGCCAAAACTATAATATGCAAGGAAGAAGAAACAAACAACAGCAATCTCAACATAACGAGAGGTAGTTTAGTAACATGAGAATTTCTACAACCATATTTTCCTCTCTCGTAATAATTACATGTAGGATCATAATCAAATTCAACAATATAGCCATCATATAAAATTTTCTCTTCATGATCCACATGCATGCAAAGTTGACACTCTTCCAAAATAGTAGGATTATGATCAAATAAAGTCATGACTTCTCCAAACCCACTTTATCAAAAATTTCATATGATTGATCATACTCCAAAGTAGTGGGATAATTATTTTCTAAAGTTGATACTCTTCCAAACCTACTTTCTATATTAGTGCAAACATATTCATCATGAGGCTTAAATAAATTTTGAAGGGAATAACAAGAATCACCCCAATCATGATCATTACAATAACTAATGGACATAGCAAAATTAGCATCCCCAAGCTTATGGTTTTGCATATTATTAGCACAATTGACATTAATAGAATTTATAATAGCATCATTGCAATCATGCTTTTTATTCAAGGATCTATCATGAATCACTTCATAAAGCACTTCATCATAATTTTTAGATTCACGAATTTTAAGCAAAACTTCATAAAGATAATCTAGTGCACTCAACTCACTAGCAATTGGTTCATCATAGTTGGATCTTTTAAAAATATTAGCAGGTGGATGAGGATCCATAAACTCTTTTCTTTTGATTTTCAATAAACACACAATTATACCAAGCAAACGAGCAAACAAACCAAGTAAGACATAAGGGCAAACGAAAAGACGAACGAAAGAAGGCGAATAAAAGGCAAATATTTTTGTGTTTTTCTGAAAATATTTTAGAAGTGGGGGAGATGAAAATGACAGGAAAATGTCAAATAATGTAATGTAAGACATGAGAGTTTATGATGGGTACTTGGTGGGCTTGATGTATATCTCCCTGGCAACGGCGCCAGAAATTCTTCCTGCTACTTCTTGAGCTTGAGTTGGTTTTTCCCTTGAAGAGGAAAGGGTGATGCAGCAAACTAGAGATAAGTATTTCCCTCAGTTAAGAACCAAGGTATCAACCCAGTAGGAGAAACACGCAAGTCCCCAATATATGCATCTACACAAACAATGAATCACTTGCACCCAACGCGATAAAGGGGTTGTCAATCCCTTCATGGTCACTTGCAAAGGTGAGATCTGATAGAGATAGATAAAAAATATTACTAAAACATAAAAAAATAAAAGCAAATAAATTGCAGCAAGATATTTTTGGTATTTTTAATTATAGATCTGTATAATATGGAAAATAGACCCGGGGGCCATAGGTTTCACTAGAGGCTTCTATCTTGAAGGCAATTAATACGGTGGGTGAAAAAATTACTGTCGAGCAATTGATAGAAAAGCGCAAAGTTATGGCGGTATCCAAGGAAATGATTATGCATATAGGCATCATGTCCGTGTCAAGTAGACCGAAATGATTCTAGAGTATTACTATTACTCCACACATCGACCGATGTCCAGCATGCATATAGAGTATTAAGTTCATAAGAACGGAGTAACACCTTAAGTAAGATGACAAAAATACAAATACATGGCTCGCTACCCATACTTTGTCACTGGGTGAGGACAACGCAAGATTGAACCCAAAAACTAAGTTGTGGCACCTAGGATGTGATGTTATCCCAATCACGTGATGAATTCATGATTGGGGCACAATCGCATTTCTAGCGTATAGCAAGGTGGATATCATCACAACATACCATGTACTGAATGAAGGAAATGTGCCCTAGAGGCAATAATAAAGTTATTATATATTTCCTTATATCATGATAAATGTTTATTATTCATGCTAGAATTGTATTAACCGGAAACATAATACATGTGTGAATACATAGACAAACAGAGTGTCACTAGTATGCCTCTACTTGACTAGCTCGTTGATCAAAGATGGTTATGTTTCCTAACCATAGACATGTGTTGTCATTTGATTAACGGGATCACATCATTAAGGAGAATGATGTGATTGACTTGACCCATTCCGTTAGCATAGCACTTGATCGTTTAGTTTGTTGCTATTGCTTTCTTCATGACTTATACATGTTCCTATGACTATGAGATTATGCAACTCCCGTTTGCCGGAGGAACACTTTGTGTGCTACCAAACGTCACAACGTAACTGGGTGATTATAAAGGTGCTCTACAGGTGTCTCCAAAGGTACTTGTTGGGTTGGCATATTTCGAGATTAGGATTTGTCACTCCGATTGTCGGAGAGGTATCTCTGGGCCTTCTCGGTAATGCACATCACTTAAGCCTTGCAAGCATTGCAGTTAATGAGTTAGTTGCGGGATGATGTATTACAGAATGAGTAAAGAGACTTGCCGGTAATGAGATTGAACTAGGTATTAAGATATCGACGATCGAATCTTGGGCAAGTAACATACCGATGACAAAGGGAACAACGTATGTTGTTATGCGGTCTGACCGATAAAGATATTCGTAGAATATGTAGGAGCCAATATGAGCATCCAGGTTCCGCTATTGGTTATTGACCGAGACGTGTCTCGGTCATGTCTACATTGTTCTCGAACTCGTAGGGTCCGCACGCTTAACATTACGATGACAGTTTCATTATGAGTTTATATGTTTTGATGTACCAAAGGTTGTTCGGAGTCCCGGATGTGATCACGGACATGACGAGGAGTCTCGAAATGGTCGAGACATGAAGATTGATATATTGGAAGCCTCTGTTTGGACATCGGAAGTGTTCCGGGTGAAATCGACATTTTACCGGAGTACCGGGAGGTTACTGGAACCCCCCGGTAACCTAATGGGCCTTAATGGGCCTAGTGGAGGAAGTAGAGAGGAGGCCCAGGGGCAGCCGCGCGCCCCTACCCCCCCTCCCAAGTCCGAATTAGACAAGGAGGGGGCGGCGCCCCCCTTTCCTTTCCCCTCTCTCTCTCCTTCCCCCCAAGTCCTAGTCCAACATGGAAAGGGGGGGAGTCCTACTCCCGGTGGGAGTAGGACTCCTCCTGGCGCGCCCCTTGCCTGGCTGCACCTCCTCCCCCTTGCTCCTTTATATACGGGGGCAGGGGGCACCCCATAGACACAACAATTGATCATTGATCTCTTAGCCGTGTGCGGTGCCCCCCTCCACCATAATCCTCGATAATATTGTAGCGGTGCTTAGGCGAAGCCCTGCGACGATAGAACATCAAGATCGTCACCACGCCGTCGTGCTGACGGAACTCTTCCCCGACATTCTGCTAGATCGGAGTCCGGGGATCGTCATCGAGCTGAACATGTGAAGACGTACGACTACATCAACCGCGTTGGGCTAACGCTTCCGCTTTCGGTCTGCAAGGGTACGTAGACAACACTCTCCCCTCTCGTTACTATGCATCACCATGATCTTGCGTGTGCGTAGGAATTTTTTTGAAATTACTACGTTCCCCAACACTGAATAGATGAGAATACAAGATAAAGGCTTACACTCTCCACAAGCTACAACATGAATACAATAGTTCATCAATACATAGCAATCATTGTACAGAAGAGCAGGATCCAACTACGGATGAAATCAAACAAAAAAGAAGAACGACATCCACCCTGTTAATCCAGGTCTCCCGACCCAGAACCTATCCCTTGATCGAAGAAGAAGAAGCAAAACAAGAAATCCAAACAAGAAAGCATCGCACTCGCGTCAGACCATCGCATTACCTATACCTACACCTATTGTTGTAGTAATCTGTGAGCCAGGAGGACTCAGTAATCCCATTACCATGGGTATCAGGACTAGCAAAGATTAGTTGGTATGGAATGGATAAGTGGTGAGGTTGTAGCAAGCACTAAACATTGTATGGTGGCAAACTTATGAGTGCAAGAATAAAAAGAGAATCTACACATAAACTTGTATCTCCCGAACATCTTCATGAGAATCACCGGGTAAGAACATTGGTTGAAAAGAATGAAGAGACTTAACATGAATAAAATGGATACTTCATTAATAAATCTGAATCCTTGATGAAAAACGGTGGGATGGTGGGAAAATAAATGCAACTTGGGAGGATGGAGTGGGTGAATCCTCAGGCTTCTCAATGGTGCCCGTATGGGATAACTTGAAGAGAAGTGCACAGTTGGAAAGAATTGACATGAAAATCTCAATGATCTAGAAGGATTAGCACTCCCATAGAAATATGAGAACACCGCTTAGAACAGGTATGGTATCAACACTTGACATCGAGGCAACTCAAATACCACAACTCAAAACAAAACAAAGGATTGGGCTTGCAGAATAAGCCGGAAACAAACACATAACCCCTCAT